>NC_143436.1:194579828-194916495 GCF_987193195.1 Phasianus colchicus | reverse complement strand
GGTGTTTATTCTCCAGTGTTCCTATTCTGCATCCACCTAGGAGCTGAACACAAAACGTAGTCGTCACTCCCTGTCCATGGGGCATGGTTTCCAGCAAGGGTTTTATTTAACTTTATCAGCACTCTTTATTTCTGAGGTCTTGTAAAATACACATACCTCCTCCAGAGTTTGTTTAGCTGGAACTGGCTTGTTATAAACATCCAGATGAGGATGTTAACTCCTATTATTTCATTGTCTGTCAGAAAAAAATAGATAAATAGAGGAAAAGCAAGCAATTCCCCTGAGTGTATATCTGTGCCAATTCTAATAGTGATCTGAGAAAATATATCTATAGAAAAAGACAAATTTTGCATAGAATAAGCTTTTGCAGTAAGAGAGAGACAGTATCAAAGCATCTCTTCTGCCCTCATCCCCAGATGGACCCCCCTGCAGGCAGACATCTCCCTTCACAGCACCCATCTCTTCACAATGAAGCCTTGTTCCGGGGTGGAAGACATATTGTTCCAGGGAATGAACTCCTGACACCAGTTCAAGCAGTGACTAAGCAGGGATGAGGTATTGTTGCAAAGGAGAATAAAGTTTATTGCTAGCCAAATTCCAGTTTTTGCTGTCACGGTGCCAAAAAGCTGTTTATTTAAGCACGCTTACCTTAGAGGCATTGCTCGTTTAGTTCAGGAGACAAAGGAAGGGTGATTATTTTGTTGTATCATGAACACGAGGAAACGTCTTCACAAAGTTCAGGGCTCCGAGCTCAGTAATGTTGCACAGACTTCTATGCATGAAGTCGAACAGGTCAGACATTTCTTGGGGTCCTCTCTCATCAGTGCTGGAGGAATCAAAGACAGGATGTGGTTCAAGCTTCCCAGCAAAACTGAGGATTGATTAAGAGCCAGAACACAGCTTAGACTGATGTTGGGAATGAGGAAAGACAGGAAGAGCTGGAGAAAGAGCTCTCCTGCCATTGCTGCTCCTCGACAATCTGCTGCCATAGACAGCTGGCTGTATACTTGGAGAACTTGACTTCAGCAATTGGTCTTGATAACTGCAGTTTACTTACCATCCTGAATTATTCTGAGCCACTGACATACAGCACAATGTGCTGGGTGCAAGAGGATAAGCCATTTTCTGTTGACCATCACTCTTCCGAGCTGTGATATCTTCATAAATCTCCTTCATGCTTTGTATTGCTGCTAGTCACGCTGTAGGGTGAAGTGCCAAAATCTGTGGATGTAGGGAGTGACACCAAAAGCAGCAAGATCCACTCCAGCATTCACTTACACAGCACAGTGTTCCCTGCTTCCCAGAGCAGCTCTGTGTTTGCTGTCAGCATCTTGTGGGAGGAAATGCCAGCTCTGAATTCAGCTGTAGAGCAATAAATCATACAGTGTACCTCAGCTTTAGTTGTTTGATCTCTGCTGATGGCAAACTCTGCTCTCAGCTAATTGTCCAGGGGAGCTTATTTCAACATTTCCTGCAATGTAATAGATTTCATAATCTGGCATTAACTTTTTCAGGATCATCTGTTCATTAGTCTCTGAATTTCTTTAGGTAAAAGCAGAGGAGCACTTGACTAGAAGGACCACTGAGTTCATTCAGCTCATACAGCTACAGCAGATGTGGTCTGAATCTGACCCAGGAGAATAACCTGTCCCAGGGCCTGGACTCTAGCACTGATCTAACCTGTCCAGTCCAGTTGTCTCAGGCCAAGCAAACAGATGAGACAGTGCCCAAGCTGTCTAGAGAAGAGCTCAGGCTGATGACAATGCCTGAAGGCAGCATGAAGGAGACCACCCTGTTCCAGTGCAAGAGAACCAAGCTGTATGGACACAGCCTGAACAGCATTATTTGGCTCCAAAGCTAGAGAATATTTGTCAGTAAAACGGGATGAGGCTATAGAGTCCAGACAGACTTGTAAAAATACACTAAAGAAATATCACAGCTTCCCAGAAGTCTGTAAGAAACCAAAAACCTTCAGCAGAAAAGCTTGAAAGCCACAAGGACTTGGGAGTCACATAACAAGATGGCTGGAAGAATCCAGAACAAGCACTTATGTAGGAATTAAGTACTGATTATGTTTTTGATTCCACTCCCTTGCCTATATGAGTAGTTGGATTTGTATTTAAGATTTGTTAAAGTGGGTCACATCCTCAGAGAGCAAAGGATAAGTGCTAGTCCTGGCTATTGCTGCCCCATGCTGAGTCTTCTTTTATGGGTACTGCAAACCTCTGCAGCAATTAGTCACAAGGAGAACACTTAATACTTAACTTTTAAGCAGCATAGATTTCCATATGTGTCTATTATATATGCAGAGCGTCATTAAATTTTTATTGTGCTATTCTGGAGGAAAAAAGAAAAATACAACACAAAAATTCACAATGAAACAAGCCAGCAAGTAGTGAAAGACTGAATATAAATGGGGTATGTTTATCTCATATGTGATAGACTGACTACAGATGAAACACGGGTGTTTTAGATCTGTTTACACAAAAGAAACTTAAGAGTCTTGTCTGATAGGAAAAGGGTGAAATCACTGAGGTCTTTGTTGACACTCTTGGTGCCATTAGTTTTGGTCTGTTGCATTTTCCTATAGATAAAGGGAGAACGAGTCATGATGTAATAGCAGTAACAAATAACAGAACTGGAAACACACTGCAGCAATTGGAGCTCCCATCAAGTATTGAGCAATGAGGGTTCAGCATGATTGGATTTGGCTTTGTGTCTTGGCCCATTATAAAAAGAGGGATTGTTTGTAAAGCCCCAGTGTGGGATTAGATTTCCAAACTCTTCAAAGTCAGGGGGATGCTTGGATGGAGAGCAAAGGTTTGGGTTATTTGCTAAACAATAATAACAGCAGCTTCTGGTTGCTATGTTTGACCCAAATATTTCCTTAGAAACGAAGGACAACAGAAGCTGTTGCCAAGTCAGATGAAGAAGCTGATTTGAAACCAAAATCAAAATGTAAATAACAACAGCCGTTTGGAGGGAAAAAGGATTACCATAATCCTGGTTAGGTAATCTGCAGGTGAAATTAACCACCTCGGCTTCCGTTCAAATGACCTGTACAGCCACGAGCACTGCAGAGAAATGGAGGATTATTTGCTGTTTTGTGCTGAAGGAAATTCTGAAGAAGTTTCTGATTTCAAAGAACGGCATGTTTCTTATTCACTTGGAAATTTGCTTCCAGATGGCATCCATAAAAAATATGCCCATAGTAGATGTGCAGGAAATCATAGAATCAGAGAATATCCCAAGTTGGAAGGGACTCACAAAGATCACTGAGCCCAACCCCAGGCTCCACACAGGACCACCCAAAATCCAAACCTGACATCAGAGAGGTGTCCCAACACTCCCTGAGCTCTGGCAGCTCAGGTCTGTGCCCACTGCCCTGGGCAGCCTTTCCATGCCCACCACCCTTTAGGGGTGCTCCTGTGAGACCTCCCCTCAGCCTCCTCTTCTCTCAGCCAAACAAACCAAAGAACCTCAAACATTCTGTCATTCTGTGACCAAGATAGAAAATTACCACTCTTACAGATCATCATATCCCTGGATGAACAGAGATAATCCTCACTTTTGTCTTTTTGTATTGCCACCCAATGTATTCTTATCCAATTTGGTGCACCGAAGTGTCTCCGGTTCAATTAGAGAATGTTGTAATCAGTGATTATTATGAATAATGGCCATATGTTTACAGCAGGAAAGCAAGAAATAAAAGATGCTCCCTGTAGCAGAACAGCCCCAGGGTTTTCTGAGCCTCTTGGGCCTATCAGCTGTGTATGGGACTACTGTGAGGCATCCCCTGTAGCCCACAGCACCTACAGAACAATGGTGGCTGTTAATATCTTTCACACTTCTGTCCCCAAATGATCCTATGTGCAGCAGTGGGCAGTCAACCAGTTGTCAAGGTACAACTTCAGCATACTTCTAAGTGATATTTATCATAGAATCATATAATCATTAAGGTTGGAACAGCCCTCTAAGACCATCTAGTCCAACTGTCCACCCCCACCAATACTGGCCACTAAACCATGTTCCTTAGTACCACATCTACACGTTTCATGAACATCTCCAGGGACAGTGGATTCCACCACCTCCCTGGTGGGGAGTCATTTTTGACCCAGCAAAGAGTCAAACCATGGGTTGCCAGCTTCTTCAGGAGAATTATATGGGAGACAGTGTCAAAAGCATTGTTAAAGTCAGGACCTTTTGCTGAAGATGTACTACATCAATGGCCTTTCTCTCATCCATCCAGGTGGATCACTGAGTTATAGAAGAAGATGAGGTTGGTCAGGCAGGACCTGCCTTTTCATGATTCCATGCTGGCTGGGCCTGATCCCCTGGTTGGCAATTTTAGATATTGCTTTAATTGCTTTATAGCTTCACTGCTGTCTCCAATGTCTTTGTTTGTATGAGATGGGTGTGGGTTACTTGTCCCAGCCTGTTTCTAAACTGAACTCTTTCAGCCCTAGCTAGGTGAATCTATTATGACTTTTCTTGCTGTGATACCCTTTATGCTTCCTGAAGATTCCAGGTTTAGTTTCTAATGTATCAACAAAAATTATAGCTATTTTAGATGCTCTTACCTCACCTACGAGTGCCTCAGATTTGGAGGAAGGATTTTCACACATGTTCTTCTTGTAGGAGTGTAGTCCAAGTATCTGAACATAGAAAGGTCAGAGTTGATTGGACTAACACCAGTGACAGCCAGTCTGGGTGGCTGGCAATGAGAGGTACATTATGAGCTGATTTCTGAAGGCCAAACAACGCGTAAAATTTTCAGAATACACAAACTCCTGACTTTGGGGTGGGCTGAGTTTTCGATGTCTCACCTGATACACCATAAATTGCTGCCTCAGCCACCAGAGCATTCAAATAATGCTGAAGACAACATGGCCAAATCGGTTGGGAAAATTCATGATCTTTGGTACAAATACATCTGGCAGCTGTAAATGTGCAGATTTTGACTCAATGAGAGACACTGTTCTAGCAAAGTGACCAGTATGACATATGTAAACCTCTGGGAGTGTCTTTCAGCATTTCAGAAACGAAAGAGCCGAGTGTCTCTGTCCTCAAGTAGCCTCTTGGGTTTCCAAAGGGAGACTTTTTCTAGTTTAATTTCTTCATAAGGGAGGAGAATGTGCTTTTCAGGAGACAGGAAATAAACAGCCTTCCAAAATAATTTGATATTCACATGGTTGTCAGGGACATTTGTAGTTATCATAATTAATACCAGCAGATCTGGGAAAGGATATTAAACCTTGTGTTTAATCCTCTGGCTATTAGACCATGATAACATCACAGTCTGGAGACACCTTCAAATTACCAAAGACCTACTAAATCCATGCCCTGCCTGGCTCAGTGTAGCATCACTAGAGTGGATCTAGAAGCTGTGCACATTTGTGTTTTCAACCTACTGTCTGTAAGTTGCTCATCCCCACTACTGGTCACACATCCCTCCAGGTCCTATAACCAGTCATGATTCATGGCACTGCCATACATTTTCTCTCTGTTCTAGCTCTGGGGTTTTCACTAATGTGTTTACAGCTGCACAATCATCTGTCCCATGCTATCTGATGGAAACCTTGTGCCCAGGCAAGTAATCTTTCATCGAAAGAGATGGCTAACTCTTCAACATTTTGCTGAGCATCTTCTGGGCTAAGAAGAAATCTGAGCCAGGACAGGAATGGGGAGTCCTGCTACTAACAAATTAAAGGTGAAAGAATTTGGGAAGAAGAGAGGATTTGAATGTTTCTCTCTACAATCATAGAATCGTAGAGTGGCCTGGGTTGAAAAGGACCACAATGATGATCTAGTTTCAACCCCCCTGCTATGAGCAGGGTCGCCAACCACCACACCAGGCTTTTTCAGAGATTCCCTGCTGATTCTTCCCATTAATGTGGCACTCAAAGAAAATGTTTCTGCATTTCTGTCAAATGGAATGATTTATTTCCTGATTAAGGAAGTTATAAAAGTACCTGGGAGCATAAATGTTTGTGACAAGCCAACTCATATATAACCAGACTAGTTATATCCCTCTCTATCATTCCTTCTTTCCAAGGAAAGGTTCCTCATCACATCATGTCTGCCGCATTGAAATCCCTTTCAACCATTGCCCTCCACATTGCTGCTCAGCATCTTGCTGTCTGCCAGGTTTTGTAGTGATTCCTGGAATGGATATGGGGCCATTTGGGGACAGAAGTGTGAAATGTCACCTTCTGTTGGTGACATCACTCACCTGGTCTCATTTTTTAGGCTATAACTCTGTTGCTCCAAACAATGCAGGGAGAGATCTGAACTCGAACACCTTCAGATTCATTCGAGCCATAACCAGGACTTTGTTTAAAGCTTCTTTTTCTTCTCACTGAAGTGAGAATAAAACTTCACAATATGATGAGCAATTGTTAGAGAGCTTCCAGTTACCTTATGAATTTTATAAAACATTTTTTCTAATGTTATTGCCTGGGAAGTTTAGATATAAATAGGTCCCCTGTTACTTGTTATTTCATCTCCTCCTGTTCAACATCAGATGTCGTGTGTGGTTACTACAGCAGTGGCTTTTTGATGTTTGCATACTGAAGATGGCAAATGCACAGCAGGACACAACCAAAAGCAGCAAAAATATTGTTTGCCCTACTTTCCTAGGGAAATGAGTACAATGCAGTCTTCTACCTTTGTGATTTCCTCTCTATAAGTGTTTTTGCCTACCTTCTCATTTAATGTTCTTTTTTACCCAGTAATTTTTGGACGTGCTGCCCAATTTCAATCACTTCTGACAGAAAAGTGGAAGCCTTGATGGTGTTCTCCAGTTAAAGATTTTCTGTTAATAGTCAGTGGAGAAAATCTTTGCTGATATTCCAGAGGGAAAGGTTACAAGAAGTTCTATTAGACATTAGAGGATTAACCACAGAGACCCATGGGAAGGCAGATTTCAGTAACTCAGAGCAACACTTCATAGCACTACATTACTGCAGTAAATAAGGGTGAGGGGTAGAAATACAGAAATACCAGAAATTCCAAGAAGTAGTAGTAAAACTGGCTATGGAAACACATCTCCTAAAGTGCTCATTTGCTTCTGAATGCTAAATATCACCTTACAAATTTCTAGTCTACCTCTTGGCTTATTGTTTTTTTTACAAAGAGGATAATGAACATAATTTGAGTTTGCATTGTCTGTAGTGTTCTTCTAATGTAACTTGCAAGTTAAAAGGAAAACAACCTCACAGTCTTTAAGCCAGGTCCACGCTGGTGGGACGTGTGTCCATTGGGAAAAGGGTGTTCTTGATTCAGATTAAATTTAGACAAAATTCAGCACAGTTTGCAGACATGCTTCCCCATGTTGACGAAGGTAGGAAGGCCCATTTTTTTTTTTGCTGATGGGTAAAGCATTACAAAGGAGGCAAACCTGAAGTCAAAGGTGTGTGGAAGAGCTTTTACTCATTACTCATTGACAGTGCTGTGGTAGTATCCTTGCCATCCTGAAAGAAATTTAAAACAGGGCTTTAGGCAAAAGGCAAGAGGTGAATATACAGGGAAGAAAGATACTACCTTGGAGCTGACCCAGATGGTAATGAATGAGTAGATCAAAACTTCTGTAAAGTAACATTCTTTGAGTTTTTGTTTTGACTTATATAGAGAAAGATGGTGTCTGCCTTCTACCTCCAAGACAGCAACAACTTCTTGTCTGCTGCTTCCAGTATGTGACACAGAGACTGAATCCAACCTTTGGGAATGGTGCTGAGTTTCAATCTCAGTGAGCATTTGTAGGGCCCATGTGATCCTCAAAAAATGTATATTGCTATTGCATCCCTTTCTATCACCTTGCTGCTCTCCTTACTCCTTGCATCAGTTTGAAGAAATGAGGGACATGAGGCAGAAGGGAGCATTATTTCTAACAGCAATCCTTTAAGCCTCGTGTGAGCACCCATCCTGCATAAGAAATCCTTCTGTCGTGGCTTTCCCATGCTCTGTGACTCTACAACCTAGTTCAGCTCTTCCGATAGTCCCTTCCTTGTGTCCACACAGTTTTGTCCAAGAGCTCTTTGTCAAACCCCTCCAAGCAGAGCCACAAATGATTACGAGACATCTGAAGTGGCCCATTCTAGTGCTTCCAGCTGTGACATCAGCATGAACTCTCCTTGATCAAGCTCAGCGAATCCCTGGCACTGGCTTTGCCTGCCCACACAAGGCATCCATTATTTAGTCTGTTGATATAACCCCCTCCAACACACCCCCCACAAGGCTGTCTGGAGCTCCTTGACATTTCCATGCTCCAAGATAGCTTGGCAACAACAAGTAGCATGCAGGAGACAGGACCTCGTGCTGAAAAAGGAGAGGCTGTCGAGAAGTGCTTGATGCAGTTTTACTGACCCAGTAGGATGGGCCAAAACAATGCAGAAAAAAAAATAAAGAGAAAACAACATTCACATCCAAGAAGTATTTCTCATAGTGATGGTGAGAATATGACACCTGCCTTTCTTAATTTCTTTTTCTGACAGTTTTGAAATGTTGGGTAAAGCTTTTCTGGTATCCCAAAAAGATCTTTTCTAGCAAAATGCTTATGGATAGTGCCTAAGTCCTCCATGACACAACCTGTACTTCCCTGGGTTACAGGAGGGAACTGCAGGAAGGAGTCAAGGGAACAGACACGGAAGCTGAAGCTGCTACTCTTTTTCTATACTGAGCTGAGTCATAAGGTAACTAGCCTCAGGACTTCTCCAAAACATTGAAGCAGAGGAGCAGATTTGCCTGTGCTGCTTCTCCCATCCTTCATGCAAAGCAGAAGTGATTTCTTCAAGGTCACCCTGTAGTAGAAAGAGTGTGGAACTCAGATTTCTTGCCTTTTCTATTGAGACATCGCTGGCTTAAGAGTCATCAGGGACTGTCATCAGTAGAGCTTCTCATTTCCTGAGGTTATCTTAAGCACCAAGGTGGACTAAATGACTCCCAACCATCTCGCGTGGCACAGGAGGAGGGCAGGTGGTATCAACCCACAGAGAGGGCTATCCTGTTCCCTGCAGCCATGCACAGTCAAATGCAATGGAAGGGCAGAGATTCTGGATTGAATTTCTGTCCAGTACTGTATAGCAGTATGTGCCCACCCTTCAGCCTGCAGGCCTCCTGCAAGCCCACCAGGATCAGAATTCATCAGGGCCACCTCCTGAGACTTTCTCAGACTCTTCTTCGTGTGCTTGACGTGTCCTTTGACATTCAAGCTAGGGTATTTGTCTCCAGCTGGGTTTTACTGGAGCACCTTGGGAAAACTGGTGTACCATCTGTCTGTGCCTACCTGTGGCACGTTAATGGAGAATAATTATCTCTCCACGAGCCTTCTAACTGAAAGTCATTATGAGAGAAATCAAATTATTGTCTCACCCACTACTTCCAATTTACCTGCCAGTTCGTCTTGCCCAGGATGTGCCAAATGCAGACAGAGCTTCCAATAGTCACCAGGTAGCAGGCAGAGAGTACAGGTGTTCTCTTTGGCTGCCACATCAGCTAAAATTAACCGACAAAGTCTTCCTTCAGCTGCCAATAGATTTTATAACTCCCTTTCTCTGGTATCAGAATGAGTTTGACTTTTTTTTTCCTGTGGCCAGAGCTGACCTCAAAACAACACATCTCTTAGCTGAGGCTGGGACCGTGCAGTACAATATCAGTGGTCACAGATTCATGCTTTCATGGACACCAAATTTAGTGTCTGTACAGACACTAAACACAAAAACATAAAGGTAAATGTGAGTGCATGGCTTCAAGGATGCATGCCACGTGGGGATTAAGCTCTCTCAGCACTTATTCTACCTTCAATTCACTCGCAGGCAGTGCAGCAGGCTGGAAAGAAAGGAGAGCTTGCCTACAGTTTTTCTAGTTAGAGGTGCTATCTGAAATAACAGTACCTCTAAAACTGGAGTACTTGCAAACCAGTTTGATGTCCAGAGCACAAAGATGCACTGTGCCCACTGAAATCAAAATACCAAGGACTTAGATTAACTCAGCAAGGTGTAACAAGTCACAATTATTTTTTTTTCTTCATCATCATTCATCCAGCGATAGGCAAAGGGGACTTTTTGTCCTTGATGATGTTTGATGAAGTAGATTTAAGCAGACAGGACAGTGGCCCTGAGAGCATCATGCTAGTCTATCTAATATTCAGATTTTCTATCTACTGGTCCCTGGATGGATCGATGTGTCTCCCAGACGTACATCCCTGTTCATGCAATGTTGTTTTTTTGTTTTCTTGTTGGTAACCTTGTGTTGGTGTGTGCACATCTAATTATATTTTGTTCAAAGAGAAAACGTCAGCAAGCACTGACATCCATCATCAAGGAATGATAAATATTCCCATCTCTGGAAAGAGCACAGCTAATGGGGAGTATCTACAGGTATGAAGTTAACAGAGCACACTAATGAAAGATAAATATGTAAATTAATAAATATTATGATAATGATAAACCAACACTGTTACTCTTTTCTTCTGCTGAACTGCAGCAATAAAGGGACATTGGCAGTAAAGGAGGGGAAAGGAGCATCCAGATGATCAGAACAGGAAACAGAAAAAGTCTAGTTTCAGTTCTGCTGTTTGCTGATCTGCAGTCTTGGAGAGAGCTCATTTTAACCATCTCTACTCTGCACTGGCACTTTCCTACCTCTTCTTCCTCCTTGCTCATTCTTTATGTATGTTTCACTCTCTCCTGCTCCTTGCAGTCTCCTGAAAATGTGTGGACCCACAGCAGAAAGATATCAATCTTCAGTGGACACAACATCTTCAACAAGCTGCACAGACAACAAAATTTTAAGTAGGTTTTACGTAGGGAAACTCTGAATATGTTTACTGTTTTTTGGTGCTGTCTCTTTCTGTAGGAGATTTTATGATATTGTGGCTGCTGGAAAGGTTCTTGGTGTAGACTCTTGTTGGAAAATGCACTTTATGCAAAATGTAATGTTGTTGACACAACTTACAGATGACTGAAGCTCATCAACAGTAGCAAACAGCTGGTGTGAGTCAGGATGCAAATTAGTTTTCCATGGTAGACAGGAAGGCACAAATAATCATCTCAAAATGTAGCAGTAGAGACCTACTTCTGTCATTTAGGATCCTGTGCAATTCCGGGATGTAAACTCTCTTGGCCACATGGGAACTTCTTGTTGGAAACAGCTCAGATACAATCCTTTCGGAGTCAGGATTCCTGCCATTTGTTCTCACAGTTGTGGTGATGCTAAATAGTTCAAACAGAATTGCATTGAGCATAAATCTTTGATTTACTGGCTCAGACGAGAATGTTCAATTTTCATTGGCCTTTTTGGTTCAGATGCCATTGGAAGGCAGCGCTGGACCCTAATTATAGACATCTGTGAGTAATGCATTTCACAGCTGCTGTGCTATAACAGGCAGAGAAAAGCTCAGACAGAAGCCAGAGTTTTCATAGCATGCTGGATGCTGACTGCCAGGTCTCCACTTGGTGCAGAGAGGCTTTTTCCCATGGGGAAAGCAGCCAATGCCAGTGTCTCCAGAAGCTGGACAGTGGTAAGAATAAAAATAAAATAGCCTTAAGCAAAAAGCCAGGAGACAAAGGGAAGAATATTACAGAATAAAAGGTGGTTATACTGCACTGCTTGGTACCTCTCCCATCACCATGGGGCTGTAAAGTAGACAGGAACAACTGTAGGTATCATATGGAAGGATATGTTGTCAGTTAGGCTAGTGGTGGTCCTGAGATACCTTGTGTCCTGCCTGCCCTCTCCATCAGTTTTGTGTGTCAGGCTTTCTCTTCACTCTGTTCCCTTGTCCTCAAAGATGTCACACTGCAAGCATCCCTGGAGCCTGGGACTCTGGCAGTGGCAATACCCTTCTCATGCGCAAGTACATCTGATGGCTTAGAGCTAGGTGCCAGCTATAAATAGTGTGATCACAACCTGAAAATACACAGAAGGACCCAGCTGTGATGGCAGAGAGCTGTCACCATGTGCAGGAGATGCTGCTTTCCCTGCCACTGGCAGTCCAGGAACAGCGGCTGTGAGCTGTCCATGGAAGGCGTCCAAGTCTTCATGCGTTCAGACAGGGAAGAATTCGAGCTCAGCCCCCCCTTCCTCACAGCCCCTGCTATTTCTATCTCCCTTTCACGCGTGTGTGTTTTAAATAGATGCAGCCTTTAAATAGCCGTGACTTCAGATGTTAGTTTTCAAATAAAAACTAACTGATGGATTGTGGTCTCCAGACTAAGTCCAGACTGCCATAAAATGAGCTCCCTGGGGCAGAGCCTGGTCTCTCCTTATAGCCTTAGTCCTGGGAAGTGGCTGGATCAAAACCAAGACCCTTGTGATATACTACCTGGATTATTTGGTGCCTTGTTCTTCTTTAAGTGACTGGATTACAGAGGTCTTCCAAATTTCTGGAAATTACAAATTTTTGCTTGAACAGGCTGCCCAGAGAGGTTGTGGATGCTCCATTCCTGGAGATATTCAAGGCTGGGTTAGATGGGGCCCAGGGCAGCCTGGCCTAGTATTAGACATGGAGGTTGGTGGCCCTGCATGCAGCAAGGGGGTTGGAGCTTGATGGTCCTTGGGGTCTCTTCCAACCCTAGCCATTCTATGATTCTGGAATGAGCATCATTTGAGTGAAATGAGTCCTTGTATGGAGCACTTGGCAACGAAGCTCTGGATAGCCTAGCATCTGGCTGGAGGCAATGAGCAACAAATGGGATGTAAAGCTGTGCAGAGCTTGCCTCTTTGCTTCAAACATGCACAGTAAAATTATAGTGTTTGTGGTGTTTTACAGTTCAGATGAGGAACATCCAGTTCTCCAGCAGCTTCCACCCAGTTATAACTAAAGCTTACCCTGAATCAAAACTTCCATGCCTCTGCCAGCAAGAATTTATACTAGATCTGATCACACCTATATCAAAACTGAGCTTATTAAACAGACAAGGCCTGAGTTTCTTTGCTCTGTAGTCAGATTCTGCAACTATCACACGAGGACCAACAATTTCTTGAAACCAAAACAGCTTTTCTGCCAGGCTCCATTCCTGAGTCCCAGGATGTACCTCCCTTACCCTGTGAGCATTTTCCAGTGGTTGTGGTCAGCCAGTGAAGATGTATTTGAAACAAAAAGACAACTCAGTCTTTTTTCCTGAGTTATCTTTGCTAACTGGATTACAAACTGGTGCAGGAGATGAGAGAAATGGTGAATCCACAACCAAGGAGGCTGTGGATGCCCCATCCCTGGAGGCATCTAAGGCCAAGCTGGATGTGGCTCTGGGCAGCCTGGTCTGGTGGTTGGCAACCCTGTATATAGCAGGGGAGTTGAAACTAGATCATAATTATGGTCCTTTTCAACCCAGACCATTCTATGATTCTATGATTCTGTGTTGGTTTTAAAACCTGCAAAATGCTTCAGCTGTTAAAAACATCAGCAGTTCTGCATGCTGACAGAAGGAGGATCAGGTTTTTCTGGGCCGAGCTTGATGCTGACTGGCCCCATAGCAAGCATTACGATGTGTAATGTTATCCAGAATTACAACTCACTCAGCTCCTGTACTCCCTTAAGTCTGGAGTACACCGAGCAGGGTGTGACACTCACTGACGCATCTTTCCTTGACACAACTGGCCTTGACCATTACTAGAAGTAGGATTTGGGCTGGAACAATATCCACAGACCGCAGGGCTGGCTGTTTGGTTTGGCTTGGCAGTGTCCCCGCAGAGCTGATATAACAGTCTGGTTCCTCCAGACGAGGTTCAGAAGGAAGTGCTCATCAATCTGGTGAAGTAACTCAAGTCTCCACACTAGGGTGGGGCAAGCACGTATTTTTAACATGATATCTAAGCCAATGCAGTCCTCGATTAATTCATAAAACAGGGACGGTACAAGGAGTCCTGAAATTCTTGGCTTCTGGCAGAGATGCTTGATAGCATCATACCACGTAACTTTATACAACCAACTGCAGCTTGGCCCATCTGCCCTGTAGGGACACTTCTAAGGATTGTGTGAGAAATTCCAGCAATGAAAAGCAAGCAAGTCCACACAATCTCATCCAGAATTTTCCTGTTCCTCACACATGTGCCACGTAGCAGGACCAGGATTTCCCTTCACTTCTATTTAGGGACTTCTGAGGTTTTAGTCTTAATTTTCTAGAAGTGAACAGATATGGGAAAGCATTTACATCACATTCTTTTCAGAGTGGTCTCAATGGTGGAGAAAAGAGGGTTACAAAGCTATCAAACCCCACAATACAAAGCTGTCCCTTCCTCTGCTGTGTGCAAGTGGGATGATTAAAGCCCCTATAGCCAGTTCCTGCAAGTTGAAGCCAGACAGTTTTACTGCATAACTCAAGCTTTTATGCTTTGTGCTATTGCTCAAGCAAACTGCATTGCTGTTGTTGATATCCTGATAGGGGAGTTTTACTGCCTGAGTTCTGCTACCATAGTGAAAAAAAAAGTATAATGACTGACACAGCCTCAGACAACATGTGTGGCATCAGGCAGCCCATACTACAGTCCTCTCAGAGACAGCAGTGCCTCTGGCAAAGGCTGAACTGATCAGGTTACACATGTGCACAACAGGATGAGGGAGGGGTGTGTTTAACAGAAGAGTTTCAATTCATCCTGGATGTTGTCTAACCTGGCTAAAGCACAAGAGTTTTCCACAGCTATTGGCCCACAAGGGGCCACAGTTCACTCTCAGCGCTTTCAGCTCTCACCCCAAACTCTGCAAAACTAAAGAGCTCTACAGGGACAGATGGCAGCACAAATCCAATGAGAAGCCCTGAATCCTGATCCCACAGTAGATGTGCTCAGCCTGTCATCTCCACCCAGACTGTAGTCATGGGGTTGACACAGATGCTCCCTAACTCAACATCAGATGTGCAGAGCCTCACTGAGCATGTTGGCATAGCTGGGGACAGGTAGGACAAAGCTGCTCTGCTGTGATGAAACAGCTTTGGGGCAGCCTCCACTTTTAAGCCATGGCACTTAGGGATGTGGTTTAGTGGGTGTGGTGGGGATGGGCTGATGACTGGACTTGATGATCTTAGAAGTCTTTTTCAAACTTAATGATTCTGTGATTCTAAATCTCAGGGGTATGATACAAGTGTAACATCTAATCCTTGCCTCTGATCCAGGTCTACTTGTGCCTGGATAACTTGTTGTGAAGGGAGTGACTTTATCTCTATCTCTACACACAATGTAGATACATCCAAACTCAGTAATTATGGTCTCATTTCATCTCTTAGAATTATGGAATAGAATCATAGAATCACAAAGGTTGGAAAAGATCTCCAAGATCATCTAGTCCAGCTGTTCATCTACCACAAATATCTCCCCACTAAGCCATATCACTTAATACAACATCTAAATTTTTTTAAGCACCTCCAGGGATAGTGACTCAACCACCTCCCTGGGCAGCCCATTACAGAGCCTGACCCCTCTTCTGGAGAAGAAATTTTTCCTAATATCCTATCTGAACCTCCCCTGGCACAGCTCAAGACTATTACATCTTATCTTATTGCTATAGAAGAGGCCAACATCCAGCTTGCCACGACCTTTTCATGCTTTGGTGTCATTTTGGTCCAAGGGGGAATAAATCTTTTCTTCTTCTACTGGAGGATTGAAAGGAATTAATAAGGCATCACATGTAGGACATGTCAAAGCCTTCAGCTGAAAGCCTTCTTCCACGGTCACATTCTGACTCCTTTGCTCCTGAGGAGCTCTATCCCATTTACTGCAGACACATGATGGAGAAAAGCATCACTCTGCAGAAATGAAAATATCAAGCCCCCAGCACTGGAAATGCTTATTCTAAGGGCTCAGAAAGCTTTTCCTGAAGGAGAGCACCAGCAACACTGCTTCAGCTCAGCTGAACCTTCCCTGTGTTAAAAAACTCCTGCTACCTAAAGCTACAGAGATCTGAGCACTTGCCTTCCCCCTCCCCAGGTCTCCAATGCTGGGGGCCCTCCAGCATCTCATTAGATTTTCTTTATTAAGGCTTTATGTACAATGAGGGGTTTTGTAGTGAAGTAATGGAGGGCAGCCAGTTTGTGTGGGACTCTTTGTCTTAGGTTTTGTAAGAGCAGGTATTGTGAAGGCATTTGACATGCCCAATAACAAAAACGTAAAGGCAGTTTAATGACATATTACTTTTAATTGGGGATATGGAAGGAGGGAAGGAAGAAGAAATTGCCTGGCTGAATTGGTGCCTGAGAGCTCAGGTGGGAATTTATTGTAGTAGTTCCCAAGCCTGCCAATTGCCCATAGCAACATATTGTGTAGGAACCCAGCATCCACTGCAGAAGTGATGAAAGGTCCAGAGATGAAGGCAGAAAAGTGGTTGAGTGGTTTGGGGAGGGAATGGCAACTCCAGGTGGGCTTCAATTCATACAAGAAGCCTTTAGGGGAATTCTGTTGCACATCACAGAGGCCTGTAGAGGAGTAGAAGTTTTGAGTCCTTCACTGGCTAGGAGGTGATGGGTTATCAGCAATTAAATGTTTATGAACACTTAGTCTGCAGAAAGCACAAGGCACCTGACCTAAAACCAGCATCTATTCCAATGGTATAAAGTTGATCAGCACAAAATCACCACTTATCTTACACTGGCCAATACATAAGAATCCAAAACCTGAGTTCTGCTCTTGACTTTGCCTATGGCTTGGCTCTAATGGAAGTTTAAGATGGGGAACAGGGTGGGAGACAACTAATGGAATTTGAGGTATCCAGTTGGATGCTCACCTCTTCTAGCCCTAAAATCTGAAGTGCTGTGAGTGACCGTGTGTGTTGGTGGTTTCTCAGAGGGAGAGCAGGAGGCAGAGGAGAAGGAAGAGAAATTCCAGGAAAGATACTGGAGGAGATCACCCCATATTGTGCAGAAGAAAGTGACTTTCTTCCAAGGTAGCTCTGCAGATGGAGCAGGATTTGATGGTGGTGTAGGCAGGAAAACATACATCTCTCATCCTGGTGCATCAGGAAACAAAGGCGAACTGGTGGATATGAATTGATCTTTACTCATCCTTTTGGAAGTATTGAGTGTGTCAGGTGAGAGACAAAACAAACAAAACTCATGTTACACCTTCCCCCTTCTCCTCACCACCCCTCAAAAAAGAAGCTTCCTGTGATTTCATTTCAAGCATGAGAAGGGAAAACTTTAAAACAGTCTTCCTGGGAGGTCCTGAAGAAACAAGGCTGTCAGAGGAGGCAGCCAGTTGCCCTTCTGATTTGAAATCCAGCTAATTAGCTCTGACGCACGGCGCTTCAGATCTGAGCGGGACGCAAAGCTGCCGGGTTTGATATTTCCAGGACTGTCAGCCTGTGCATTAAAAAGGAAATGAGCTCCATCACAGTGAGGGAGCAGCGGGACTAATGAGGCACCCTGGGGCCATTTGGCAGAACGGGAGAGAGACCGCCTTGATGGCAAAGCCTTCCTTGTCTGGCCTCCTGGTGGGACCCTATGAGACAGAGTGCTGCTAATGGAGAGGAAATTCCTCCTCCAGCTTCCAGGGGACTCCGTGGGGATTCTCGAGGGTTGAAAGTAGCACCAAGAAGAAAGTGGTCCTCTAAAAGAGCACAACTGTACAGTGAAGTGCAAGCTGTATGCAGCAGCATTGTCTCAGTACTACATGATACAAGAGGATGCAAGAGGATTTGAGATGCAAGAGGATGAGATGTAGTAGTCATTTGGGATGCTAAGCTGGAAACAGGAGTTGTTGGTATAGGTGCCACTTCTCTGATCCTTTGTGCAAAAATCTGCTGTGTTTGGATACAGTGCATGCTGATGGTATTAAAGTCCACCTGCAACTGGGAAAAAACTGCATTCAGGGGTGTCAATACACTTAACAGGTGGTTTTATCACTGGTGAGGTTGTCAAGGCACAGCTACTGCTCAGAACACTGAGGCAAGCAAAGCTTCACTGCGACGTAACAAATGTGGGTGTCAGAACTTTGCCACTTAAAATAGGAGAGTTTTTCTAATATGCAAATGGAACTAAACTGGAAACTGAGCATCTAAATTCTATCTAAGGGCCAAGTTTCTCTTAGATAGAATAGGGGCTGGAATAAAGCATTGTTTACCATAGAATCATTTGAGTTAGAAGGAACCTCCATAAGTCATCTAGTCCAACTCCCCTGCAATGAACATAGACATCTACAGATAGATCAGATTTCTCAGAACCTGGTTTATCATTAAGCCAATTTCAGTGACACCACTGGACCTCAGAAACCAGTATTTAAGCTCAACTGATGGCTTATCAGTAAGCAAGCCTGACTTCTTCAGCTGGAATCATAGACCTGACGCAGAGGCTCTCCAGGTGCTTCAGTAGTAAAAGTGATGTCACTATATCAAAACAAATCTTTCCTAACCAACTCTGCAGCACAGGTCAGGTGGTTATTGCTGCCTTTAATCAGTTATGTATTGACAGCTACAGCATTCTGTTGGTCTTTGAAGACTCCAATCCCTTCCTGGAGAGAAGAGGAACATAGTGGAACTTCATGCTGCTGGTGGTAGACATGATGCTTGCATCCAAGGCCAGAGGTGGTAGGTATATGGAGACATTCAAGGTCAGGCTGGACAGGGCTCTGTTCATTGCTGAGGAGTTGGACTTGGTGGCTTATATGTCCCTTACAACTCAAGAGACAGGAACGACAGAGGGTGTATGTTGTGAAAGTCACTAGAATGAGGCCAGCAAGAAGAGATTTTCATTTCAGTGCATCACTGAAGAAATCTCATCTCAAAGGGAGGGCTTAGTGAAAGACAATATTATTCAGGTAATCTATCGTTATGCTTCAGAGAGCATAAGAAGTTTACATGAAAGGGTGAGAAAGCCATTTTTCACACGGTTGAGGGTATTGTACAGCTCACCAGCTGCGTACTGGGAAGATTCTCATCTTCCCAATGAGCAGTTGCTATCTGAGAAGATGGGATTAACAGGAACAAAGGTCTGGCAGGACCACTGGGCTGTAAAAATTGGCTTTGTCTGAGTACTAATTCTTTTCCCTTTCCTCCCCCTTGAAAACACTTATCAAAACAGATCACAGCTCTCTGTCCCACCAAATTGGGAAATGCTCTGCTGTTTGCATTGAAAGGTAGACATGTGCAAGCAGAAGTCAGAAGTGATGGACTTTGCTTGAGCTGGGAGTTTGCAATGTTGTAAAAATGTTGTAACACTTAGCACAGCTACTGAAGCAGGTAGGAGATAGAAGAGCAGCTCTTATCTGAAAAAACAAAGAAAGGTACCCATATGTTGATACTCTAAAATGAACTCAGCCTCCCATTTGCACAGGCCCAGGCTTTTTATAAAAAAGAGTTTTAGATTTCAGAGTGCATCTGGCATAGCCATATTCCTTTGCTTAGCAGCTGTCTTTTACCTTGTTCCATGGAGCACCTCCTATATGTCAGGCACGGGAAACATTTAATTGTGTTCTAAGAGCTCTTGATCTCAATCATGTACATATGATTTGCATCTTTCTTTAAGACACTTTCCTTTCTTTGCCCTCAGTTTCATATATAGCCATTTCCAGGGTGTTCTGTCACCTCCATTATCTTGTATTGGACATGTCCTGTCCAGTTCTCATCTTGCTCTTTTTTTCTTTGTACACAGAGATAAATATTTCCTCAAGGATTTCATTGCTGAGCTTAAGCAACATTTGAAGAGAGAAAACATATCTTTTATTAGGCCAACTACTTTAACTGGGGGAAAAAAAAAAGGAGCTCCCAGGCACATCAAACATTTGAGCCAAATGATGGTGGATGCAGACTGAGTCACTAGTATCTCACTACAGTGACAGAAGCAAAAGCTGACTCGCTCCAGGGCATGTAAGCAAAAAAAAAAGAAAAGAAAAGAAATAAATACCTGGAAAGTCACAAATAATCGTCACAGATTTTAAGAGCTTCATGGACTAGAGTCAGTCCATCTCTTGCTTGCAAATACCTCTGTTATGATTCAGATGTTATGGCCTTCCAAGTATTCTCTAATCCTTTATTTCCCAATGCACTCCTGCTATAAATGAAGCCATTCACACAGCTCAGGAGAAGCCCTGACCCCAAGCGCTGATTCAAGGAGTTTGCTATATAAAAATATGTGTTGTGCTGAAAGTGCTCTGGGAAGATGTGAAGTATCACAGAGATACTGCAGTTGGGTACAAATACAGCTGAAAACTGAGACTGGATGCACAATGGGCACAGGATTATCTGGATCATCTTCACACTGTCCAGAAAGAAAAAGAAGATTTAGAAAAAGGATAATGGAAAAAGAAGGGCTGTTGGAACCACAGCTCCAACACAACCACAGCTCACAGAAATTCAGCCCTAAAAGGTGTTCCAGAAGTCAAATCCCTGGAGGACCCTTCCAGTCCCATTCTCTGATTCTCCAAAACTAGCCAGTAGGCTAAAATACTGAGATTTTTGGCAGAATTGTTGCATGCTCTGGACACACAATTCCCAGGTCAGGTTTATTCTTCTAGTACAAGTATTTGGAACATCAGTGATTTCTTTGCATTTATTATTCTTCATCCATGGTTCTTTGGGCTTTGGAGGAGAGAGACTTAACTAAGTCATTTAGCTTAAACAGAAAACTACTTCCATCACCCTACTTGTGATAACAATAGGGAAAGATCTTCCAAACATTGCAACCCCACAACCACTGGTCATCAAGTAACTCTATCCAGGAAGGTCACTTCCCACCACAGGCAAGTCCCAAGAGCATCTCTGCCTGCCCTCTGCAAGCAGTTGGCCACATGCTTTTGCATGAAGGGCTCATCCTGGAGACCAGAGCCCTCCATCCAGTAATGAATTAGCAGCAATTAAGTAATTAACAGGCTGAATGTGTCTCTGAGCAGCCTGTCCTAGTGGTTGGTGACCGTACCCATGGCGGGGGGCTTGAAACTAGATGATCTTTGAGGTCCTTTTCAACCCAGGCCATTCTATGATTCTATGATTAAGCAGAGCTCATCAATCTGGTCCTAACTGGACCTCCCCTGAACTGAATGGGAGACACGCTGGATCTTGCCTCTTTCCATTTCTGGGGCTAATTATTACCAGCTAAACAGCACCAGGCTTTTCCTTTTTCTTTTTGCCATGCTTGTTAGCATTGTTTCTTCCAGCAGCTTTTCATCTCAAAGGAGGCAATTGTGCCTGGCTGACATTTTAATTCTTTCCAGCTGCATCTGAACAAAATGACACAAATTAAGTGGAAGGGCTTAAGGGAGAGGGTTAAGGGAGCTGCCTGCCCCCATGCTCTGTCCCACAGGGAAGGTTTTGTGCTCAGTGCTGCAGATGTTGAGGAGGTGCCACAAGGAAAGGTTTTGACCATCATGCAGATAGCAACAGAAGCCACAAGACTTCACAGTCCCTCCATTCACCTCCAGGCATGCTGGGAGGCACCGCTGCTATCATTCCCATGGAAGTCCCAGTGAAAAGACTTAGGAGGGATTTGCTAGTCCTCCCAACAGAGCAACACATTTACCTTTTCTTAAAGACAGTTTTCTAATGTAATCTGCTGCAGTGGGCCCATATCTTGGTTTAGGGACACCGAGTAAATATGGCTAAAGGAGCTTACGACCATTCCATGAAGGGTCTTCTCAGGGAAACAGAGGTGTGCTGGCTAAAGGAACATAAAAAAGAAGGGACTAGCAAGCTGTGAACCTCTTTAACAATACACAGGAATCCCAACTGTGAGCTAAGAGATCTCTGAGTGAGATGCTGCATAAATGCAGAACAGAAAGCCTGCTAATAGCCCTAATGGCAACGAGAAGACTAAACGAGTGCATTGAAACGATTGTACTTATATATCATTCTTTTAGGTCCTAAAATGTTTTAGAGGTCTGCAGGTAGCATGCTTCAGAAACTAAGTCTTCTAGTCTAAGCTATGCCAAAAAGAGATGTCAATAGAAGAATTAAAGGCACGACATCCTCGCAGGAAGTATTAACCACAGGGAACAAGATCAGGCTGATTCACTAAACCACAGGGTTCTACCCAATTAGACTGATGCTGGATTAAGCTTGCCCTGAAACCCAAAGACCAAAATAGAGACAGACGGTTGCTATGTTTGTGTTTCTGCAGCCCCAAATTAGTGATCTGGGGTGGAAGAAGATTTGGCCTTTCAGTGTTCCGTCACTTGAGGATCCTTCTGCTTGTGATCAAACCATGTCTCCTAGCTGCAAGGGCAGTAGGAGTGTTACCACTTTGCTTGATATCTGAACACGTTCCTATCATGTTGGTCCTTCCCACATTTACAAAATACACATTTGTGATACTCAACTACTTCATTTGTGTTATATTTCCAGAGATTTTCTGAGGTCCTGTAGTGCCTGATATCCAATGTCCCTTTCCTTGGTTGCTCTTTCACATTAAGCTTTTTAATAAAGTGACATTGGATCCTATATCCTGCCTGGGAGCCAAGAGTGTGTGCTATAGTCAGAAGGTGCAGCTGTGGTTACCACCTGAATTAGCACTAGGTTATGTGGCTCAGACACCAGGAGCTCTGTAGCCACATCACCTGGATGCTCCTCAGGAACTTCCCATTTCAGTGCACTACAGGAGACAGCATCTGGGACAGGAGCTAGTAAGGAACTGGAGAGACCAATGGATTTGCAAGGGACCATGGGGCAACCAGACAATGGGGGATGAAGAAAGCAGGTAGAAGTGGCACACACACACTGAGTCCCCCATGAGCTGTTAATCCTCACCTGAAATGATTGTGCTTTCTTTATCCCAGCCTTCAAAATGTCATACCAATGGATCTGGACAGCCCATTGGAACAGGCTGCCTGGGGAAGCGGTGGAGTCACAATCCGTGGAGGTGTTTGATAACCATGTAGATGTGGCACTGAGGTACATGGTGCAGTGGGCATGGTGGGGATAGGTTGATGGCTGGAGCAGATGATCCTAGAGGTCTTTTCCAACCTTAATGATTCTATGTTTCCATTGGCACCAGACCCAAGTGCTTGCATAAGGAACCAAATAGCCCGAAGCACTGCTCTGGTCTTGGGGCATCTCAAAGGCATCTCTGGAAGGCAATATGAATTTCAGTAGCCCCAAATCTGTTTCTGAAGGCATTTTTTTTTTTTGTCTAACAGCAGAATCAAGCATGCACAGCATCCCAACCCACATACCTCAGGAATTCAAATTGTTTTTAGTGGCAGAATAAATAGCACAGGAAGCACCACACCAGTGAAAACGTTAAGATGTTTTCCACAAAACCTCATTGCTAAATATCTCTGCTGCCTCAGAAACTAATGTGAAGAGCAGACTGCCATTTACTAAAACCACCTTTGCTCCTTTCTTCCCAACATGCCATAGGCTGCAAGACTCATTTTGTAGGTTAAAAGAGTATCTTTTTCTTATTTCTTTTCTTCCTTTTTCTTTTTCCTTTTTCTTTTATTTTTCTTTTCTTTTTTTTCTTTTTCTTTTTTTTTTTATTTTTTTCTTTTATTTTTTTTCTCTTTTTTTTGTTTCCTTTTCCTTTTCCTTTTCCTTTTTCCTTTTTCTTTTTCCTTCTCTTTTTCTTTCCCTCTTTTTTTTATTTTTTTCATTTACTTTCTTTTCAGGTGATGCAGATGAGGAAGGAACAAGGTGATTCTTGCAGGTTTCCTAATGACTGAGGAAACTTCACTGGGACTTGGTGAACTGAGAAATGAGGAGAGAGAGGGTGGAAAGGCTTGCTGATTCCAGCTTTTGTCATGATTTTCTTTTTCGTTAAAGATGTGTTTGAACAGCTCTCAGCAGGAGGCTGGAGCCAGGCTTTCATTCTGCCATGCAGCTTACAGTGTCTTCACAAATCTATGCAGTCCCAAAATACTTGCAATCATAATTCAGCTCCAGGGCACTTATTTATTTACTGCATTATTGTGCATCTCGACGTATCCTCAAGGCTCTACCTTTGAAAGGAAGAGGCGCAGAAAGGAGCAGAGGATGAATGAGATAATAATAATTTCCTGATTTATGAAGGAATGTTTTTTTTCTGTTGTTTTTGCTTAGTGCATGTGTTTGTGTTTTGTTGTTGTTGTTTTGATTTGCTTTTCTTGTGGAGAAGGCTCCTGTCCAATAAATCAAATTCCTTAAGGAATTTAAAGGAATGTGACATTAACCCTCTGTTATTTCAGTTAGAGGTCTTGCACTTCAGGCTGTGGTTTCTTAATACATTTTCCCTTGCAGCACTATCAGTTTAAACAGTAGCCTCCCAGTCCTTGTCTCCTGCTCTTCCCCAGATGTCATTCCTGCCACACCAGGGTGTAGTACTGCAAAGCTGTGGCTCAGTACGGTAGGAAAAATGGAATCAGGGAAGCGAACAATTAGAAAACAATCATCTGTTTTGTCTATGTTGTTTCTAAGCTGGATCCATTCCTCAAAATTCTTATCAGAGCACCTGTGCTGGCAGGGAAAAAATGGATAGCAAACAGCACCGTGATGGCATGAATGAGAAGTGGAGGAGAGAGAGCAGGAAAGCCATCAACCTCAATGTACCTTGATGCTAAAGATTTAATTGATGCTTTTGTATGAAGCTCTTCCATGAGAAAAAAGATCTTGAGTCAAAGGTCCTGCATCCTGCAAGCACACAGCCATGCCTGGAGCATGAAGAACCCTCAGGGACCCAACAGAGAATCATGGAATCATTAAGGTTGGAATCTAAGATCTCCACATCCAACCCCAACCCATCCCTCCATGCCCACTGACCATGTACCTCAGTGCCACATCCCCACAGTTCTGGAAAACCTCCAGGGATGGTGACTCCACCACCTCCCTGGGCAGCTGTGGCAATGCATTATGGTTCCTTCTGAGAAGATTTTCCTAATGTCCAATCTGAACATCCCCTGCACTTGATCCTATCTGTTACCTGGAAAATCAGGAGGCAGTGAGGACAGGAGTGCTCTGAGAGCTATGTAAGAAAAACGTTTGGGAAGGTTCAGCTTCAGGTCTGCTTGCACTTCAGCTGTTTCTGTGCACTCTGAAATCCATTGGTTTGTTCAGCCTAGAAAAAAGGAGGCTGAGAGGAAAACCCATGAAAGCCTGCAGCTCCAGCGTGGCAGCCTGCACTCCAACATGGCGGCCTACAGCTTTTCATGGCGGCCTGCAGCTCCTCCCAGAGAGCAGATGGGCAACACAGATCTCTGCTCTCTGGTGACAGAGACAAGACCTGAGAGTATGGCATGGAGCCGTATCAGGGGAGAGCCAAGGGGTGAGGAAAAGTCTTTGCCCCAGAGGGTGGTGGGCATGGAACAGGCTGCCCAGGGCAGACATGGCCCTGAGCTGATGGAGCTCAGGGAGTGCTCTCAGACACTGGGTTTGGGCTTGGGCAGTGCTGTGAGGGGCCAGGGGTTGACCTCGATGATCCTATGGGTCCCTTCCAACTTGATATTTTCTATAATTCCCTGATGATTCTTTCTGTCTGCCTTTCTGCGAAGAGCAGAGGGCAGGAGGGGGAAGGGAGCAGGGCTTTGCGGAGTGCAAATGAGGAGGTTAGGAGGCCACTTTGTGTAGAGCTGAATGTGCTTGAGGGACCCTCCAGGGATGATTACTCAAAATGACTTTCAGAAAACTCCACTGGGACACTCCAGGCTCTGCAAGGAGTACACAGCACCATACATCTTCTCACCACAAGACTGACACGCAGATGATGAATGTCAGTAGTGCAGGAATGCTCTTTCAGAGAAGAAAGGTAATTAACTTTGGAAGCAAGGACTGGGCTTGAATGCATGTGGGCATGGTTTGTGAAGGGCAGGTTCTGAAAGAAGGTGGTGAGATCATAGAATCATATAAACACTAAGGTTGGAAAAGACCTCCAAGAACCCCAAGTCCAACCCCAACCCACCCCCACCATGTCCACTGACCATGTCCCTCAGAGCCACATCTCCATGGTACTTGAACACCTCCAGGGATGGTGACTCCACCACAACCCTGGGCAGCCAGTTCCAATGCACTACCACTCTATGGGAGAAGAAATTTTTCCTAATATCCAATCTGAACCTCCTCTGGTGCAACTTAAAGCCATTTCCTCTCATTCTATCATTGTTACCTGGGAGAAGAGGCCAACCCCCACCTTGTTACAACCTCCTTTCAGGCAGTTGTAGAGAGCAATAAGATCTCCTCCGATCCGCCTCTTCTCCAGACTGAACCATCCCAGTTCCCTCAGCTGCTCCCCATATGATCTGTGCTCCAGACCCTTCACAGCTTCATTTGCCCCTCTTTGGACATACTCCAGAACCTCAGTGTCTTTCCTGTAGTGAGAAGCCCAAAGTTATACACAGTACTCAAGATGGGTGTGCATCACTCATGAACAGGTGTCCCAGTTTGTGAGTGGGAGGTAGAGATGGATGACTGTCCCAAAGATTGCCAAGCAATGTAGATTTTACAGTCATAGACTGCAGGAAGCTCCCAAAGTTCCTTAAATTCAAGCTCAAGATGTGAAACTGCAACAGGCTGATAAGGGAAGTTGAGTTAACATGGCAAGAATCTTAGAATCATGGAATCATTTGAGTTGGAAGGTGCGTTTGATGGTCATCTATCCAGCTGCTTTGCAATGAACTGAGACATCTGCAGATAGATCAGATTGCTCAGAGATGTGTTTCTTATGATAGTACCATCAGAAACCATCAGAATTTTGTGGTTAAAAGCTCACTAATCAATACACAGGACTACAGAATAGAGAAGAATGTGCAATGCCCTTCCGCTTTACCTGGAGATCACCCAGACAAGCTGGTCGCCCTCATCTATGGCTGCCTCATCTGTCTTGCATATTCAAGCATCACTAAGGATGTCAGTGAAGGATTCGTGCCTGAGATGGGATAATATGCAACAGACACTTCAGAGAAGAAATGCAGCTTTTTACCAAGGCCTCAATTAGGAAGAGAAAAAGCTCCTCTAGCCTTTACCACACTGCATCAACAGCTGTCATATATTTCTGAGACTTCTGTTCAGATGCAGCATTTCCTCTATTTCAAACCCAAGGCATTGTTGCTTACAATCCCAGAGGTTCGTTCCAACCCCTACAATTCAGTCATTCTTTGAAATCCAGTTCAGCATACTAAGCAACAGCAATACCATGCATTTACCAGGAGGACTTGCATAAAACACAAGTGCTTATCCAAATAACTAAAATCATGTTACTCCCTACCACCTCAGAAGAAGAAACACATTGTTCCCATTAAAGTTCCAATGAACGTACTTAGCTGTGACTCAGCATCACGGGGAGAGAAAACAAAGACATACTGGGCAAAAACATACCAAATTTCATTTCAGGGTTCATTTTTTTTTTTTTTTTTAACTTCTTGGAACTCAAAAATGCTTTCATAATTTTCAGTCTGTTTTGGCACCGCAGTTTGCCTTCTGTTTTCAACCCTATTTGATTCTGAAGCCAAAGCTGCAAAAATAAAAAAAAATAAAAAAAAAAAAAAAATTAAAAACTGCTAAGTGGGTTTTAATTCTAAAAGGTGATTAAACCTTCACTTGAGGAACGCTGTTGCTGGGTTCCTGGTTTTGGCAGCAGCTCTGATGCTCTTGATAGTGGGCGGACATGAAGGAAGACACAGCTCCCATCTAACAAGCTAAGATTAATGCCTATCATGACAACCCTATTCAGCACATCTATTATCATGCCAGCTCATGTTCCTGCTCAGAATTGCCCTCTGAAGATGTCTCTCTCTTTTTCTCTCCACTGGCTATATGAAGTGCCTTAGGTGAATCTGCTTGTGACCTCAGCTTAAAAACTAAGGTCCTGAAGTAGGCAGCACAAAGGCTCCCAGGGAAAGTTTTGACATTTTTCACCCAAAAAACTCAGAGGTAGTTCTTTGGACAACGAACCTGGAGATCTCTCTTTGTTTCCTTCAGTCTCTGGTGGATTTTATAATAGATGTCAAAGTACAATTTGCATCACCTAATTCTACACACTTCAAGAAGATCAGCATTCAGACCAAGTATTCTTTTTGTAAGCAAAGGACAGAGACTACCAATAAGTAATTCAGCTGATCTGCTTGGGACACTGGACATTAAAGTGGTTCCAATCAATCTGCACAAACTTCTTTCTCTTTCCATACTCTGGACAAGCAGCCCTCAGTACTTCAGCTACTACTTTCCAAAGACAAATATATTTTCTATTCTAGTACTTTCCATTTCCACAGACTTGTTTTCTTTCAGGGCTTAAGAAGTTATTACATTATCTTGCAGTCTAATTCTCCTTTCCAATTATTCTGTTCACAAATGTGGATAGGCTTTGTTTTAAATGATGGACCAAATAAAAGAGAAAGTCTTTGAGGAAACAGCGGGGTATTGGCTTAAAAATATGAAAAAGGTAATAGATTTTCATGGCTTGGAACAACGCTGAAACTTTTTCAGCTTTTTATTGTGTACTTTGTCATCTGAAATTCACTGAGAAATTATTTGCCTTTAGAAAGAGAGTGGCCAACCTACATCAGAGCAATTTACAGTAAGGTCCAAGGTTGTTCCTGAATTATACCTACGTTTAAGCTCTCGTAGAATCATGGAAGCATAGAATTGCTGAGTTGGAAAAGACCTTGAAGATCATCAAGTCCAACTACAACCTAACCACTACCCTAACTCTAACAACCCTCTGCTAAATCATGTCCCTGAGTACCACATCCAAACGGTTTTTAAACACATTCAGGGATGGTGACTCAACCACCTCCCTGGGGAGCCTGTTCCCCATATATATACATGGGGAGCTATACTTTCTCTGAAGGTTGAAGAAGTTTTTAGTCTGAAAAAGACCCTAGCTCAGATACATCAGTTATAAATCCATGCCTAGGAGGACAGACTTAGACCCAGATGGCTAGATTGTCTGAAAAGTGTTTGACACAAGTCTATTAGAAGAAGCTGCAAAGAAATGTGTCTGAGTTTGGTGTACAGAGCGATGCCTTTAGTCCCTAGAACTGAAATAAATGACTGACAGATCTGTGGGGTGGTCAGTGCAGTCAAAGTGCTGTCAGAAGAACATCCCCACAGTGTCAGAAGAGCCAAAATCTGACCTGTTATTTTGGTACTCCTGGAGGGAGTTCATCTCAGATGAATGAAGCTGGGAGTTCAGACTTCAAAGCATGACTCTCCAATGCTTGAATAAAAAGAAAAATAGAATAAAAGCACAAAGTTATTCATTTAGGATTCATTTAGACTAATCCATCTCTGGATATCTAGCCTGAAGAAGATAGAAGCAGACTCCTTTGTTTTCCTGGATTATTCTGATCTGAATTTGGAGTGACACCAGTGATACCAAAATTATTAGCATAAAAGACTCAAGACTCAGGTCAGATCCTCACAAGGAGCTGTGAGGAACTGTTTTCAATACCACAGAATCACTGAATCATAGAATCATAGAATGGCCTGGGTTGAAAAGGACCACAATGATCATCTAGTTTTAACCCCCCTGCCATGTGCAACCAGACTAGGCTGCCCAGAGCCACATTCAGCCTGGCCTTGAATGCCTCCAGGGATGGGGCATCCACAACCTCTCTAGGCAACCTGTTCTAATGTGTCACTACCCTCTGAATGAAGAAGTCATGATACATGACCATGGCCATGAGAAAATGAGAACCATGTGCTTAAGAGAGTCTCCATCCAGCATGACCTCTAAGTTAAATACGAGTTCAACACTGGGATCACGGTCACTTAATTCTCCTCTTCAAGTAGAGCCAAAGTCCACAGAATGCAGCATACACCATGGGGGCAGCTGTGCTGTTTTTCTCTCCCCTGGACCTCCACTCTGGATCCCATATGAGGTAGGAATTCAGTCATCCCTTTTCTCTTCATTTTAGCCATCTGTGGGATTCTGAACTCTACATCTCTCTCAATTCCTGGAAATGGTCTAAGGCCTTTCATCTACACTGTATCAAAGATTAATCTAGTGGCCTCCAAAGCTGCAAAAATAAAATAAATAAAATAAAAAACAAATGATTACTCTTGAGCGAAATATTAAGTCTCTATAGCCAGACCCCTGCTCAACACTTAACATCTATGGATAAGTAGGCAGAGTAAGGATTTACCATGTCCACCAGGGGAAGAATGGGGACCACACACATCTCCTATTGAATCCTCTAGAATTTTTGAGCATCCAGGTATGAAGGGCACAGGGCACCAGGCTCTCCATGTAGTCATCTTTACCTGCAAGGGGCTGGCAAAGTTGGTTTTTACCAGGGCAGGATTTTGCTGGCAACAGCGACTTTTGTTTATCCAGTTCCTTGTAACCACATGAATTAGAGACTGGATCATTAGCTTCACAATGAACCAGAATGCTGATTTATTTAATGAATGTAAATGGTCTTTTGCTAGCTAATTAAATTAGGGAAATGAGAACTGTTGGTAATAAAATGGGTAGCAAGGAGGGAAAAAGCTTCTGTACGCTAGTGACAACTTTAATATAGGGCTTTCCACAATCCTGCCTCCCCATACCCTTATACATTCCAAATTTTCTCTACTCGAGGGAAGGATTTTACTGCATGATTTGTGGCTATCCATGGGTTACTGTGCATCTGCAGAGGTCCTGAATCAAGATCTCTGATGGACGAGGCTGCACTCCTCAGCTGCACCTGCATGAATCCAGTTGAAGTTGAGTGGGCTCCCTGAGTTCCATCAGTTTAAATAGGATCATTTTCCTAATTTGTGCAATGAGCTATTAGCAATCACTTCCACGTGCATCTATCAGGAGAGAGTTGCTCAGTACTTCAGAAATTCCCTAGGTTGAAAAGTTTTCTGTTCCAAACCACCTGCTTACAAAATCACACCAAGGGAATTTATTGGCCAAGTCCAGCATTCACTAAGTCCACTCCTCTTCTTCTAATACTTCATCCAGAGGCAGAAAAATTACTTTCACACTAAGGCTCACACAGATGGTCCCCAGCTATATACTAAGAAAAATCTTTTCAGGATCATAAAATATTGGCACCATTGTATGAATGAATTTTGGGTCTGTTGTTACAGTTACAACGTGTTGTGTTTCAGAATAACACTGCAGAGGACCTCAGGGTGCCACAGAAACCTGAATCTCTCTCAAAAAAACAGTATTTGGCAAAATCTCAGCCTCCTAGGGCTAACTTTCCAGTGAATTACTTACTCCATAGATATTGCTCATCTCAGGAATGCCTTCTCCCACCTAACTCATATGCAGCAGCAGGAGATTACTTCAAGTATAATAGTGGCCAGATGTTGAGCAATAAATCTTAATAATTCCTTTCAAATGAAGCATGGGTGTGCTTAAGATAATAGAGTTCATAGAGAAAAGGCATTTATTTCCTGTCAAAGAACATAACTAAAAGCCAAAGTGCCCTCTGACAGGTTTATAATCCACCTATGTATTACCATCCATGTAGGTCATATAGCAGTCAGGCCATGCATTACTTAAGAGTCTTCTTAATAAGCAACTAAAAGATCTTTAATAGCATTTTGTAGACTATTAAGAAGCCAAGCATTGACAGAATTATCACCCACACTGTACATCCTCAGTATCTACAAACAGATTGTTATTTTCAGCAAATAAATCAAAGACTTCAAGCTTCAGGGAAATAAGTCCATCAATTAAGCCACATAAATGACCGAAGTCCTCTAATCAAATCAAACCAGCAGAAATAACTCATCACAAAAGGGCACTGATTGCCTAAAGGTTATGGAGGAACTCACCAAGTTTGTAACTGCTATTAATAGAAGTAAGTCTGTAAAGATTTAAGTCTATGCTTGAATTTTCATGGCTATATATCTGTATGTGAGGCAATAATTGGAAAGCGGTGATGATTAATATGCCTGATTAATTGCACTATCAGAGGACAGGCTATGCAATTACGGAGTCTTTCTGACACGCATGATCCTACACTCCATCACCAACCAAATAAAACAAACACAAATGGAATTAATCAAATGAAATGGGAAAACAGAATTTAAGCAAATGCGTGCAGACTGTCAAAGACACCTCCATTCTCGATCCCACTCAGTACCAGCAAGAGAAGCGTAAAATTAAATAGCTGAAAGAGATAAATGATGCATCCCTAACAAAACCAAAGTCCCTGCATGGGCTCCTATGGCTCCTTTTGCTCTACAGCCCAGTAGTGCAGTGGGAATACAAAATGGGTAAATCTACATTTGAGGTGTTTCAGGTCAGGCTGCAAAACACCTGAGGGCATTACCATTGGCCATGACTAAGCCAGGACTTCATTTGTTCCCAAATCCCTTGCTCAGTCCTTTGGATTATGCATCAGCCTGGTTCCATATGCCAACAGTGCAATGAATTACTGCTGGAAAGGGGTTGCTTGTCCCATACTTTCCAGATTCTTCACTCCCCAAACAACACAACATATATGTGTTGAATCTATATGTGTAAGTGCATATATTTATATTTATTTGTTTGTTTGTTTGTTTATATTTCCCCTGGAGTTTATTCAGGGAATAAATGTGCACGTTATAGCATGTATTCAGAAGCAGTGGCTGCAGCTCAGCAACAGTAATTCTGATTCTTTTTTCTGTGTGTGTGTGTGTTATTTTTTCATAGTGGGAGCTGAGTGCCAGCTCACAGCCCTAATTAAAAGAGAGAAAGAGAGAGAAAGCAAGAAAGACCTCCTCTAATGCTACACTTTCCCTGAAAGCCCATCTACAAGGGAATATTTCTATTGCCAATACAACTTGATGGCTTTCCCATTTCTGGGAGATGCTTTTTGGAAGTGTATGCAACATGATAAATTTTGCACTTGGAAAGCGATTCATCTCTACTGTGGAGCCCAGAAGTCACAGAAATGGACACAGGAGCAGCAAAGTGACCATTAGAGCAATTTGACTGCATCAAGGACACAGTGTGCTGCAGCATGCTGGAAATGTGGGATATCCACAACAGCTGCTTTCTGTGTCCTTTTGAGAGGAATGAGATCCACAGGGCATCAAAAGACAAACTCAACCCAAAATCCTTTGGAGACCATTTATATCTGCTTCCATGTTTGCACATACTCACTCATAAAGGCTGAACTGAAATCCAGAGTGCAGATCTGGATGCCATTACAACATGATTTTCAGAATTAAAACCGTGAATGTAGGGCCAAACTGAGCGTGGCTTTTAAATGTTACGGGTAGGACTCAGGGTAAGTCAAAAATTCCCCTCCTGTTGATTGACTTGAATGTGTTACTGCAAAAAAATAATAGTCAAGCAGGAAGGATTGCATGAGCTGCAGAAAGGGTGCTTCAGCACTGGGTACCAATGATCCTGCTGCTTGCATTGCTCCAAAGATCCTGGAAAAGTAGGTAGGCCAAGGATTTCCATCATCAGCAACTTTCTGAACAATCACTAGATTGAGAAGTGTTTATATCTTCTGAGAAGTCTGCAGTCAATCAAATTGTGTTCTTCCTACAAGAAAGCCTTTGCCAAGTGCTCGAAACCCAAAACAATTGAGATCAGGTATGGATCTCTTGGATTCCAGAGGACATCAAGAGATTACCAGCTCTTAAATGGTATCCTCAACGGTTGTCAGTATCAATGGATATTCCTAGGTGAAGAGATTTAATACTAACCAAGCAAAAAGAAGATGAAAAAAGACTAAATGAAAGGTGTTTCCAATGGGACAAAGCATTCTCTGCTCAACTTCACAGGTGCAATTTACCCTCTTCCTCCCTCTTCTTCCCATAAGCAAGACAAAGGTTTCCTTATGGGGTAAAAAAAAGGAAATGGAGAAACTGACTGTACAAAATTCAGGCCAATTGCTTCCTGCTCTGTGTTCAACATAAAAAGGTCCAGAACACAATGGCTTTTTTTGCACTTACTGATGCTGACTCTCAGAGCCAGTTCTGCAAAGCTCAAGTGATGCACTAACTGATGGAAAAAAACTATTTCCAGCCCAGGAATTGCTCCAATTTGCTGTCCAATTTGCCAACAGCCCCTATCTGTGAGCTGCAGATCTTTGGACAGTTTTCCCCAAAGAAAAATCTTATTGGTAACTTAAAGCTGAAACTGTCCCTGTGGAAGGGTTAAACAGAGGGATAGAGAAAATCCAGAGTAACCACAAAGGTTCCATGGCCTCACTGATTAAATAACAAAAATTGCAGGAAAGGAGAGGTTCAGAGGGAAGGGGAAGTTAGACCCCATGTCCCCTTCCGCTTGTGAATGCCAAAAGCCAAGGCAAGCAGGAACAGCAGATGGGAGGAGGGAAAATAATGTGGGAAAGGGGGAACGTTATGGGCTCTCAGGAGAAAAGTATTGGGTCAGAGGAATAAGAGAATGGGGAAAACGGTGGGAGAAGTGGGAAGGGTTGATGGCTGATAAATGGTCTTAAGGGCAGAAGACCCCAGGGAAGCTGTATAAAAGATGGGGAAAACACAGACCTCAAGACAGAAAGGGGATTAAAGTACAGCAGTGTGTCTTCTTTTTTGGAGTACAACTGATAGCCTTCTCCTCCACTTACTACTGTGATATTAAAGCAGGGAAAAGGGTGTGTTGGTATGGTGCTGGCTGATGCATTTTGAATGCTCATACTGAAAAAAAATGCTGGAAACCCCAAAAGGGCCTCTTGCTTGACGCTTATCAGCAGTTTAAAGCCAAGAAGCATCTACATTGCAATAATTCCAACAGCTGTTTTGCATAACACCTCACTGTTTTCACTTTGCAATCAGATTCACAACCAAAGCTGTCCAAACTAGCATCTAACCAAAACAGGGGAAACCAAAACAGGGGAAGAAGTTTCTAGAGGAAAAAAACAAGCACAGGAAAAACTGCAAACTTGGAACAATGCTTGTGCCACCATCATACCACAGATGAAGAGGACTGAGAGGCCATGAGAGATGACAGAAGCAAGAAATGTCTGAAAAAGAGAAGGAAAGAAGACAGGTCAAATTCCAGAACGACTGTAGGGACTTCCCTGTTGCTCAAGAAAATAAAAAAGCATTCATTTTTTGTAAGTAAAGTTCTGATAATTCACTCCTTGGATAGCATCCCTGAAGGCCAGCAGCCAGATTTCCCAAGGAAATCTGGCATGGGAAAAAAATAGGACAGCTTTTAAGGGATTGCCTGAGAAGGTGGTTTATAAAGATTTCCTTTTGGGCAGTCCCACAGTCCTCTGTGCAACCTGGAAAAACAGACCTCCTGAGCTCACAATTAGAAACAATTTAAATGAGAAAACAATTTAATGTATATGAAGAGCCAGACACCACTCCCTTCCAGTAACTCTGAGTTCTGCTGCTTCAACGAAGCTAATTCAAATTTGCACCAAAGTCACTAACGCAGATTTTGGTCATAATCCCTTAAAAGTATTTTCAACTGAACCCAATGATGTATGTAGAATATATTCACAAACATCTCTTTGTGTAAATCAGATTACTTTCTGCCTCATGAGTAGCTATTATTGAACTTGAGTGATTTGCTCCCCTTTGTCAACAAATTACAGTTTTCCAAAGAAGGTAATTTTATACCCTGAGCATGAGAAAGACCAAATATAACCTCAATTAGGAAAAGCTGCTGTTATACATTAGTGATTTGCAATGAGATCCATCTGATAAAGGATCCTTTTCTCTGAGTATGCCTCCCAAGGCCTGAGAAAAGAGGTGTTCATGAACTCAATCCCAGCAGACAATACTTTCTCGTGCTTGGGAAGGGAACTGAAATCAGAAATCATAGTGACAAAAGTACAGACAAAACTAAACAAAATAAAACACATCTTCCAAATGGGCAGAGACCAGAGAACAGTCCTTAACTTGGAGATGTTAGGAATCCAAATCTGACCATCATGGTGTTGCTTGGTTATAACAGGATGGACACATGCCACTGGGGAGGCCAAACTTCAAAGCAACTGGAAAGTGCCTTGCTCAGGACAACAGGAGGCATTAGCAACAAAGAGCCAAGATTCCTGACTATTACCAGACAATCCATGTTCCTTTTAGCATCCCTGGACAACTATGCTGTATCACAGACAAGGAAGCTTCTCACCATTACATCTGGCATTCGTGAGATGCTTTGAATGCCTTGAAATCCCTTAGATGCTCACATTTTGCCCCCTGGACTTGTTCAACCACATGGTAAACAGGAAGATGGGCTCTGGACTTGATCTGGGAAGATACTGCAATAAGCATTGTCCAGGACACCAGCACAAAGGATTATTCTGAGCCAAAAAATGAGACTTTTCCCATCCTGTGGTCATGCAGGCAGCATCAGCATGACCTGGCCTTATTCATTCACTACATGCCATTCAAGGATGGTTTTGCCACCTTTGTTAACCTCAGGCAATTCTCCCCCCATTCTCAGTCTGCATATAAAAGAAATCCAAGCCAAGGAGCTCCAGCCCATTGGAATAAACGGGAAATCTTTTCTAAATATGTATCAAAAAGAGGTCAACTGGGTTAAATACCATGCACGATGTGGTGCTACAAATGAGGCTCAGGAAAGGGAAGGGAAATAAGAGCCATTCACATGGAAGGAAAAAGCTTGCTGCCCATAGGCACACATCAAAGCAGTTCTGTTTAAAGGCACGAAGAGGTGGTGCAATTGAAGACCCTCATTTATACAGAAGTGAGTGTTTGTTTTAACCAACACTAATCAAACAGGGAGGGTTTTCAGCGTGAGGGAGGGGATTTTTTCCAGCAATTTTCAGCACCACTCTGGAGCGAGCCCATGCTTTGCTGCACTCCATTCTCCTCTCTGCAGGAACATGGTCCTTCCCAAGCTCCCGCTGTTCCCACAATGTTATTGCAGTCACGTTCTTCTTTCCGTGCTTTAAGCACAGGATTATTAAATCACTTGCTTGGAGGTGAGCAATGAACAACGACAGGGAGGGTTACGCGACTGTGGGCTGGAGTCCAAGTTTCCAGCTAATGACTTGAGCAGAGGTACAGCAGTTCAGGAAAGTCCCTTGGAGATTGATGCTGAAACAGCAATGGAATTTGGTTGGGAAACCAAAAGTGTGAGATTCCCAGCCTGGAGGTGTTTGTGGCCAGGCTGGATGGGGCTTTGAGCAATCTGGTCTAGAGGGAGGAGTCCTGCCTATATCAGGGGGTTGGAACTAGATGATCTTCAAGGTCCCTTCCAACCCAAACTATTCTATGTTTTTATGATTCTACGATCTAGAATCACCACATGCCCTTGGCTACTGTTTTTCTTTGGGACTCAGATAATGGATTCAGGAAGGGCATCTGATTGCACCTAACAGGCCTACTGATGCAGTGAGAAAGGGTACACTGACCTGAAAGTGCGTGTAAAAATAACAAACACATCTTTAACTGTACGACCTTTTTGGAAATCAAAAGTTGCTATTTTCTCTGAAAATATGCTTAGGTCAATCACAATTCACTGCGTTCAGCTCAGAGCTGCACAACATGCCATTGCTTAATGAGATCAACACGTAGGAAACCATCGTCTGGTTTGCCTTCATTTCAAGTTAAAAATCCACTAGGTGGAAGGAAGTGTCTGCTCTGCTCATCTGAAGGATGGGAACAGCCAACCATGTGTGGTGGTAAGCTGGACGTTAGCCAGCAACGTACCCTTGCAGCATAGAAAGACAATAGGATGCCCGGAGAGGTGGTGGATGCCCTATTCCTGGTTACATTTAAGGTCAAGCTGGGCTCTGAGCACCTAATGGAGCTGTAAGTGTCCTTGTTCACTGTAGGGAAGTTGGGACAAATGGCCTTTAAAGGTCTCTTCCAACAACTCAAATGATTCTGTGAGTCCATGGGTCTATGATAAGGATGGTCACAGGGAGAAAAGCAGCATCACCTCTCCATTCCCTCCCTGAGGTTGTTTTTTTTTGTTGTTGTTGAGAGAATAGGGCAGGTCAAGCTACGTTCAGGGACCCTTTAACACAGATTTCATCTGACCACGGCCATCAGAAAACAGTGTTAAAAGACAATACAGTTTCAAGGTCCTCACCTTGCATTTGCAGCAAACGACACTCCAACATCCCAGGAACACAACTACTCTAGGCCTACACAATACAGAGTCTGTTAGGGTTTGATTTTGCAAATCCTCCTCTAACCAGTGAATCCTTTTACCTCATAGGGCCCAATGACGTGAGTCTTGGCAATTTTGGAACCCTCTGTCCCTGACCTGCCAAAAACACGGGAAAGCAAAGCAAATGCAAAGCAAAACGCCCCTCAAGGGCACTGTGACGTAGGAAGCCCAGCGGACCTTGAATGCTGCAAAAACACCACGATTTTGTGAATAATGTCTCTGTTGGCAAAGGGTACTTTGACACCGCAGTGCTTTGCCGTCATCAGTGCAAAATTAACAACTCCATAAGCACAGATATTGTAGATCTGTTCCTTCTATTTCTCTTTTTCCCCTCCGAGTCCCCACTGGGGAGATTTCATTAAGTGAACGTTAGACCATGGGTGTTTGCTGCATTTGCAGCATGAAATTAGCTGGCAAGACTGTAATAAAGTGCCTGCTGTAACCTCGTCTGCGGGCTGCAAGGCTCAGGGAGAAAATTTTAAAGGAGATGCTACAGATGCTGTGGAAATAATGAGTCTCCCCTGGGAATCCATGGAAGATGTTGCTTGCTTGCATGAGGACTAATGGAAAAGATGAGTCTGTGATGAGCAGATCCTAGGTAATAAATCAGATGGGGGTCTCCCCATTTTAAGGCACCAAATGAATGATGCTCAGAGAAAGCAAAAACAAAAAGCTGCTCCTGGGGCAATCCCCAGTGACCCCAAGGGAGGGCAGGAAACTAATCTGGAAGCTTAGAAAATTTAAGCCCTGAGGGTGTAAATGCTTCTTTTTAGGACACATACTTAGCAAATGGCTGTTACTGACAGATTTAGACCAGAGTATCCTGACCTGACAGCTAGTTAGTGCCAGCCATGACCATTTCCAAAGGCATGTTAGGCTATACTCATAGGCTTGAAATCCTATCTGTTTGGTAAAGGGAATTGGACTGGGGTCTCCTGAAGTGTCTTCCAGGCCAAATTTTTCAGTGATCCCATGAGAATTGGGCTTGTCAAACTGAATTTCTTCCCTTATGCCCTTCGTGTAGACAGTAGAAATGTATCATGTCCTCAAGGAACCAGAAAGGGAAAGAGATTGGTGTGACTCAGTGCCAGCCCTCTATGGCATGGCAGCAAGTTTGTTCTGACTACAGAAAAAACACAAGTTTATGGCCCTTTACAGCCTCAAAGGGAGCTTGAGTCCTGTACTATCTGCACTGCACAGACCTGAGGGCAAATCCCATCTGCACTCCACAGGCTGCTGAGAGTCTAGATGTAAGCATCTGCAGAACCAAGACTTCTGGGGACATGCTATGCTGTTCCATTGGGTCCCATTTTAGAGGTCAAAACCAGATGCAACTGCTTTGCAAAAGTAACGTAACACATGAAATGGAAGATTTTTACCCCAAAAGATACTATGTGGGTTCACAACCTCAAAAAAAGTTTTCATTGTATTGGTGTTGCTCATCACAGATGTGCTATTTAGCTTTAAATTGAGACTTGGTCTGAATTCTCCCCTTGATTTCCAAAGATGCAGTTTGATCTCTTGCTATAGATACATCTGTGGAAAAACCCTCCTGAAGTGACCAAGTAGGTTAAGCAAACAGGACTTCCCAGCATGAGCTAGGCAAAGGAAAAAGCCTTTGTCCTACCACTAAATCAATGTGGTAGAAAACATCCAGCTCACACAGACCACTTGCAGCTCTGCAGCCTTGAGGAAAAGGCTGTATTTATGACTGTTATCTGGTCACCTTTGCAATATGATCATTTGATACTGAGGTATGTGTCATCGGCCCAGGAATTTATTTGCTTGTAGTCAGTAGAAAGTAGTCGGTAAAACAAATAGCTGCTGTGTATGCCAAGCACTTGATAAAACTGAACTTTGCTTTAAAGTTGGTGATAGCTCCTTTCGTTATCAATCAGTCCCTGCTTCTTTACTCACCTCTTCTCAGGCAAGGAGGGAGGTGTTGCTCAGTGTGAGCAACATGAAAAAACCTTTATTGTGCTCAGATGTCACTAAAAGCAGGGTCAGGCAAACTCTTGTTCCAACCAGTGCCTTCCAAATAAACTTTTATTTCATTAATTTAATGAACAAGTGAATCAGCACCATTGGTCCCAAGCCAAGTCACTCGACCCAGACTTTCAGGCATGCGTCCCTTCTCCCAGTAACCCTCAGCATGGTTCAAGCTTCAAAGCCTTCCTCTGTGTTCCTTTCACCCAGAGCAAAGTTTGGGGGATTTTCATCCAAATCTCACTTAGCATTTTGATGTCCTATGTGTCACGAGAGCAGGGGCTGAAGATTTACAGAGGCTAACCTAGGTTATTTGGACGCAGTTCAAGACAAACCAAGAGCATGAACCACCAGGTCAGTGGAGATCAAATAAGTTTTCAGCATAAGGAGTGTCTTTATTACCCACCCAGTTATATAATAGCTGCAGGAAAGTAATCAAGATATGGGGTGTACCAGCCCTTTTCTAGGACTGAATTGAGAGCAAGCATCTTGCATTTAATTAGACTTGTACCAGATAGATGACCTTGCACCTGTAGGGTAGAGGTGATACTTATGAATGGGGAAAGGAGCCTATTTCCAAGAGATAGGAGGCAAAAAGAGTTTCTAATGTCTGCAGATGAACGATCTGAGAAATGCCTGTTAAGCAGGTAGAGCATCCAGTGTAGCACAAAGTCACACGATTGCACAAAACATATTTTCACTGGAAATCTCTCTTGCTCCCTCATGACTTTCTTTTCTTATTCACCAAGAGGGTGGTACACCGGTGTATTCCATCATACAGCTTTACAGACTGCTGAAAAGGCATCACTACACATCTCCTTGCCTACTTATTTTTTGCTCTCTGACAAATATCCGGCACGTACATGACCTTTATTCTTCTGTTACATAAGTATTTTGCAAGCGTTCACAGTCTCACTGATAGTAAACTTTTATCTTGGCAGCATGAGCGCAGCAGTGATTTTGCATTCTGCTTTTATCAGCTGACTTCAGCCTAGAAACTCAGAAGCCAGAGGTTAAGCTTGCATGTGATCAACTTCATAAACTACAGACAGTGGGTCAGGAGAATTCATAACCTGTTTTAGCCATGTGGGTACATGCAAAGTTCACTACTGAGGAAAAAAAAAAAAAAGGAAAAAAAAGGAAAGGTTGAATGATGCAATATTTAATGAGAGCAGCTACAATAAAAGAAGGCTCTTGAAAAGGGCTTCTTTGGGGAGTATTTAGCTGCAGAAGGGACACATTGGAAAGGGTAGGAAACATTTAGACAGAAACTCTTCTTATTTTACCCGATGTCTGAACAGTCTGGAGGACTCATTGCACAGGAAAAACTCAAGAATAACTTCTACATAGTGAAGACCAGCAGGATTCAAAGAAAGATTTGGTATTTCTAAGAGGAATGAGCAGTGACAGAGATTTAGGAACTCAGGAGGGCAGAGATCAGAGATGCGCAGAAACAAGATGAGACAGTGGAAATTTTATAGGCATCATGAATGTGGTGTATAACTTCCCTGCTGCAGATTCTGGCCTCTGGGCAGACTATTCTAGAATAATCTCTGGATGTCCCTTGGTTCACTAAAGGACATCACAGTTTATATCATCTAGGTCACAGGAGAAGCTTGAGCATTTATTTACTCTCATAGAGCAACTCCTCTGATAACATGCATGGGTATAAACCTTGCAGACCCAGACTTCCTCAGCAGAAGAGCTAGAAGATCACAGGAGAACTTTGTGCCTAGCATCTGGCTATTGACACATGCGGCTTTCCAGTGGGCTTCAAAACCTCAAGGTCTCAATCAGCTGCTGCTACTGTGAAGGCATAGTGGTGATAGTTGGACTCGATGATCTTATCAGTCTTTTCCAAATCTTAATGATTTATGGATTCTATGAGTGGCTATGGTGGTGATGGGTTGATGACTGGACTCGATCTTCGTGGTCTTTTCCAACCTTAATGATTTATGGATTCTATGAATGGTCATGGTGATAATGGGCTGATGGCTGGACTTGATGATCCTAGTGGTCTTCTCCAACCTTCTTCTTCTTGTGCTGGGGGCTCCAGAACTGGTGGGGACTCATGAGAGCAGAGTAGAGAAGCAGAATCACCTCCCTCAACCTGCTGACCACACTTCTCCTGATGCAACCCAGGATATGATTGGCCTTTTGGGCTGCAAGCACACACTGCCAACTCATGTTAAATCTTTCATCAACTGACACTCCCAGATCCCTCTCCCCAGGGCTACTCTCAATCCATTCTCCACCCAACCTGTATCTGTGTGTGAGATTACCCCAACTCAGGAGCAGGACTTTGCATTTGGCCTTGTTGAACTCCATGAGGTTTGCATGGGTCCACCTTTCAAGCCTGTCCAGGTCTCTCTGAATAGCATTCCTTTCCTCTCGTGTGTCGACTGCACCTCTCAGCTTGGTGTTGTCTGCAAACTTGCTGAGGGTGCACTCCATCCCACATTGTCTACAAAGATGTTAAACAACGATGGTCCCAGCACCGATCCCTGAGGAACGCCACTCATCACTGGTCTCCACATGGACATTGAGCAGCTGACTGCAACTCTTTGAGTGGGACCATCCAGCCAATTCCTTATCCAGCCAGTGCTCTGTCCATCAAATCCATTGTACTCCAACTTTGCAACCAGGATGTCATGTGGGACAGTGTCAAACTTAATGATAAATGATTCTTACATTTGATTCAACCTTCATATCAACTCTTTGAAAGGGTAGATAATTGCAGGACAAGGGGAAATGGCTTTAAGTTGAGGGAGGGAAGATTTAGGTTGGATGTCAGGGGGAAATTCTTTACAGAGAGAGTGGTGAGGTGCTGGAACAGCTGCCCAGAGAGGTTGTGGATGCCCCGTCCCTGGAGGTGTTCAAGGCCAGATTGGATGGGGCGCTTGTCTAGTATTAAATGGGGAGGTCGGTGGCCCTGCACGTGGCACGGGGGTTAGAGATTCATGATCCTTGAGGTCCCTTCCAACCCTGGCCATTCTGTGATTCTGTGATTCTGTAACGATTTATGATTCTGTAATATGTGCTGTTACCCTGCTAGGGGTATTTAAGAAATCCCAGGGAGAATTTGTGCTCTCTCCAGTGATCTCTAGGACTTCAGAGAACTATATGCCCTCTCTGGGAGGAACATGTGCTTTTTGGTAGAAACCAGATGTCCTCTTTGCCACCAGCAGTGTGTCCCCCAGGGACATCCCATTTACCACTGAAACCTCTAGACATTTTCTATGCTACAAATAACACAGCTTCAACCTTGCACATCTTCTGTTTAACCAGAGCCAGTGGTTCCCCAGAGATCGGTGTATACCCAGTGCATCTGGAAAGACATGTGTAATTACCCTTGAGTAATTTTTCCCACGGGCATTTGGTAATATAACACAATTCCACCTATCTTTTCTCTCCTTTGGGCAAATTCCCACATATTTCAAAGAAGAACAGAAATCAAAAAGAGAGATTATTTGTATAATGGAACTGTAGAAGTGCAGTTCTTTCTGGGAATCATATTAAGAGTCCCTTCCTGATGCAAATGGGTAGTGAGTAGGTACTTTGTCAAGATAAAGGGAAAAAAAACACAGATCGGAAGTCTAATCATATTTAAACCATATGTGCAGCATATGTCAGCAGTTACAGAGAGCTTTAGAAAAAAAAAAAAAAGAAGAAGAAAAAAAGAAAAAAAAAACTAACTACAAAGCCTTGGCCTTTGACTTCAAAGGAGTTTTAAAAGGACCAAAATTTTGATTGCTCAATTTCTGTCCATTAGGGAAAAGTCATGGGGATATTTTATTTTGGTCCTGTGAATAGTTTTGCTGGAGAAAAGTGTCCAGCAGTCCCTACTTTAGAAAAAAAAAACTGAAGTCCATCCTTCCTGGGACCCTGCAGATCCCAGCACACATTGACTCAGTCTTTTCACAAGCCACGACTGTTTTAAAGCTCTTTCCCACCTCTGAAAAATGGCTTTATTCAAGAGTGGCACCATAGGGCTCTGTGTTTCCTGCTTCCCCTGGCTTCAATATAATATGCACGTTGTTTGGTCACGCAAGGGCAAATGGCCTCTGTGTCAACAGTCAAGAATAAAAGCTCATGGTGGGCTGCAGGAGTTAACACGGGCGCTTTCTCTTTTAATTTACAACCATCTTTTACAATGCTTCAGCATGCAGGTTGGTCATAACACAACCTTCATGACCGCAATCCTTGTCCTTATTGATGCTGAATGTTTTTATTGCTGGGAGTTGTGAGATCTCGAGATGAAAAACAAAACTGCTGTGCTCAGACCTGCACAAACACAGTTGAAAAGAGCCCACATGGAAGTCTAAAAACAATCTGCAAAACTGAGTGGGAGAATTCTTTCTTTGGCTCTCGTCTTAGCAATCAGCACACTCCAGCTGTGTCTGGAAGCCATCCTGGCTGCAGGGATCAGGGCTAAGTCCTCTGAGGGAGCTTTTGCAGTGCTCAGACTCACAATGCCTCAAGCAGCAGATGCACGGGAAGCTCTCGGCTCTACCATCAGAATGAGAGAATCACAGAATTGCAGGCATTGAAAAGGGACTTCTAAAAATCTTTGAGGTCACGGGTAGAATCATAGAATTGCTCAGGTTGGAAAAGATCTTGAAGATCATCAAGTCCAACCATAACCTAACCATACTACCCTAACAACCCTCTGCTAAATCATGTTCCTGAGCAGCACATCCAAATGGTTTTAAACACATCCAGGGATGGTGGCTCAACCACCTCCCTGGGGAACCTATTCCAGTGCTTAACAACCCTTTCAGTAAAGAAGTTTTTCCTGATATCCAACATCCAACCAGTTCTTCCTGATATCCAACCTGATTTATCTTGATATCCAATGCCAAGGTAAGCATCCACATAGGTCTCCTTCCAGAGAAAGAAACTCCACAACCTCTCTGGGCATTCTGTTCCAGTGCTTTGACACCCTCACTGTAAAATTCTTCCACATATTTTTGTGGAACTTCCTATGTTCCAGTTTTTGGCCATTGCTCCTTGTCCTACCTCTTCACATCACTGAGAAGAGTCTGGCCTCTTCCAATTGCCTCCTGCACGTAAGATTTTTATAAACTTTCATCAGATCCCCTCTCAGCTTTCTCTTCTCTAGCCTGAACAGTCCCAGGTCTCTCAGTCTTTTCTCATAAAGGAGATGCTCCAGGCCCTTCACCATCTTTGTTGCCTCTGCTGTACTCTTTTTAGGAGATTGTTTTGACAGAGTACTCCAGATAGGATCTCACCAGAACAAAGTAGAGGGGGAGGATCACCTCCCTCGACCTGCTGGCCGCATTCTTTTAATGCACCCCAGGATCCCAATGGCCTTCTTGGCTACCAGGGCACACTGCTGGCTCATGACCAACCTGTTATCCTCCAGGACTCCTAGGTCCTTCTCCACAGAGCTCCTTTCCAACAGATCAGCCTCCAACCTGTACTGATGTATGCAATTATTTTTCCCAGGTGCAGGACTCTACATTTTCTTCTTTTGAACCTCATCAGGTTCATTTCCATTCAACTCTCCAGTCTGTCCAGGTCTTTTTGAATGGCAGCACAGCCTTCTGACACATCAGCCCCTCCTCCCAGCTTTGTTTCACCTGCAAATTTGCTGAGGGTGGACTCTATCCCTTCATCCAGCTCACTGATAAAGATGTTGAACCAGACTCAGCATCAACCCCTGAGGAACATCGTTTAATACAGCTGCCAAGTAAACTCTGAGCCACTGATCACAACTCTCTGAGCTCTGCCAGTCATCCAGTTCTCAACCCAGCTCACCATCCACTCATCTATCCTGCACTTTCTAAGCTTCGTTACAAGAATGCTGTGGGAGACTGTCAAACAGCTTGCTGAAGTCAAGGTACACACCATCCACTGCTCTCCCCCCATCCATTTAGCCACTGATGACATCGTAGAAGGAAGTCAGGTTGGTCAAGCATGATGACTACTCCTGATATCATTTTTCTCTTTCAATTGCTTGGAGATGGCATCCAGAACAAGTTACTCCACCACCTTTCCAGAGAGACAGGTGAGGCTGACTGGCCTGTAGTTTCCTGGGTTGTCTTTCTTGCCCTGTTTGATGACTGGAGTGATACTGGCTGTTCTTCAGTCCTCAGACACCTCTCCCATTCTCTAAGACCTTTCAAAAATGATAGAGAGCAGTTCAGCTCTGCCAGCTCCCTTAGCACACATAGGAGCATTCCACTTGGGCGCATGAATCTGTGCGCACTGATTTTGGCTAGATGATCTCTGACCATATCCTCCTAGACCAAAGGGAAGTCTTCCATTCACCAGACTCTCTCTTACTTCCAGGGCCCCAAATTCCCAAAGAGCAGTCTTTGTAGCAAAGACAGAAGCAATGAAAATGTATAGGATCTCTGCCTTCTCAGCATCTCATTACCAGGGCACTGAGCTCATTTAGACTCACATTTTCTCTAGCTTTCTTTTTATGGTTGACACACTTAAAAAAAAAAAAAACAAAAAACAAAAAACCTTTCTTGTTATCCTTTGCCAAATTAATTCCAAGTGGGCCTTAGCCTTCCTCATTACATCCCTACAGGCCCTGACAACATTCCTATATTCTTTCCAAGTGAACAGGTAATTTTTTCCACATTTACTGGATCTTCTTCTCTTTGAGTTTTGTTTTTGTTTTTGTTTTTTTTTTTTGTGAGGTCCTTGCTCATCCACACAGGTCTCCTGCCACTTTTCCCTGATTTCTCACCCTCAGTAATGCACCAATCTCGAGCTTGGAAGAAGTAGTGTTTGAGTATCGATTAGCTCCAAGCTTTCCCATACAGAAGGAAAAACACCTTCATAGCAGGGTCCTGGGATAGCAGAGAAGTGAGTGAAATGGGGATGTGCCAACACCAAGGTGTTAAAAGCCCAGCAGGAAATCACTGGGGAATCTGGTCCTGCAGGATGGTGCAATCAAGTGAGCTCACACATAACCCTTTTTCCACCCACTGATTCCCACCATGTGGCTCTGATGGGTTAGTTGCAGCTGTTTACGGGCTGGAAAAGAAGCAGAATCACAGAATCATACAATCATTAAGGTTGGAAGAGACCACTAAGATCATTGAGTCCAACCCCTTTTCTCTGCAGCTCTTTTCAAGGCCCTTCAGACAGCATTCAGGTTGAGAAGCTACTCAGAAATTTCCTTGACATCAACTGGCTCTTATAGCCAAGAAAGCCCACTAAAAATTGAAGCCTGTGGGAGACCAGAAAGAAACATGTACTATCATTTAATCTGCACTATGACTTGTCACCAGTGTTACGCACTTAAGCTTGTTGTGTTCCAGCACTGCCAACTCATCATGACATTTTACTTAAAGGCTGCACTGGAGTCACATGATATCTGCAAACATTTACCTTCCAATTAGAAATTAAAAGCTGTTTCAATCACTGAAAGCCACTAGAAAAAAAAAAAAAGTTGCGAGAAAACTCTCAAGGTTCAAGATCTAGAAGTTGAGTTGGTTGTATATTTTTCAAGAAAAAAGTTGTTTTGTGGTAGCATAATGCACAGGCTCAATGCAGTTGGGAGCTGATCACAAATCAGTTCTTGACATGGTCTGGAAGACTGCAGAAAGAGGTTCAAAGCAGCCCAAGGAAAATGAGTCAAGGGCGATGGCTGTGTTTCACACTGGTCCTAGAAAGTCCTTTTGCTTGTTTGACCCTGAGAAATAAGAGCAGGTAATGGCGTATGATCTCTTCATGCGTAGAACCTTAAGCAGAGGGAGAAGGGCTGTGCAAATTCACTGGTGTGAATGGAAGCAAGGAAGGGAGATTAAATTTAGCTGGCTATTAGGCACAATTTCCTGCAAGTGAAGACAATTAGGCAGTGGAACTGTTTTGCCTAGTGAGGTAATTACTGCACAAACACTGGATGGACGCAAGCCAAGATTAGATAAGTATAGTGGAAAATGTAGTACAAGGTCTCTTCTGATGAGCCCAGAGGGGCTGCCTTTGTTGGCTGTGTGCCCAGCCAAGCAGTTGGATAAAACTTTCCCTGAAAACTTCTTGAGACAAAGAGGGTTTTGCCAGGGCTGGGACTATGGGATGGCCAGGGCAGAGGGCAATGCCTCAGATCACCTGCCACAAAAGCCTGCGAAAGTCAACCTGAGGAGGTTAGGAAATGAAAGTAGAAGAGAAATGACCAAGTAGTTGCATAGAATTCACTCTGTGCTTCACCTGCCTGATGGATGCTTTTCTGAGTCAAAATGAAAGTATCTATAGGAATGTGCTAGCAGAGGGATTTCCTAGCAGCCCAGGACTACCTTTTATATCTCTGTGCCCACCTTTTCCAATTACTCATGGGATGAAAACAAAGCCACTGCATGAGGCATGATGAGGAAATCTGACTGCTGGAGAAGTATCACTATCCAGGCTGCTCAGGGAAGTGGTGGAGTCACCTTCCCTGGAGGTGCTCAAGAACCACAGAGATGTGGTACTGAGTGACATGGTTTAGTGGTGGGTCAACAGTTTGACTTGATAATCTTAATGGTCTTTTCCATCCTTAATGATTCCATACTTCTATGACATTGATTTACACCCTAAATCCTCTCCAAAACATATTTTTAACCTGCTATGCAACACGTGGTAACTCATTCTCTTGTAAGCAGGTTGAGGGGATGGGAGATGGTCTCTGTCTCACTGACAATGTGTAATCTCAGGAAAAATCCCAAACATGACACTGTACCTGGACTGAAGCCGGAGGAAAAAGGCAGCCTGGTGACAGGAGCAGATGGGTTACTTTGGGCTGGAAGCAGCCTTGATATACCTCAGGCAGGGGTTGTCTCAGCTTTATGGAACTGGCCAAGAAAGAGGTTGTGAAAGAGGGGAGCATCTAGGCTGTACAGCAAGGATGGGAGCAGAACCATGCACAGGCTCCATCCTGGTTTTGTCTGCCTGTATACTGTTATTAATGCAGTACATTGTCAGGTGCTTTACACTGGAAATTAGACCACTTAATCAAACTGCCCAAAGGCTCATTTAACCACACTGTGAGTAGAAAAACTTCCATGTTTATTAACTCTCCTCTTTAAAAAGGTGTGAACTTTTCCAGGGAGGGGATGGAAAGGCAATCATCCCACCACCACCACCATCCCCACTCTTGTTTTTAGGAAAACTCCTTCAATGTGGAAAAGTCTGCAGCTGTGCAAACATGACAAAGGATGCTGAGCGGTCCAGGAGGTGAGATGCCTTGCTCTACCTTGCCTTCATCCCTTTGTGATGACACAGAGTTAGGAAGCAAATGAGCTAAAATCCAAAAGATGTGTCTAGGGCCATAACCATGGTTTCGTAAAGCCACATCAAGTGGACCAGTCAAGCATGATTTGGCTCCTTGCCTCTGAGGGATCCTCACCTTCCTTGTCTCCCAGCTCTACCAGGAGAATGTGAACCAGACTTGCCCCATTCTGTTATAGTGTAAACCAAGGGGGCACTTGGATCTCCTGTGTTGTCATGGTTTGGCTGGGTTTTGCATTAATTTATTTGGAGAAGAGTCCACTGTGAAACCAGTCATAAGCCAAGGCACTACGCTGCTCTGTGTTTGTGGTTTGTTATCCAAAGATTTGCATATGGGTGAAACCAAGCTTGTGGAATGGAGCTGCATTTGGACAACGTTTAGGTTAGCTTTGAGAAGGTTCATGGCCGCCTTAATAGTGCTGGTTGTGCATCAACATCTGACTCGGAAGGATGCTCTAAGGATGCTCCCTCCCATGATCCTGTTGCCCTCCTTCTCTTCCACCTCAAATCTGCAAAAATATGGAGAAGTCCTAGCATTCCTTATTGGTGCAATCACACACTATTCATGGGATTCTGAATGGCTCTTCTGAGCAGAATCAAGTTAGGGCAGCTTGTACCAAGTATTTAGTGTGTACAGTGATGCCCTAGGAATGCAATCCAGCCTCATCTCTGCTGTCTCTTTTACTCTTAACTACGGTTCGTTCAGACATTTCAGAGATATTTTTACCACAATCCTAAATTTCTTTCCTGGCTACTAGCCTGCTTTTGACCTTCTTCCTGTGAAACAGATGTTTCCCTCTTGGACCCATTACTCCCAGCTGTTCCAGGGGGCTGGAGTCATTCAGTTTGTCAGCACTGGCTCTCTGCTGGTGTACCTCCCTTGAAGTCAGTGATGTTGCTCCTCTTTAAAGCAGTAAGTTGTTTGTATGGAGGTTTCTTCAGACCGAACATCCCAGTGCATCCCAGGGCATTCCGGGGCACTGCAGACTCACTGACCATCCCTGGTCCTCTCTCCTGTACATGACCCTATCATCCCTTGTCTCAGGTACCCGTTGGGGTCTGCAGGACTGGTCCAAGGAACATCCTCACGTCCTCAGTCACCTCCTTTCTGTGGCTTCTTCATCTTTCCTGTGCCCCAGCTCACCATGTAACCTATCACCCTATGTGGAAGAAAGGAATCTGCATGACATGAGGTTGTTCCTCAAGTCGATGCCTCACTATCTGTCTGTGATTGGGTTCACTTGGATGACAATCAGAATTTAAGCTACGTATATGCCCCTCTGGGACACAGCAATGCCTTCGCTAGGAACTGTTGTAGCAAAACTGAGCAGCCAAGGTTGTGCATGTTTCAAAATATTGCAAAGTCATGCTGAAACTTTGTAGGAGGAAATGCTGTGGTCACCATTCATCAGTGTTCACATGGCTAATTCTCAACCTGATAAGGCTTGATTGGGCAAGTCAGGGGAGTTCATAGCGTGATCAGCTACCTTGGCATGTACAGGCTGTGATGAATAATTAACAGAGTTGTAATATCAAACTGCCCTATGAAGGGTGGAGAGGAGCAGGGCAGGAAAGGGAAAATAACAAGCTTGTTAAAAAAATACAAAAATTTTCATAGAATCATGGAGAATTGAGGTTTTCTGACCTGAACTCTTCGCTCAGACTGTACCTGTTCTGCTCATCTCTGATCCAGAAGAATGCAAATCTCTCCTCCCAGGGCTCAGTTACATTTAGGAGAGACAGAAGGACTCCTGGTGACTTGCTTTGCTGGGCATTCAGCATGGTTTACAGATGTCCAAAAGACACAGTGAGGAGGTAGAGAGATCCTCAGACCTGAATTAGGCACCTAAGTTCCTGTTTACTGAAAGAATCAAATGCTTCCTTCATTCCTCAAGTGTGTTTTTTCCCAGAGTTGAAGTTCGTGTCAAGATATGGCAGGAGATGCTTATGAAACTCAACTCTGAAAGGCTATTGGCACGAGAGAAATGCTCCCTGTCTGAGCCAAAGCCACTGAGTTGAATATTTTCCCATTGCGTGCACTGTGTCTTTGTTCTGCTGACTCAGAGCAGCATTTACCACCCAAGGAGCAGTGCTCATGAACCATTACAGAGCAGCGTGTGCACCCCTGGTGAGGTGACTGCCATGGTTTGGAGAGCCCCAAAGCTTCCAAAGCTGCTCACTACAGGGTGAGAGAAGACCAGTGTGGTCCTACCCTTCCTGAGGACCACCTTGGCTTTGTTTTCTTTTTCTGGGACACTTCTGCAGTTGGTCATGGCCATATTTTAACATCCTAAGACGACTCCTTTTGGCTTGAGTAATGTGCTCAGAGTGAAAGCAAAAGCTCCAGCAGCAGCACTGGCAGCAGCTCATTTTCCCTGCTCTGCCTCTGATGTTAAGTAGATTAACTTAATGGGTTGATGGTAGGAGTTGATGATCTTTATGGTCTTTTCCAACCTTAACAACTCTGTGATTCTATGATTCTGATTCCTTGCAGCTCCAGGATAGCCAGAGGTAGGTGCTTTCCTACCACCCATGTCTAATCCAGCTTGCATTTCAGGGATGGCTTCTTGGGCTGATTTGCACAAGCTGCACCCCAAAGTGAGATCTGGGGTAGGAAATGTGCAAAGGAGATGGTAATTCTGTAGATATGCACATAAGAAAGGAGATGGGGCAGGGATAGAAAATGCATAAGGGATGATTATTAAGCATGTGGGTCAATTATTAAAAGCCAAGTGCAATGCTTTCCCCAGGAAGGTGGAAACTCCAGTCACGGTGATATGTTCAATTGGTGTTTGGAGAAGGATGGGTTCAGCCAAGGAGGACTTGCACTGAACACAGTCCTTGCAGCCCAGCAAGACGTCCCTTTCTTCTTAGAATCACAGAATCATTACGGCTGAAAAGACATCCAAGGTCATCACATCCAACCATGAACCCGCCACCAACATGGTCACTAAGCCATGTCCGTCTTCTCACACTCCCCAGAGCTGCACACCTCACTTGCTGGCTGCAGACACAGCTTGACTTGTTCATGTTTTGAGCCCCAGGGATGCAGCTGAAGCAGCCAGCCCATGGCAGGGCTTGGCAGAGGAGCCAGATTCCTTGGCCTGGGTGTTGACCACAGGCTCATTCTCACATACCAGGAGCTGTAACTCTATTCGTGGAGTCAGAGCTGCCACTGGGCACCACATTGGAAATAAAGGAGAAACTGCCACCCATATTTTGTTTGCAAGACAAACGCAAAGAAAGATGTTTTGCTTCTAAAATCACAAAATTCTGTGGTTTCCTAAGAATGTTTTGCACTTCCCCTAACACTCCCTGTTCTCTTCTTTTCTTACCCCTTTATGGCCCATGATGAGCTATTCCCTGTCCTAAGGACTTTCCCTCATCAAGTCTCACAAAAAAAAAAAGCTGGGGCAAAATATACTTCCAACACAACCCCAGCACCCTGTGGGCATGCCAGATATGTACATTGGCTTTCTGGGGACATGTGTTGAGAAAAGCCCAATGAGCAGAGGACATACAACATTCAATCCGGGTGGCTCCTGTTTTGGGTTCAGAACCATCAGTAAACCATCTCTTATAGCTATGTGTGCTGAGGGCTCAAAGAGCTTTAGCTCTCCAACTCCCCCCTCTCTCTCCCTCATCCCATTACTGACTCTATTTCCATCACTGCTCTCTGCTATCTTCCTCATTCCTTACTCCAGGTTTAGGAAGAAATGAGGAGGTCTGAGGAGGGAATAGCCACAATGCCAAGAGATCAGCACAAGAGAGGAGGAGATGAGCTGGGATGGAGGGATAGCTACTGGCAGGTCTTTCTAGTGGATCCCATCCCTCCATGCATTTCTATGTCATATCACAACAGGGACACAACTTTGGCACATTCTGGGTTGCCTTAATCCAGCAATGCACCCATCAGACTAGGACAATGTGATGCATTCATGTCTTACACAGACATTGTACCAGATCCACGCAGAGACAACATGGGAGCTATGGGAATGAGAATATATGGAGAGTTAGGTAGGATAGAAATAGAAGGTTATTAATCATTCAGTCACTGTTTATTGCAGAAACTAGAGAACTGCATGCAGCAGCATCTCACTTGGTATTGAGGCACCTTAAGCCTACTGGCTGAGACCACACAAAATTTGGTCTCAGAGTGTGATGAGGTGGAAAATCATCCAACTCTGGACTTCGCAAACAGCTTCAAACACAAAGCAGCTCAAGAACTGGAGAACCAGCTGAGAACCAGAGTCCTGTCCAAAACCTGGCACCAGAGCCAAGCTACAGCCTGGCCAGAGCCCAGCTCCCATGGACCTGGGCATCCCTTCTTCAGCTCTGTCACACACGCACATATTGGGTCACATCTTCCCTGATTCCTTCTTCAAGTTCTATTGCTCCATGAAAGAAAGAAAAATGAGCCGGTGTTCCTCTTTCCTCCCCAGACCCAACCTTGCCCCCTCTCCTACATCAACCCTTGTTGTTTCCAGAGCTCCAAACAATGTGTGTCTTTTCCCCCAGCACCTCTGTGTAAACTGACACTAATCCCAGCAAGCTGCTCCTATTGCTTAAGGAGTTTAGCTTGCCAAGCTGAAATTTGATAAATTCAGGCCAGAGAGGAATAGTAAGGGCAGCAGAAATTCCCCAGGTGTAGGGACCAAAGGGAGGCATGGGAGGTCCTCAAGCACAGGGCCGGAGGGCACCCCACCAGACAGCTTCACCCAGCCAGAAGCCATGAGTTTGGTTCAGGACCTTAGATATAATCTCTCAGCCATCATTATGAGGCTGGGAATCGACACATCCTCTATGTAATGCAGTCTCCATACTCTGCAGGCTGATTTTACCCAATAAAAACTCATTGAGAAGTGGAGAAATTAAATCCCAAATCCAAGCCCTGAAGTCAATCAGGGGAAGACTTTTAACCCTGTCAACACTTTAACAGGCTCTAGGACCTTCACTAGGGACCTCTCAACTGTGATTGAATTTATGGGAAAGATATTCAGTCATTCCAAGGACAGCACAGATAGATAGATACAGAGATAAATGGAGGGAGGAAGGGAGGAAGGAAGCAAGCGATACCACAAGCAGTGATTTCATTTATATTCAGCTGTATAAATCAGACTCTTGAGTAATGCAAAAGCAAAAGGCTTCACTAATCTGTACAGCTCCACATGTGCAAAAGTTATGAGAAAGACTGGAAATGTCTAAATCCAAGGCCTTATTTTCATTTAGAAAAATTCAATCCACTTATTAGGAAAATTGCAAACATGAGAAGAGTCATGGCTGACCCTTCCCAGCCCAAAAGGAAATTTGTCTTGTTTGGGCATGGAGACAGACTCAAATATGAGAGCTGAAATGATGCTCCACCACCAAATGCTGGAGCAGGTGGAGGTTTTTCAGCTCTGATTGAAATAAGGCAAGAAGTAGGATAAATATGCCTCTCTGGTAAAACACTGCAACGGAGGTACAGAACAGAACATTAAGGTTGGAAAAGACATCCAGGATCTCCAAGCCCAATTCCAACTCATCCCCACCATGCCCACTGACCATGGCCTTCAGTGCCACATCTGCACGGTTCATGAACACCTCCAGGGATGGTGACTCCACATCTCCCTGGACAACTTGTTCCACTGCATTACCACTCCTTCAGATAATAAGTTTTTCCCAGTGTCCAACCTGAACCACTCCTGGCACAACTTAAGGCCATTCATTACCCTTCATCCTATTGGATTCTAATCTTTTGGCCAAATTGACCTCCAGTGTTTTGCATTTGTGAGCATCTTGGTGCTCCAGAGCTGAGTGAGATCTTCTGTTACACAGCTTATGAGCTCTCACATCCAATGGTTTTAGGGATGAGTGTAGGTGACAGCACAACATAGGAGCATAGATCATTAACATATTTTAGCAGGTCACTCATGCATTGTCCTTTATGTGTGTGTTGAGGTGTCATGTTCTGTCCTGTCAATGCCTGCAAAATCTGTTAGGTTTTGAGGAACCCTTTAGGGATCAGTTCAGTAGATCCACACATTGCATATATCAACTAGCTGAGCAGGGAATGGATTTAAGGTTAAGGGAACTGTAGGCATAAATAGATCCTAAAGTTGTATCAATCTGCTTTTTTTAATGTCATAATTTTAATGTTATAATAGGTGCTAATATTCACTCCAAAACTTAGGAGATCTGTGTATCTGCAGAGTAACACAGGGTGGTAGCTTCTTGTTCCTGTTTCAATTCCTCCCTCTTTACTGTAACACTTGCCTGTGAGCTGCAGGCTGCACACCTCGGGCTGAAGATATCATTGTTATTTCATTTACAATTTTCCTTCCATATTCTCTGCTTTTATTCCATTTCAGCATCTGAGTTAATACTGAAGGGTTTGATCTGCAAGGGGGTTAAAGCAAGCAGCCTTCAGGCTGGGAGAGTTCTAAGCCTGGCAAGCCAAAGCAATCTCTCCTTTCTGCACGCCTTCCCATGGTTTTATTGTCTGCATCAGCCAGGCTCTTGGGTCCATCTGCAAGTTTTTATTACTCCAAGAATAATCACTAGACTAACAGAGACCTTTCCTTGCAGACCGAGGAAAAGAAAACCAACAGAAATTGATATTGCAGATATCCAAATCTTAGCTTGGAGCAAGTCACAATACAAAGGAAAACAAAGAAAGCACTCCTTTTCCTTTTCCTTTTCCTTTTCCTTTTTTTCCTTTTCCTTTTCCTTTTCCTTTTCCTTTTCCTTTTCCTTTTCCTTTTTTTCCTTTTCCTTTTCCTTTTCCTTTTCCTTTTCCTTTTCCTTTTCCTTTTCCTTTTCCTTTTCCTTTTCCTTTTCCTTTCCCTTTCCCTTTCCCTTTCCCTTTCCCTTTCCCTTTCCCTCCCCTCTCCTTTCCCCTCCCCTCTCCCCTCCCCTCCCCTCCACTGGGGTAAGAGTTGGCCATTTTATAATAAATAAAAGTGTGGGCCAATCTTATGGGGATCTCAGATGGGAGAGTTAAGTGCCCAAAAACCCAGAGAGTGAAACTGTCTGTATGACTTCAGACTACCCGCTTTGCATCACTGCAAAGAGGTTTTCCAAGATGCTTTTGTATTTGTAGGTCTCTTTTATTCGGAAACACACACTCAGATACCCTCAGACAGCTTGGAAAACCTCTCCTGTGAGTGCTAAGCTTTATCACTTTGAATGTGTTTTGATGGAAATTGAAGTGGAAAGTGTCACTGAAGTCACTTCCAGTGGAAACTATGAGCCTTCCTCTCCTCATTATCACAGGCATCACAGAATGACATGAAGTTGCCCTGAGCTACGTGTTGAGTCTCTTCTAGATATTGAAGACTGTGGGCCAGTGCTTTGAATATGGGCGACCCAATGGTCTAAATACCACCACTGCTTTCTGCTCTCCCCTGGGATGACTCAGTTTCAGAACTTGCAATCTGTGGTTCTGCTAAAAAGTATCACAAAATTGGAATCTGCTTGGAATAAAAGTTCCCTCTCTTCAGAGAAGACTTGGCCTGAAAAAGTAAAAGTCTAAGCAAACTGTAGTCCAGTTTCACCAGTTTGCTGCTCAAGCAAGACATTACTCAGAAGTTTGGGCTACCCCTTGAAAGCACAAGCAATAAAAAACAGTCAAGCAAATCACCAGGAGAGGAAATCATGAGGCAGCTCTCTGGTCTGACCATGGCTTTACTGATTATGTTTGGTAGAGCACCTTTGGCAATTCAATACATTTCATTGATTTTCCTAAACGCAGACTCTAAGGTACATATTTTTGAGAACTGTCTATCAGTTTCTTGCATTTCTGAGTGTACATTTCTATTTAGTTATTGACTCTTCCTGTAACAAGCTGTGACTGAAGATTGGAGGTCTGCAATCAGTCCTATATCAGTTATAAACGGTTTCATCCTCTGTTATCCTATTCCAGCCCTGGTTAAGCCCATTATTTTAGCTCTTAAGAAATGATATGAAATTGATATACACTTTGGCCTCAAGGGTTCACAAAAGGGAATGAACGCTGTTAGCACAGAAGGATTCAAGCAATCTCGGATGGAAGCCATAACACCAAGCAAACCTGGTTCACTACTTCCATTCCCCGGGGGGTTTATATGGCAATTTAAAGCAGAGCGAAGAAAGCCTCATAATATCTAAAGCATGAGCTACTCAAGACCCATTTGAAATGTCATACTATTTTGTAGTGGTTTAAGTGACAAAACTGAGAGTTGTTGAGATGTGGCTGTCTCTGGAATCACTTTATACAATGAACTACTAAGAAATTGTGCTGGGAGACATCAGAGTTAATCCAGACTTCGAATAGTTTGAGATGTTAACAGAAGAGTGTTAATTTCAGGTGATTAATAATTCCTTGAGATAGCTAACTTCCCCAATGCGCCTTGGTGAGGCATACAGACATCACTGTCTCATTGGGTGTCGGAGGCTGCATCACAGTCAGCATTGTGAAGATTTGCTCTGCAAAGGCAGTCAGCTGCCTCTGAAAGTCAACACCTGTGTTTGCGTAGCTGAATTTGGACTATGCTGCCTGTGTTGACCAGAGGCTCAGCTAATGCTAAGTGCTGATTGACCTTTGAGGTAGCATCTGTTGGCCAACACGTCCATGTGGGATCAGATGTCATGACACAAAACCAGTTTATTCCTGTGCCCTAAAGCCAGCAGAAAGGCCCAGCCAGCATCTTACAAAGCTTTTAGGCAGCAAATGTGTTTTCATTCATTAACATGGGAACTTAGACATGTATCCCACCTGCAGACACCTAGATGTAGGTATGTTAACGTCAAACTAATTCCATCCTTTTATATCCTCTCTATTATCAGTGTTTTCTGCTTTAGAATATTTTAATAAACATCTCATCAAACATCCTAAAAATTAAATGAAAACAGGTTGTTCCTGTGCTGGGATACAGACATTTTGCAGCTCCAAATTTAGGTGATGGACAGGAATGACCCGGAAGTGTCACATCAAATATTACTGAATGAAATGTCATAAATTTATCTCATCTAAGGCTAAAGAAGAAGTTGCATTTCCCGCTAAAGAAATTTCTATTTTCCTGCATGGTAGGCAGAGAAAAACTGAGATTTTAAGTCGGAAGAGGCCAAACTCATGAGTGGTGAAAGGCAAGATATGAAGGCAGCATTTGTGTATGCTTTCTCTTGTTAAATATCTTTTAAAATTTCAATCCCACAACTTTTCTTGCTTTTACTCTTCCTTTCTTCTTCTACTAGTCACTGGAGAGTACTGAGAGTACTTCTCCTCCCAGTACCAGAAGAGACACTAAACACTTAAAGCCCACCCATCCCCAGTCCCTCCCTGGGTACGATCACCTCCCATAGCACAGTGCCCAAAGCCCCATCCAGCCTGGCCCTGAGCATTGCTGGAGGTGGGGCATCCACATCTTCTCTGTGCTAGGGCCTCATTGCCCTCACTGGCAAGAATTTCTTCCATATTTCTAATCTAAACCTACTCTCTGTCACCCCTTGTCCTGTCACCACATCCCTGACGCAGAATCCCTCCTAGACCAGGGTACAGTTGGTTTTCTGGGCTGCAAGCACACATCGTTGGCTTATGTTCCATTTCTAATCAACGAACAATCCCATGTCTTCCCCAGAGCTTCTCACAACTCATTCTTCACCCAGACTGTGCTTGTGATTGGGTCTGACCCAACCCAGATGCAAGACGTTACACTTGACTTTGTTAAACCTCATGAGTTTCCTTTCCTTTCCTTGCCTTGCCTTCTTCATATATAAAACATATAAATAATATGGCCTCCATGTAGAATAGAAATAAGGGCTTCTGTGAACAATGGAAAAATAACGTCTGAGCAGATCATCCACAGTGGTATTTACTGCAGCTGGAAGTAATCTCTGCCTATCTGTGATTTGCTGTTATGGACCAACATAAGTAGCAGAGAAGGGGAAAAAAAATAAATTTTATTGATAGAACATCTGAAATGAGGCCCCAGCTTACAAGGCAGTTGTGAAGGTGAAAGCTGGGAACACAGAGGATGAAAGCAGAAATAACAAGCGAAAAAATATGCTCGGTGACATAGAATTGGGAGTGAAGCAGACACGATGTTGAGGTGCTTAGTCTTATCACTGCTGGCATTTGTCTCCCTAGTGGATTTACAAGGGGTCACCAGATGGTCAGGCACAAAAAAAAAAAAACACAGATGGACCTCATGATTATTGGCAAAAGGCACAACAGAGGCTCTGCTGGATGTGAAAGTCTATAGCCATGCTGAAGGGCAGCAGCAATCGTCAATTACTTATTGGAAAGATGACAAACACATTAAAGCCCAAGGGAAATAGGGGTGACACTGGAGCTAGATTTGATCTTGCAATGTTAAAAGGCAAGTCTATGAGATAGACAGAAAAGATAATGCTTGGAGAATGTTTCAGGCCATTAATCTGGAATGATAAAGAAATCTCAGCAGAGACCAGATGGGAAATATTTAAGGAAGCAATAGAGAACACAGTAGGGAACTTATTGGGAGGCCTCAGCAAACAAGGAGGAGCTGGACAAACATCAAAACAAGAACATTAGAGGCAAAATACAAGCAGAGCCAAGGATTGTGGGAGAGTGGAAATAAAAGCACAACACAAAGCAGAAGTAAACATCCAAAGGCTGAGCAAGTGAACTCTTTCGGGGTATAGAAAGACTCAACAACCAAGAGAAACTCCAGGAAAACGAAGTGTGTAACAGAGATGGGAAAAGATATTCCATGGGAATACCACTGGGGCTGTGAGCACCAAGAGGAGCCCTGATGAACTGTGAAGAATGAGAAGGTGGATGCACCAAAAGAGTATTTCTTCTGCCTGGACACCATTGTGCCAGACCACAATAAAGAGCATAGCTTACACAACAGAAGAGTTATCTACTCTGAAACAGTGAAGAAATGGGGAAAATTATATAGTAAGAACAGTTCTTCCATTGTTTTAGAAGTGTATGTCTGAGCAGAGTTAGGCATCACCCTGTGCCTAACAAGAGGAGGTATCAGCAGACTGATAAAAAATAATGCACCTGTTCCTGCCACCAGTGAAACTATACAGATAGAGTGGAAAAACTCATGGTGAAATGAATTACTGACTGATTAAGGTAAATTACATAGGAAGCAATGGGTGAAAAATGCTTAGGTGTGGGAGTGAGTGAGATCAAATATTGCTGTATTGACTGTGGGTAGAAAAAGAGAGAGAGTGGCAATCAAAGGTGATTTGAGGTCACGTTTTGAGAGAAACATCATAGAAATGAAGAAAATAATACATTCTCCAGTTCAAAGTATTGTAACTGCAATTGCTCTGTGAAGCATTAAGAGAAGGAAAAAAGTTTAGCAACCCCTTCAAGTCTGTTTCAACGGTCAACATTTCCTCACCATGCCATGTAGTGTAGTAATAATGCAAATTGAGATTAATCTCATGCCCTCACCATCCCATATAGCGTAGTAACAACTCAGGTTGAAATGAATCTCTTGGCAATGTGTGCTGTGCCATTAAGATCTGTATCTTGTGTAAATGTCACCAAACAATTGGTGGACACGTTGGACTTGGTGGTGATGGTCTTCACATGTTGTAAAAATGCTTCTGTGGATGCGAATTGCCCATAAATGCCAAGATGGCTCTGTAGGAGAAAGGCCAGCAGCTGGAGAGAAAGGAATGCAGGAAGAGAACAAATACATATTTGTATTCCTTAGGAAGTGTGAGCAAACCTGAAGACTTACTCTAGGAAGAGAGTTTTTAAAGACATATTTTGCTAACACTGTGGCACAGAAAGTCAGTGTCAGAGAATAAAGGAAACGCTGGTGTTATCACAGAGCTGTATCAGCCCAAGAAACTGATAGTATTGACATCTATATAGAAATAAGGTTGGGAAAGACCATTAAGATCATCTAGTCCAACTGTCAACCCATCACTACCATGCCCACTAAATCATGTCCCTCAGAACCCTGAAATGAACCCTGAGGAGACAACCACCTGCAAAATGAGGCACTAAGACTCTGCTAACATGTAATGAGCTTGCAAAATAGTAGAGCTATTTTTTTTCTCTCGTTGTTGACATCAGAAAATGTGTGAACAGAAAGAAACACCTGGCTTACTCAAATAAGAAAGAAGAAGAATGGAATGGGTCCCTTTGCTGCTAGATATGGAAGCTGCTTCCTGCAATAGCATGAGGTATCTTCAGCTAAGGTAAGAAATAATCCATTTGTAGGCAGCAAGGATGAGAAAATGGGCATCTAAGAAGATATAGTCCGTGAGGATGTTCACCCTCATCATAGTGTTCAAAGAACAGAAAGAATCAAAAAGCCAAGAGCATACACCTGTTCTACCACATAAGTCAGAGCTTCTCCTTCCTCCCAAGTTTGTTCCCAAGCCTGTTCTACTACAAAATTTGGTTTTTGCATCAGTTACTCAGAATCACAGAATCGTTTCAGTTGCAAGGGACCCTTAACAGCCATCTAGTCCAAATCCTCTGCAATGAGCAGGGACACCCACAGCTCCATCAGGTGCACAAAGCCCCATCCATCCTGACCAGGTGTCTCCAGAGATGGGGCATCTACCACATCCCTATGCAACTTATTCCACTGCCTCACCACCATTATCACAGAAAACTTTCTCCTTATATCCAGTCTGAATCTCGTATTTTTTATTTTGAAGCCATTTCCCCTTGTCCTATCACAACAGACCCTGCAAGAGAGCCTGTCTCCTTCTTCTTCCTTCCTTTCTCCCTCCTACATAACTGTTGGCCAACAGAGAGGCTCAAGTGTAATTAATTTTCAACGAATTTTGTAAAACTAGGTTTCTCCCAGGAAGCCCAGGGCTCAGCTATTCACATATTCATCCTCAATAACATCTTCAACCATAAACAACACAGACAATAGACTCCAGCAGCCTCACCACAGCACTCAGTGGGAGGAGGTTATCAGCAGAGATAGCAGCAGCATTTCTGTATCATTCAGAGGAAAAAGTAATCAGTTGAGAGAGCCAGCTCAGTTGGAAATACAGCCTTGTTACAGCTGGTGTGCACAAATAAGGGTTTTTACCTTAGCTGGAATAATATGCACAAACCCCATTGGCCCAAAGAAGAGGCACTTCTGGTATTTAAACATTGAAGCACCGCTGATTCCCATGAATATGCCTCCCAGTAAAACAGAGCTGCCTTATCTCCCTCGCCTTTTTATCTCAAGATACCTCAGGTGCCTTCGTTACTCTGCACAGAAGCACAGATTTTCTCTCCCAGCGAGCCCATGCTTTGCAGCACAGCTCCCTGGCATTCTCTGAGTCATCAGTAGGTTTCAGAGGAAACAGTTTGCTGCAGGTTTGGGATTTAAGAGTCAGGCGAGCTCCTGGGAGGCTTTACTGCAGGCAGAAGGGCAGAGTAAGAGTAAAGGGGGATAAAAGGAGGAAACTTGCTAAGCAGATACGATTTTGCACATAGGTATGAAATAACAATATCTCTGAGAGGATCAGAAAAAAAATTACAGGCTATTGTATCTATTCCTTGCTAGCTTTATTTCACAACTGCAGACAGAAAGCATCACATTTCCAGCTATATGTTTCTGCACCATTTTTTTTTTATCCCATTGTCCATGTCCCAGAGGCAGCTTCTACCTACCTAGCTCTTCTCCTGCCCCAGTGTTAGCATTGCTACATGCATTCAGGCAGAATAGTGCCTCTATTGCACTGGCCATGCTTACATCTTGAAGAGAAGAGGACAAATGAAAGGAAACTGACACACTAACGTAAGAACTCAGGAGAGGAAATGGGGGGATATTTCCTTGCTGCACAGCGTTATGGAATCAGCATCTCATTTCTGAAATTCTGTAGGTCACACCTGACCGAGGCTGATGTGAAACCAGGTCAATGCCAGCAACTGCAGCTACACCTAAAGTCCTGAGCACTTGTCTCTGAAGGACTCTAAGGGTGGGGACAGGCTGTGTTAGAAGCTAATACCATTCCATGCATCTTTCTGGGATGGAGAAGACAATTTTCTGCATTTTCCATTAAACCTCAAGCACAGGCTGCCCAGAGAGCTGTGGATGCCACATACCTGGAGATGCCCAAGGCCATGGATAGATAGGATCCTGGGCAGCCTGATATGGTGAGTGGCAACCAGAAAACAGCAGGGGGTTAGAACTCACTGGTCTTTAAGGTCCCTTCCAACCCAAGCCATTCTATAATTCTACGATTCTATGATTTTTTTTGCAGCTGTTATAAAGTTGCAAGATGGTGTAAATCTTCTAAGCACTGCTCACAACCATCTGCTTGCTTCATTATGAGCCTGTCCTCGAGTTCACAAGGCTGCTGCGTATTGATGGGTGTGTATTTTGGAAAGGTAGCATGAACAAACAGCCAGTGGATCAATGCGAGCTGGTGCAAACTTGCTGAGATAAAATACTGGCTTCATTTGTTAAACTTTAATGACCAACCTGCCTGACAAAGCCAAGACTGCAATAACTCCCATCTCTCCAGGCATGTTTAGCTATTGGGTAATTACATTTGAAGCTTACTGAACGTTGCTTCTTTCAAAATGTTTTCTTGCTGCTGAGTTAAAAACACATGTAATTAAACCTCAGAGGAACGCATCCCAAATTTATGGTCTGGTTTGGATGACAACACACCGGGCTTCGTGGTACCAGCGATAGCTGCTGCCCACCAGGAGATGCAAACCCACGTGCATGCATCCTTTGGGAACGCAGCAACGAAGGAAGATTGCAGCCTAATCAGAGCAGCTATTAAAGCAGGAAAAGATGCATATGTCGTCTTGTCTGTGGCACATACCATGCTCGGTTACCATAGCAATGGACATTATAGGTAGCTTCAGAGGAGGGAGAGAGTGATTAGCAGACAGATATGGGAGAAGACTGTACCGTAGCCTTTGCAGTCAGAGTATTTTCATTAAGATTAGAAGAAATGAGATCTAGATATTAGGGAGTAGATATTTTCATTCTTTTCCTAATCTAACTTTAAAAGTATCAGCAACAAGGACATCCCTCACTTCCTTCAGCAAGCAATTCCAGAGATGAAAGTCTTCGCTTTTAAGAAGCTTTTCCTGCTATCTGGCCTCCTGTTTTCTTTATTTCCCACTATTTAGTGTTTAACCTTCTCAAGTGACAAGCGAAAGCACCCTAAGTCAATGTTTTCTTTTGAAATTTAGCCCCTCAGAAGCTAATTTCATCAGGTAATGATTTGTGCTTTGGGCTAAAAGCTTGCTTCCAAAGCTTCCATGCATGGGTGAATTTTATTCCCCAAGTTAAAAAGAGATGGAAAAAACTTTCATAGCCATTTTAGCTTAGAATGAGAAAAGATGAAAAAGGAAACAAACAACAAAAAAAGTTGCTTTTTATTGAGCCTGGAGTTACTTTGCTCTCTTAGCCTGGTTCTTAAACATAATGATGCCCATGTGGTCTCTTTGCCTTGCCTTTAAGAATCAAATCTTTTAAGCCTGTTAGCTGGTATCACCTCACTTTCAGAAAAGGGTTTTTGCCACTCAAGGGGAGTATGAGATTCCTACATGTTTCATGAATATCAGAAAGATGAATTAATTAAAGGCACATTAATGGAAAGGCAATTTCTTACCCATTCTGCAAAAGGCATCAAATCCCTACTGTTCTTGCAGCTGGCATCCCAATGCCCAGCCATTGACATTACATGTTGGCCTTCACTGGACCAAACTAAATGAGGGGACAGGGAGTTCCAGTGTAAATGCGTAATCAGATTTTGTTGCTTATTTTGGTTGTAGAGTGGTATCCACCGAGAAAAGTGTGCTGACAACTTTCTCCAAAAACAGCATTTAAAAGTAGTTAAGTGATGTCTATTTTTTGCGTTTGTTTCCATGACACGTGCCAATGCAGGGCTTATTTCAGCAAAGTGCTCGTACCCACACACTTAACAAAGGTCACAGGTGCGGAGTGAAACTCATAATGCTCTGCAGAAGTGAAGTAAAAGGAACTTGATCACATGCAAAACATGAAGTCAGAGTTTAAGAGTTTTCTGGGCTGAAAAACTAAATGTAAGTTTGAGGTTTTATACTAAAGACCTCCTTGGATAGCCTCCAACCTAAACTATTCCTTCAGTTTGCATTTGAGAGCTGCCATTATAGTCCACATACATAGTGTATGGCTCTTAGCTTACTCCTTGTTAGTTCTCCTTCTGTCAATATAAATGAGTCTTATTTTCCAAGCTAAGAGGCTGTTCAGGTCTCTGATTATCTGATAAAAAGGTACTTTCCCATTCTTCAACGTTGTTTTAGGAGACAAGATGACCAAAGTATTCTGCTTTTATGCCTGATGTCAGAATGCACTTCCTAGACTTTTTCGGAATGGATTAATGAGATAAGAACTGGACACACAACCTGGTTTTCATTTTCAAAGACTTCCAGCTTCTGATTCCAATCACTTGGAATAGTTAAGATGCGAGGTAACGGCCTCAGGTTGCACCAGAGGAGGTTCAGATTAGATAAAAGGAAAAATTTACTCTCTGAAAGAGTGATAATGCACTGACACAGGCTGCCTAGAGAGGTGAAGAAGACACAGTCCCTGGAGGTATTCAAGAACTGTGGAGATGTGGCACTGAGGGACATGGTCAGTGGGCATGGTGGGGTTGGTACAGGTCGGACTTGGGGATTTTGGAGGTCTTTTCCAACCTTAATGATGCTATGATTCTATGATTCTGTGAATTATGGGAACTACGGGTATAGAAACCTTTGAGAAGCTGAGAACACAAAGGCCTGAAACTGAATGAGAACACCTGCATGGCATCAGAAAGATGCCAACACCCCTTCAGTGTACATACTGATCTGCTGAAGCCAACACAAAGCTGCTCAAAAATAAATGGAGCAAAAGGAAAGAATCCCTATGCTTTACTTTCTTTGCTGTGTGATCCTATGGACCATGATGACTCCAGGTAGCATTCAACCAAACAAAGAAGAGGGTGGAGCTTTCATGAAGAGAATTAACTTAGTCAAGAAATCAGTCAACAAACAGCCTTGAAGAAACAGGTCTTGAAAACATGACAGGGGCTGCTCATTGCCCCAAGGCCTAACCATGACTGATGGCAGAAAGATCTTAGGATGCATTGATTTCATACCAGTAAATCTTAGTATTTATTAACTCAAGAGCTAAATATTGACTTATGTCAAAGGGAAGCCAATATCTGCAATGAGAGATGGAAAACATATAGAAAGGAGGTGAACAGTCCAGTGAGCAGCTTGCTGGGAAACAACCACGTGTTTCTCAGGAGCAGCTAATACATCCAGATAAAAAACTCTACAGTTCCACTGAGCAAGCAATCTGGGCTCCAAAACATCTGAAAAGTGAGTGTGCGGAGTTGAGGAGATGCAGTTTTGATTTCCTACAGGACTCTCATAAGGATGGGAAACATTCCTACAGCTGCTGCATGTTGCCAGTGGGAACTGTTGATCGTTGTTTGGTTCTATTGCAGGCAACGTTTTTGCTAATCTTTTGCAAGAACTAAACTCATCCACAAGTAATCATGCTGGCTGCTGCTGTGGGTGCTTCCTGTTGAGAAATAACATCAAGCACATCCAAGTTTGGATAGCTTCCCAAATGATCTGCTCTATGTATCTAACTACTGAGGCCATGAGGATGCTTGGAAGCTGGAACACCTCTACTAAGGAGTTGGGCTGGGAGCTGGGGGTATTCAGCCTGGAGAAGGGAAAGCTCTGGAGAGACCTTACAATGGTCTTCTGGTGCTTCAAGGAGCTACAGGAGAGCTGTGGAGGGACTATTTGTAGGGGTGTAGGGATAGGACAAGGGAGAACTGCTTAAAATTAAAAGAGGGTAGGTTTAAATTAGTCATTAGAAATAAATTTTTTACCATGAGGTGGTAAGGCCCTGACACAGGTCACCCAGAGAAGGTGTGGGTGCCCCATCCCTGTCAGTGCACAAGATCAGGCTGGATGGGGCCTTGGGCATCTGGTCTACATGAGGTGTCCCTGGACATAGCAGGGTTGGGACTGAGTGGGCTTTGAGGTTCCTTCCTACCCAAACCAGTCTGTGATTCTACAATTCTACTATTCTATGATTCTATGATCTACCTCAGCCACAAAGGAGAAGGTACATGAGCAGTTCCTCTCATAGCAAAAAGATCAGAGCTAGGAATTGCAGGGCACTCTTGCTTTCTCCAAGTTTGGTGCATGAGAAAACCTCTGCTCTGAGATTGCATAAGAGAAAGGGAAATGAGATTTCAGAGGGGGGTTCAAATATCATGGGGCAAAACTCCAACATTAGCTCTTCTTACTAATCCATCTTACGTCATCTTCATTCACTCTTTAACTCCTTTCCTGGCATGTATCTACTGGAATTTATTCAGGAGAGAGTCAGAATTACTCAGATATCTCTCCTTTGGATTAAGATTTTCCTGGATTTTATCACGTCTAATGAGGAATGATTTCATCAAACAGTGAGAAACAAGAAATCGAGCTGGTGTCTTCTGGAAACACGTGGTCAGAATTAAACTCAGCATGGCCCTGGTTGAAACTGATTTAGGAATGATGCCTTATGATATCCAGACCTGAATCATAGAATGGAAGGGACCTTGAAGACCATCCAGTTCCAACCCCACTACCGTGAGCTGGTTGCCACCCACCAGATCAGGCTGCACAGAACCCCATCCAACCTGGCCTTGAATCAGGATGAACTGAAAGCATTTTGGTGAAACTGCCCTCATCTGCTTTCCCAAAGCAAAGAAAGGGGTGGGTAGTGCATGGTCAGTGCCTAAGACACCAGGTGAGGTCTTACCACCATCTGATGCTGCATGACCTCAGGTAAATCCAGTTCTTCTTTCATCCCACCCTAGTGTATTTAGGCCATCATCTTTCTGAGATAGCTAGGGAAATTTGTCCCAGCACAGCATGATGGGCTTTGCTTGGGAAGGATCAGCTCTGGCACAACTGGGAAACTGGGGAAAAAAAAATTATTTTCTCTCAAGAAAATATGGCAAATAGGAATAGTAATGGGAAATGCTACCTTGAGCTTAAATGCCCTGTAAAAATGAACTTGGTATTATCATGCTAATGAACTGGGTTTGATCTACTGTAGGGAGCATCCCTTTATGGACTGTCTGAGGCACTTTGCAATGGAGCATTTCTTGGTACTGCAATGGACCACACCAGCACCAAGCATCACTTTGCCATCCATCTCTGCTAACTCCTACCCCAGTTCACCCACACTGCCCATTTCCAGCCCTTTGAGTTTATTGAAATCTCTTAACATTCAAAGTTCAAGACAGAACACCACTCAGTTCATTATTATTTCATCTGAGCAATGGACTTTCTGAGGCACTTGATCTTCCCATGTCCAGCAGCTACAGCAAAGCAATAGGCTTCAAATAAGAAAAACAACAACTTAAGTTCTTTCTTGAGCAAAATCCTGAGGTTTGAAGCCAGGTTTCATGTTTCTCATTTCTTCATTTCAAATCAGCAGACCTGGCAGTGCTGGAGTTTGTCCCAGATGTAGGATTTAATTCCCAGTTCCCCCAGCCTCAAACTGGCATTTTCCTTTACTGAGGCTAACACTGAGATGGCAAAGGCCCACAGAGAGGAATGGAAAAATGAACGAAATGGAAAATTAAACAAAAGCTTTCAGCTGAGCAACTTCCCCTACCCAGAGCTATAAAAATGAATGGTGCAGAGACCTTGGGGAATGGATCCTGCCAGCAGAATGCACATGGCTGGAACACCGCTGCCAGCTTCAGAGAGAAAATCATAACCCAGATGAAGGGGTTTTCCCAAGGTTTTCCCACAGAGTGTTTGGTACAGCTGAGTCCTGAGCACTGATTTCCTCTGTCCTCCCCTTGGCAGAGTGGTCACAGCCTGATGGAATTCCAAACTCCCAATCTCATCAACACACTGGTGTCAATGGATGGGGCTGAGCAATCTTTTGTTATTGGTGTGGGCCATGTGATGCATTTCAAAGCCCCAGCATTACTCAAAGCAAACGCAGGAGCCTGATGGTGCCTTTTCATCCCAAACTTGTTAGGAAACACAGCTTGGGACCTGCCACAGGTCACACCTAGGGAGAGGTTTGTGTTGCAGCCAGCCACAACATGAGTCCTCTGTGACTCATGAACTCAAGGTCCCCTTCCCTTTGTCCAAACATTGCTACAGAACCACAACAAGAAGCACTCTCCCATTCCTATCTCCAGTATCACACCTCTGGGTCATTAAACCCAACTACCAAGAAACTCTGCTCACCCTACAACAAACAAATCCAACCTCTCTGCTCCCCAGTCTGTGGGATTCTGCCTTCTTTGTTCTGCTTTATCACATCTCAAGAGTTTGTTAGCTCCAGTCTCCTGCAGCAGCTGGTGCTGAGCCAGGAGCACTGCACCTCAAACCAACACCCACAGTCTCCCAAACTGGGACCTGAGTTTACAGCATGGGGCTGGTGAGCCCTTGGTGCTGTCTTGTCCTGCTCATAGAATCATAGAATCATTAAGGTTGGAAAAGAACTCCAAGATCATCCTGTCCAACTGTCAACATAACACCACCGTGCCTACTCATAGAATCATTAAGGCAGGAAAAGATCTCTAAGATCATCTCATCCTACTGTCAACCCAACATGACCGTGCCCACTAACCATGTCTCAGTACCTTGGAGTGCTGGATGTGTGTCCTACACATCTAAAATGTGGATGTGGGAGGTGTTTGGGTATAGGACCCACTCCTGTGAATGAATGTGTGCTTAGCGACGTGGTTTAGAAAGCATGGACGACAGGCAAATGGATGGACTGGGTGATCTTAGAGGTCTTTTCCAACTCTAATGATTCTATGATTCTGTCAATACAGGTCAGGAAAAAGAGCTGAGGGGAATTCTGAAGTCAGCCCACCAAAGCAATGGGGCTATAAGGGGTGGTCCTATGTGGAGCCATGTGTCAGACTTGACGATCCTTGTGAGTTCCTTCCAATTTTGGATATTCTGATTCCACAATAAGAGATTTTACCCAGGGGATGCAAAGCCAGCTTCAAACACACACACACTCCCTTTTTCTCCAAAAAGGGTGAAAAAAAGCCATATTTCTTTAGTGGGGTCAGGCAAAAAACCCCATTCCTTTTGAGGGGTCACTCCAACATTAAGTTCACAAAGGAATAAAGGCAAGGGGGGGGTCTATCAACTCAGGAGTCGCCCAGCGGAGCGCAAGTCCTGCCTCCTTCTTCTTCCTCCTCCTCCTCCTCCTCCCAGATGTTCCCTTGTGTGCAGCCATCTGTTGAGCTCCCTCCTCCCTCCTCCTGCGGGGAAGGGGGCAGCCCGCCTGCCCGGCCAGCTGCACGCCTCGGCGGAGGAGGAGGAGGAGGAGGAGGAGGAGGGAGGAAGGAGCCTCCCGGCCCCCAGGCTGTGCTGCTGCCGGCTCCCCGCCGTGGGAACCGGCGCTGCGAGCCCGTAGGAGTGAGAACCGACCCCGGTCCCGGTGAGTGCCTTCCCCCATCCTCTTCTCACGCAGAGCTGCCGGGTTTTGGGGAGGATCACCCATCCCAAATTCTCTTTTTTTTTTTTTTTTTTTTTTTTTGAGGAGGGCGGGAGGGCTGAGCCGCCCCGGGGAGGTGGGGATGCGAGGGGGTGATCGATGGGGGTTCTCCCCTCCCCCACCCGCAGTGTCTCCGAGTGGGGAAACTTTTGCGGTGCGTTGAGTTATTTGTTTGTTTGTTGGTGTTGGGTTTTTTTTTTCTGGGGGGGGGGGGGGGGAGATTGTTGGGTTTTTTTTGCCACGCGTGGGATCTCAGCGACGCGGCGGTGCGGGGTCATCCGCTCCAAAAAGCGGAGAGGGGATGGAGGGGTGGAACCACAGAACCCTGGGCTGGAGGCAAAGCACTTTTTCCCCGCAGCGGCCATCCCCAAAGGGATGGTGTACGACCCCTCCCGAGCTCCGCTCGTTTCCTCCCTTCTCCTCCCTCCGTGCAATGGTGGCTGCGGAGCGCTCAGAATTGCCACGGCTGCAAAGTAATCCGAGCAGCAGCTGGAAGCTGCGCACCGCCTCCCGTGCCCGGCTTCAGCGCTTCGGTTTCATACAGGGCTCCCTATGTCCCCTCCTCTTCCCCCCTTCTCTCCCCTCCCAGCACCGAGAGAAGGGATTTTTTTTTTTCCTTAATTTTTTTTTTTTTTTTTTGGCTGCGATCTTGAGCTATAGAGGCTCGCAGGAGCAGCACAAAGGTAAGGGGAGAAAAAAAATGGGGGGTAAAAGGGAAAGCAAAGCTCAGAGGATGGGTGAGGAGAGTGCAGAGGGTGCTGGAGAGATACGGGCACGGCAAAGCTCCCGCCTGGGAATTTCCCATGGCTCTGAGTGGATTAAGCTGGAGGGGAAGGTGTGCTTGGGGAGGGGGCAGGGAGAGGAAGCAGCCTTGGGTTTGTGTGGTGGTGCGGTTCTGTTGGAAAAAAAAAAAAGAGAGAGAGAGAAAGAGAAAGAAAAAGGGGGAAAAATAAATGGAAAAAATAAATGGAAAAAAAAGGAAGAAAGAAGAAGGGGAAAAATAGTATGAAAAAAGAAAGAAAAAGAAAGAAAGGGGGAAAAGAGAAAGAAATAAAGAAGAAAGAAAGGGAAAAATGAAAAAGAAAGGGAAAAAAAAAAGAAGGAAATAATGGGGCAAAAAAGCAAGGATAGGAAAGAAAGAAAAAGAAGGGGGCAAAAAGAAAGAAAGGAAAAGAAGGAAATCAGAAGAAAGGGAGGAAAGAAAGAAGGGAAAAAGAAAGAAAAAGCAGCTGCTGGTTGTGACTTTTGAAGCAGGAGGTCAGAAAGCACGGGGCTCCCTTGATAACGCACACACCCTGTAAACTTTTCAGCAGCACCATGGAAACTTCTTATTAATGCTGCAGTCATTAAGAGACACAGAGGCCAGCAGATTTATTAGTGCAGCCGACCACAACACATGTCAGCCCTTCCGAAACAAAGAGCCTTGTCAGCTCTGCTCCTCTGCCTGGGATGGGTGGGAAGCCCCGAGATGGAGAGAGGGGTTTGGGTCATGGGGAAGTGGCATTGCCACCATTAACTGGCATTTCCCCATTGTGGTCAGCAGAGCCCTGATGCAATTTGTTGGCAGTGAAGGTGTATGGAGTCTGGGGAGGTATATGGTTGGAGGAGATGATCTCAGAGGTCTTCTCTAGACTTAATGATTCTATCATTAGTTGGATGGGGTAATCTTAGGGGTCTTCTCCATCCTTAATGAGTCTATGTTCTATAGTTAGTTGGATGGGGTAATCTTAGGGGTCTTCTCCATCCTTAATGAGTCTATGATTAGTTGGATGGGATTGTCTTAGGGGTCTTCTCCATCCTTAATGAGTCTATGACTCTATGATTAGTTGGATGGGATTGTCTTAGGGGTCTTCTCCATCCTTAATGAGTCTATGATTCGTTGGACAAGGTGATCTTAGAGGTCTTCTCCAACCTTAAAGGTTCTACGATTGATTGACTGAGATGATGTTAGAGGTCTTTTCCAACCTGAATGGCTTTATGATTCTATGAGCCGAGCTGTTGGTGTTGGTCGCGGCAGCTCCGAGACAGAGGATTTCCCCGGGTGCCTGCCATGATAAATCAGCTGCCGTCAGCCTGAATGAGCGCATTCACTGAAGTTACAGTAGGAAACTTGTCTCTCGTGGACACTGTGCCATTGCTCTGCAGAAAGCAGCTGGTGCCCGTTGCCGGCATCGCGCTGAAATATCGCATTGATCACCACTGCCGCGCTCGTCCGGAGGCACGCGGGGTTTGATTGCAGTGCTGTATGAGCACGGGTGGTGCAGAAAGGGAAGCTTAGAGAGACGCCGTGGCAATGCTGTAAGGGTACATCCTCGGGAGGATTGACTGCGTTAAACTTGGCTGGCTGCTCCGGGCAGCCACACGGTGCCAAAGCAAAGCGAGTCGGCAGCCAACGTCATTCTGTGCTTGGGCAGCTCTCGGTCACTTTATAACCCCTGGGAGGCAGTGCCAGCCCTGGGAGGCTGTGGGACGGGAGGTGCTTGCTCACACGTGGGATATAAACAGCGCTGAGCAGTGTCGGTTCTCCCTATCCAGTGCAGAGGCAGCGGGTGCACAGGGTGGGTGCTGCTGGAGACACACGGCGGTGAATGAATGGGAGTAGCTTGCATGCAGGGAGCGATTGCAAAGTGCCTGGAGGGAGGAAGGATGTGACATCCCAAGGGAGCGTGATTTCTGATAGCAAAGTACAGCAGGGAAGACTGCCAGGTTCGAGCGAGGGGGTGTGCTGCATCCTTATTTTTTCAGACTGAGTGCAAGGAAATATAACAGCATTGAAAGGATGGGAGCAAAAAGCTGCAAAACAAACAAAACGTATCAAATCTATTAATTTTTTTTTTCTTTCTTTCTTTTTTGGGGGGATATAGGAAGAAGCATCCAGCGCTCACCCAGCGCTGCAGTGACAGCAGTGTGTGCCATCCACCCCTGTGTGAGACGGAGCCAACAGAAAGAGGTGAGGCATTGTGAGGCACTGCCTTCCTGAGGTTCAGACTTTTCCCTCCATCCCTAACTGCTTTTTCTCCTCTTTCACTCTATTCTCCCTCCTCCCTCTTTCCCCAAGCAGAAGCTGAAGGGGGGGATATAAGACAAGAGGCATGCTTGTCCACAGCCCTCCCGACCCCGCAGCACCGATACAGTGGGGCTGGAGCAGGCAGCAGCCACAGCACTCACAGCCTGGAACGGCTTCAAAAGAAACTTCCGAGCAGTGAGATGCTGGGGGCCGGGAGGAGATAAAGCCTGGCTCGAGCAAGCCCTTTCTTGTATGAAAACTTGGCACCTGGACCCAGCGAGACGAATGTATGGCAGGCTCCGCGCCATTCATTCTTGGCTGAGGAAGCCTTGGGATTTTTGTTTCTATTGCAATTTATTTTTTACTTTTTTTTTTTTTTTTTTAATTTCCTGGAAGCTGCTGCCGTTGCTTCTCAGAGGATTCGAGATGCTCAGCGGGGAGGGGGGGAGGAAATGCATTCCCTGAGAATCTCAGAGACTGCAGGGGATTATCCCAACCTGGCTGCCGCAGCACGGGACATTCCTGAGTTGTATTAACCAGGCTCCAAATGGAGCGGTGGCAAGCTGGAAAAAAGCACTTTATCATGCCTGCATCCTAGCAGAGGGCCATGTGCTGTGTGTAACAGCTGAGTGCTGGCATCTGTGGGGCTTCTTTTCCTTCCCCTTCCCCCTCCCCTTGTGATTCTTTTTTGCTGTCTGTGATGCTGACTCCTCGCCTTCCCCTACTCCATGCCTGGCTGTGATGTGAGGGAGAGGGGAACAGACCCATCTTCAAGGGGGGAGGAAAAGTGCAGCTGGAGGAAATGTGATTCCTACTACTGGGACCAAAGTGTGGGTTCTCTTGGGGCCAGGAGACAGCATGTGGCTTGGAGATTAAGGGTTCTGATTCCTCCCCATCAGGGCTACTGATGATTTTTGAGGGTTTTTTTCTGAGGTGTGCTGAGGGGGAAAATAAATAAGGCTTTTTATTTGACTTTGAATGTGAGATCACCAGTTAAAATTCAGACTAAGAGGCAAAGCCCTGCTAGGGTGGATGGGCCTGCAGTGTGATTTCTTACACCCATCATGTCTGAAACTCTCCTGCTGGGGCAAAATGCATACCTAGCCCCAGTCACCTCTGAACAGGGGCATCTGCAGCTAGATCTATGGTTCATGGGATTGCAGGATCATGGAGGAGCTCTGAACATGGCTCATGCTCTGGGGGAGCATTGCTGTTCTGAACTGTCACCAAATATCTCACTGGGATGTCTCTATCTCTGCTGTGTGCAACACAGTGCATGGCAGCCCCCACCTGCTTTGGAGGATAAAATGGAGCAAGGAGCCAGCACCACACTGGCTGTAGAATAACAGAATCATTAAGGCTGTAAAAGACAACGAAGATCATCTACTCCAACCATCAACCTGTCACCCATGCCCACTAAACTATGGATGACCATGCAGGGACAAAAATATGGGGCTGTTGCAATTTGAAAATTATGGGTCTGGGTCAGCTGTTGAGCAAAACTGAATCAAATTAGGCTAGGACTTGGTTTAATGCAGGGTTAAATGGTAATTGGTAGTGGTTTTGTGCATCCTGGCTGATAGGTCATGTCTGTGACATGACAAAAGTGTCAGCACGCTTGTGGACAGGAGCTTCCCCATGGGCTGAGAGCAGAGGAATTTCATCTTGGGGTTATAGTGGTGGATTTGAGGCTTGTGGTGATACGTCCTTGTTCACCTCTCAGTCTTGGGATCAACTACTGTCTGTGGTCTTTCTCTGCAAAAGACCATCCAAGAGGAAGTAGAAAATGAGAGATTTAGATTTGATAGGAGGAAATTTCTTGCTCAGAGAATGGTGAGGCCCTCGCACAGGTTGCCCAGAGAAGCTGTGGGTGCCCCATCCCTGGAAGCATTTAAGTCCAGTTTGGATGGGGCTTTGGGCACCTGGTCTATGGGAGGTGTCCCTGCCCATGGCAGGGGTTGGTACTGGATGGACTTTGAGGTCAACCCAAACTTCTTCAACCAAAAATGTTCTCTGATTCTATGATCACTAAGGAAGTCAAGGAACATCTAGGGTAGGAAACAAAATGGGGACAATGCCTTGCTGGTATAGCCTTTGTTAGCCTTACCCAGAACCCTCTTTCTCTCCCCAGGTCCCTTCCCAAATCTTGTAGGGCAGAGCGAATATCTCAAGTGCTTTGCTGGGGTGGAGGCAGCCCCTGAAGCTCCCAGTGATGCTCTGCTGGGCAGCCACCATGCTGAGCATCCCATTGTTCACAGTGGTCACGCTGCAAGAATTATTAGCACCAGGGAATGCCGGGAGGGGAAGGAGCCTGGAGCCTCCAGCTGTGCTGTTTGCAAAAATGACTGCCAGGATTGTATTTATTACCTCCTCGGTGGAGGGTCTGCAGCTGCACACTGACAGCCACAGGCAGAAAAGAAGCCTGGAGATTATTGGGGGGGGTAGGGGGGAAGCCACAAAAACAAATAAAAAGCCCACAAAGAAGCTCTGAGCCAGGGCAGCACCATAGGATACCCAGTGTAACTCTGCCTCCCTGATTTGCCCTTTCTTATTGGCATCCTAAAAGGGAGGGCTGTGAGAAGGGACATTGGGATTTGCTGCCTTTCAGAGAGCTAAAGCATGGGATCCTTTTAAAATCCTCCTACTGGGACTGGTGGCTCTGCCCCTGCATCCTACTGGGGCAGATTTCTTTTCCCTGGGATTTTCATGTCATTTTGGCAGGGCACAAGTGACTGAAATGTGATGTTGGAGGAATGAAATGTGCTGTTGGAGGAAAGCTTGCGTTTGGACAGCTGACTTGTAGCTTCAAAGATAAAGAGAAGAAAAAGTTTCTTAGGTACAGGAAACAGGATGAGCTATTTGTGTCTTACCAAGAAGCAGATGCATCACCCTGGGAGATCTCACCTTCCAGTACTAATCCCTTTTCTCCCACCCATTTGGTTCATCCCTTCCAGAGGAGCCCATCCATGTCCATCTTCCTTCCATCCACCCAGCTCATTCCTTCCAGGGTCCATCACAGTCCTTCTGCAACCATCATACGAGAGTTGTTGAAACAAACCATGTCAGGGGTGCATGATATGCCCAAGAAACTCTAGGAACAGTAAAATCAAGAAGTGTAAGAGGCTTCCTCTCCCCATGCTGCACATCTTAATGTTTCTCACTGGTTTGACGCATGATGTTCATCCCACAGTGCACTCCTCTTGGATTATATCATGTCTCTGAGAGTTGGAGTGGGTGAAGCTGGAACTCAGGCATGGGGCAGCATCATAAGGTCTATATAAACTTGCTGGGATGGTTTTAGCTTTCAATAGTTGGCTGGCAAAAAAAAAAAAAAAAAAAAAGAAAAGAAAAATTAGACTTAATTCTGCTGGGTTATTGCTGTGATTTGGGCAAAGCCCTGGGGCATCAGAGATGATGAGTTCTGCTTGAGGCTCTATTTGGCCCCTCTATGGTAGAATGTATCACAGCTCCTGTAAACCTTGGTGCAAACCTGCCCAGCTTCCATTGCTAGGAGATGCTATGCCAAATGGCTGCTCTGTCTGGTTGGTTGTGCCAAAATAGCTCCTCTCATTTTGGTGTGATTACCCCCAGGGGTGATGCTGGAGCTGGAGAAGACCCTGAGCTCCTGCATCCCTCTTGGTCATTTGCTTTGATCGTGTTGGGAATCAGTTCTGATGGTGCTGCTCCCAGTTTCCACGTCCCACACTGAAAAACCACGTGGACCTGGTTTTGGTGTTGGGTTGACGTGGTGGTTGGACCAGATGACCTCAGGGGTCTTTTCCAACCTTGATGATTCTGTGATTTTATGTTGTGGTCAGGAGGTGATGGAGAGACGATGCTCTTGCATTAGAACTGTCTCCTCCCAACACAAGCAGAGCTCTGCATGAGACTGGTGAGCAAAATCAATTTCAAAAGCCACAGGAGACCATTTCCCCCCATTGCAAGAAACAGTTATAACCTGAGAGCAGGAACCAGCTGTATTTTGGCAGCAGATGTAACTCAGCTGTAACTCGCCCTATGGGCTGGCAAACCTGCCCACACAGGTTTCCTTTTGTTTGAGCTAAAAATACCCCCCTACACACCTTGATTTCCTCCTGGGACGGTGCTGGGGGGATTGCATAAGTGGAATAAACTGTTAGTTGTTTAAGCACTCAGATGATAAATCACCCTTGGCTTCTTGTTAAGCAGATGGGATTTGTGACATGAACAGTTGGAGCACAGATTATTTTAAAAGGGCTCTCGATTTCTTTTGTAAAGAAAGGATTATTATTATTATTATTTAACTTAAAAAAGAAGTACTGCAGGGACTGCTTGAGCAGAGCGAGGGACATCATTTAGCTCAATGGCAACAAACCCATGATGTGATGCTGCTGTAGGGATTGGAGGTGCTGGGCTCCCTATTGACCATTTCCATGTGTCTTCTTTTGCAGCCCGGTGGGGTGAAGGGCTGCCTGGTTTTGTTTTTGGATTGTGAAACACTTCTGATGCTTACGGCTTGTCTGGCTTTGCTTTTGCTAATCTTATCTGTCTCATCCCCTGCAACATCTACGAAAATCACCAGGGACAGGGAGCAGTCCCAGGTGCTGGTTAATCGTTGCTTTTTGGCTCAGCAGTTTCTTCATGTCTGGAACCGACAAAAGCAAATGGAAATTATGGAAACTGGGGAAAAGCAAGGAGCAGTGTCTTGTTTTTCTAGATGTTCCACATCCCAAATTCCCCACTTTTTGGTGAGATTCAAGCCTTGCAATGATAGCCTTGACAGTGTGGTTATTCCCACTCCCAGTTTGGTGCCTACTGCATGTAATTCTCACATAACCTGCTAATGAGGATTCCCAATACCACTCGGGTAATTAGTTGCTAACGACTCTCCTTTGGTTGTGGAGTTCCTGACCGAATGCAAAAGAGGTGGTTTCACATCCATTATTAGAAATCATCAAAGTAAAAAGGAATTCATAGATTACTGGCCCTGCATTTAATTCTGACTTTCTGAAGTGACCAGAAAGATGGAGGAAAAAGCATTCATCACCCTTAGGATGACTTCAGCCCCTCTTCACACCATGGATCCATAAGGGCCAATGATGCCATCTCAGTGCCCCCAGCCCAGCACTGGGGTTGGAAAAACGGGGAGAAGATGGGGCTGCACGCCCCTTTCTTTTCTGATTTTTGGCATGGCTCTGCTATTTAAGCAGCTTTGCACCCCACATTAATAAACCACCTGTTAATTTATCATCCAAAGGTGGCTAGAGGGGCAGCTCCTGACAGAGCGAGCCATTAAATCGAATTGAATTAGGAAATGCCACGAAACAAATCCTCATCCTGCTGTCACCAGCACCTATGGAAACTCCAATAAACCCCCCCAGACCTATCCATTGGAATTTAGGAACAAACCTAACTAACAGGTACTTTGGTTCTCATTAGGTCTCCCTACACCCAAACACTGAGTGCAAAACCAACACCGTAAACTAGCTAATGAAATAAGATACAGCCAGTTCAGGAAACCTTGCTCCTATTTGCACCAGAAATCACTGAATTATAGAAGCATTGAGGTTGGAAAAGACAACAGATCATCTATTCCAGCCATCAACTCCTCCAGAAGGAAGCACTTGTTTGTTTAATAAGCTTTATAGAGAGGACTGAATATATCTCTTTGTTGTATTCACATGGGGATCCCTTCTTTAGTAAAGAGCAAAAGCCAAAATGACCTTTACCTTCAATGGATTCATAAAAAAAAAAAAAAAAAAAAAAAAAAAAAACCTTCTCAGCAGCAATTTCTTTATCACAGGAGGAATGTGCGTTTGTGAGTCAAGGGATTAATGGTCTCTTGTAGCCTGGTTTGAACCAGTTTTGTCTGCTCACTGTGATGTTTGGGATCCAACTGTGTTTGCAGCTGTGGCGTCATTTGGTCTCAGTGTGCCAGAGTCCACACTGGAGATCCGCAGCTGTTGCTGGTGCAGAGACCTACCTGATGATCACTCTTGTTTTACATAATGAATAAGGAAAATGTTTTTTTTAAAAAAAAAGTCCATCCCAATTGCATATCAGAGCCTCCCAAGTATTTAAAGCCGTCCTTCCCTTCCCTTCCCTTCCCTTCCCTTCCCTTCCCTTCCCTTCCCTTCCCTTCCCTTCCCTTCCCTTCCCTTCCCTTCCCTTCCCTTCCCTTCCCTTCCCTTCCCTTCCCTTCCCTTCCCTTCCCTTCCCTTCCCTTCCCTTCCCTTCCCTTCCCTTCCCTTCCCTTCCCTTCCCTTCCCTTCCCTTCCCTTCCCTTCCCTTCCCTTCCCTTCCCATCCTTGTCTTGGATTTATGGCCTCTATCACAGCTTTCTACATTTTCCAATAGCCTTTCCTTTTCCCTGCCCCAGTTAGTGAAGGCAGCCAAATGGGCCTTGCTATGAAGACTTTGCCTTTTGTTCACTTGTTTAGTATAGAATACTATAGACTCATAGAGTCATTAAGGTTGGAAAAGACCTCTAAGGTCATCTAATCCAATCATCAGCCCATCTCCACCATTCCCACTAAACCGTGTCCCTCAGTGCCACATCTCCATGGTTCTTGGACACCTCCAGGGACAATGACTCTAAAGTTTAAGCAGAAAATTGTCAACAAATCTGGAAACTCTACCCAATCTGTCTACCATGCTTTAGACATATAGGAGTTCATGTCATGCCTGATTTGTTTGTGTGCTACTGTTGAGAAGTCCTGTTCTTCCCACTCCAGTAATCCTGGCTGCTGCATGCAACTCAGATTTGGAAGATGCAGCCAGGGATGGGTGGGAAGCAGCACCCCAGGGATCGTTCCACTCCACCTTGGTCAAGGGAGAGATGAGGTGTATCCAAAAATATGTTTAGTCCTTTGCAGATTTCACCTCCTTCATTTCATTCCCAACAGGGGGATGAGACCTTGATCAACAGGCTTCTGTCCAAGGTGGGATGTGACAGCAGTTCCCACCTGGATAAAAAGGAGTTTTTTAGGGGTGAGTTTGGACTGGATGTTAGGAAGAATTTCTTCATGGGAAGCCAGGTCAGGCATTGTAATGGGCTGCCCAGGGAGGTGGTGAAGTCTCCATCCTTGGAGGTATTTAAGAAATATGGATGTGGTGCGTAGGGACTTGGTTTAGTGGTGGTCTTGGTGGTGATGGGTTAATGGGTTAGACTAGATGATATTACGGTTCTTTTCCAACATAAATGACTCTATGAGGTGACAGTCTCAGCTGTGGATCACTGGACAAGTGAGAAAAGTCTTTAAGAAAACACAGAAGGAGGAAAGCAAGCACGGTGAGAAGTGTGAATTTGCAACAACACCACAACAGGGCTTTCCTCTAACCCACTCCCCCGGATTGGTTTTCCTTTGTGATCTGGTTTTAAAATCAATGAGACTTTTAAGGTTTTTTTGGCAGGGAAATTTCAGAGTGAGGTTCTTGCTAAGGGGCGGTGCAGGAGATGAGCAAATCTGCAGGTGTGGAGAGCTGGGATTTGGGGCAGAAGGCTGACACCCTGCAGGGAGCTTGTTCTGACCTTGGCTCCATTACCCACCACTGGATCTCCTTGGGGAGTGGGGTTGACTCAGGATATTCGCCATGCAGAAAGGACAGGATAGATATAAAGAGCCCTGGGGAGTGATGCTTCATCCCAAGGAGATCCTGGGAGCTCTCAGGATGCAAAATACTCTCACAGCACGACACCCATAGAAATGAAGACGTCCTTGAAGAGAACAGGAAAAAAACAGCCCAAAGGTTGGTCACTTTCTCCTGGTGACTTTCCTCCACATCCTCAGTGACTGTCCCAAGCAATGGGCTCAAGGCTTCTGGCATTGCCTTCGGGTGAATGTCCCCAGTGTTGTAGGAGGATAACTCATCTCCCTTTCACAAGGGGATACCTTGGCCTCCTGCCTTTATCAACAGAGCAGCTCGTAGGCAGCCATCCAAAGGCAATTGGATGTGGTTTCAAATACACGCTGTACGCAGATGAACTGTAAATGCCTGTGGCATGTTTCCTTCCCCATTTCAAAGAGCTGGATCGATTGCTCCATGCAGCAATAAAGCATGCCCACACCTGACTAAGCTCTTTGCTGATTATCTGGCAATATACACTTTTTCTTGGACTAGAAGGTGACCAGCACCTTTATTTCTCCTATCTTTTGTCAGAGCTATTGGCCAAGGGGCTTGTTAGTCTATGAATGCTTCATGTCACTCCATAAGGGAGTTTTTAACTGGTAGTAATGGATTGCATCTCACCAGTCTCATACTGGTGTCTTTGGAGCTTCTGGGGTCTGATCCAGTGCCCTCAGAGACAATGAATGAGATGCCAGCAGCAACCAAACTGGGGTTTCAAAGAAGTTAGGAGGCACTGTCCAGGTTGAGATATCAAGTGGGAATAGCTAATTAATGGGATCTGAGAGAAAAGAGACCAATAATATCATAAGAAAAGAGATAAAAAAGAAAGAGATACCACTAAGCCTCTCACCACTGATAGGGGGTTACACTAAGGCAGATGGTTCAGAAGAAACATTTAACATTGAGGTTTTTTAGTTCCCAATGATGAATGATTGCAAAATGGAGCAACGGTCTGCCTGCACAGAACCAGAGTGAGGGTTGATATCAGTGTCATTGAGAAAGAGTTATCTGGAAATGTGTCTGCAGAAGTATCCACTGCATCCCATCTGGTCACACATGTTTTTTCTCAAGAAACACTTAAGATGGGCTCATCTTACTGGTTTTCTGTTGTTTCTACAGAATAATGCACCCTGGAGAATTGCATGTTGGCTTTTTGCAATGCTTTGGTTGCAAGCATTTTGGCCAGAGTCCCAAACCCTTCTCTCTGGTCACAGGAGATGTGGGAGTTACTCCCAGACAAGTCATATCAATGATCAGGACAATATTTTGGGCAGGCATTTTCCCCTTTGCACTTCTTTTGCACATTGCAAGGCACACGCAGCCATCACCCAAGACTTCAGCTGGAATAAAGGGGGACAGTCCTCTCTGCTGACCTGCAGGATCACTTACATGCTCCTATTTACCCCCCACAGAGATGCAGAGCAAAAGCTTTTTTGGCTGGCTTTGGAAATCCTACAGCTGCAGTTGCCTGTGGTTGTGCAGAGTTGCTGCCAGAATGTGATCAGAAAAGGGTCAGCAGAGGTGGGAGATGCAGATCAGCTCTCTTCCTCCTCTGGCTGCAATGATGGAGAGAGATAAATGTCTCAGATGATGGAGGTTCAAAATCAGAGGGGTGGAGAGATCTCCTCGCTTGGTAGCATCGTTAATCAGAGAGAATGCTTAATTAGCAAAGATTCCAGAGTCTGTGTGTGAAATAAATTAGCTATTTCCACTAAGTGCCTTTGAGAGAGGCTGGGCCCACCACAACACATTCTGGGGTAGATCAAGCTGTCCTTGGTTCCCATTGTAGGCGAGGAGCCAAATGGCCATGGTCTGTTCTGCCTGCCACCACCCAGAAGAGGTTGGCTTGAGGCAGATGACATTAAGCAATGAGTCTGTCTGCTGAAACACATCTAAATGTGTGTTTGAAGTTAAAGTAAGGGAGACATGCAGTCCACTGGCAATGGGCAGCCTTCTAGCAGTTCACAGAATCATAGAATATTCCAAGTTGGAAGGGACCCATAAGGATCATCCAGTCCAGCTCCTGGTCATCAAGTCCTGCTCTTGGAATTTGGACTCTTGGACATCTTGCAAGATTCCTACTGGGGACTATAGCATGAGAAATATGGTGTTTAGGACATCCTTGCTATTTACTTATAGTTAGTTGATACTTTAACAGAATGCTTAATCTATCCATTTGGAAAGATAGAAAGAACGCGTAACTGTTCAGTCAAGTAAGGCAATTAAATCTAATTTTTGTCATCTTGTTTTCCAGGTCAACGATGCAGTTCTTAGCCTGGTTCAACTTGCTGCTTCTCCTTCCGTGTTTCAGTACCACCAAAACCTGCTTCCCTGGCTGCCACTGTGAAGTGGAAAGCTTTGGTCTCTTTGACAGCTTTAGCCTGACCAAGGTGGACTGCAGTGGAATAGGCTCACACATTGTTCCTGTCCCAATCCCTCTGGATACCTCCTACTTGGATCTGTCCTCAAACAAACTGGAAACTATCAATGAATCAATGCTAACTGGCCCCGGATACACCACCCTGGTGAGCCTTGACCTGAGCTACAATAAAATCGCCAAGATTTCCTCCACAACCTTCTCCAGGCTTCGCTACCTGGAGTCTTTGGATCTGAGTCATAACTCTCTGGAAGTCCTTCCAGAGGACTGCTTCTCCAGTTCTCCTTTGGGCGACATAGATTTGAGCAATAACAAGCTTTTGGATATAGCGATGGACGTTTTTGCTTCAAAGGGTCAAGGAAAACCCTTGAATGTGGATCTATCCAATAACATGCTCAGCAAAATTACAAGGAACCATGAAAAGAGCGTCCCCAACATCCAGAACTTAAATCTTTCTGGAAACAGGCTAACAACTGTGCCAAACCTCCAAGGCATTCCTCTTCGATACTTAAATCTTGATGGCAACCCACTAGCCAAGATTGAGAAAGGAGACTTCAAGGGGCTGAAAGGTTTGATTCATTTATCCCTCAGCGGCCTCCATGACTTTAGAGAGTTATCTCCTTACAGTTTCAAGGAATTACCAGCCCTCCAAGTTCTGGATTTATCCAACAATCCCAATCTAAGGTCATTGACTGCTGAAGTTATCTTTGGCCTGAACTCTATACAAGAGCTCAACCTCTCTGGGACCGGCGTGTCCTCCTTGCCAAAGACTGTGCTAAAATACTTACCTTCCCTCAAAAGCATCACCTTGAGGAAGAACATTCAGTGTTTTAAGACCATCAAAGAAGGACAGTACCACCGACAAATTGGGCTGACCAAAAAAGAGGTCCTCAGCTGCCATGACAGCCATGGGGCCGTAGCAGCAGCGCCTTACGTTTTGTGATGAAAGAGAAAGAAAGGGATGGGGAAGTTGGAGTGGGAGGGTAGGGGGCCGTGGGGTTTGCACAGCTGTCGGACTGAGCTGGCTTGCAGTGTGCCTTTTGTAAAGCTGTCAATAATTTATATATTTGTATATGCCAATACTTGATTGTTTGTGGGTTTTATACACTTGCAAATCCTCACTTGCCGGCCCCAGATTCTACCCGGTATGTTTGGGGCTGCATAGCTCAAGAAGAGTGCTGATGGACACTAAGGACCAAGTTGGGTCTTGGGGCAGAAGAGCTGCTGTGGTGCAAAACTCCAGCCCCAGACCAGTCTGCAGGTGCAAAGATACACCTCTCCAAAGTGCACCCCAAAACCTGCCAACTCCGTAGCTGTTGGCTTCCAAACCCATTCTTCATCCCTGTTTTTAATTATTATTCCCCAAGAAGTGCCTTTTGGATGTTGCCTTCATTAGCAGCACCCTGTTCCTTGTCATGCACTTTCAGTCTGAAGAAACATTTCCAGACAAACCTGAATGCAACGTGCTCCTAATGTGCTGGTTTTTACATGATATTTGCATTGATGTGCAATGAACACTGAGTAAGTAGAGAGTGTTCCACTCTTTTCTCCCTATTTTCCCATCTTGATTCTTTGTATGTCAGATTACTTTAGGTCTAGCCTTGGCAACATCCCATCTTTCTGACATTAGTGGGACATTGACACATTGCAAAGTAGAAGAAGCATCTCACCTAGCTTGCATCAAGCAAATTAACTGAAAGACCACATAGCCAAGCTTTAAATGAAAAAACAATTTCCTCCTTCGTTTTTGGGTAAACCTGGAAGAAAACATTGACAGTGGTTTTTATCTCAGTGACCTTAGCCAGCCAAGACACAGAGGACTCCGGAGCAAGCTGTCTCCATGCTGATGTTTCCCAGCTGAACTCAACATCTGCAGCTCAGCTGGGATCATGTGAGGCAACTTCCAAAACGTGCCAGGAGCAGAATTAGCACTGACGCCTGCAACCCTGGAGTAGTCTGCCTATCAAGGGAAGGATCTTGAGGTATATTTTCATTCCAGTTCTGTGGCTTTTGTTTCTCTCACATGGCTTCTTGGCTACCAACTGAGATCTGATAAAAAGCTTTGTCCTTGGAGCTTTATGCATTTTTCCTCTACTCTGAAATGCTGGCAAAGCAAAGGGGAGCTTCCCTCATCCCACTTCTTCTCCAGATCAGGAGAAAGGGGGCAAAGGCAACACAGTGCTGTACATTAAGCCTTCATTCTGCTCAAAGGAGCTCTGCCAATGGAGATATCCATCCCAAATCTGCCACTTTCTGTCCTGGGGATGGGAGGGTCTGTTGTGGATGGTGATCCTGCACAGATCTGTCCATGGCTTGTTCTCCACACCCAGCCTTGCATCAGGGTAACCTTAAAGTTTCTGAAACAGGCTGAGGGAATCACAGAATCACAGAAAATCCTGAGTTGGAAGGGACCCATAAGGATCATCAAGTCTGACTCCTGGCTTCACACAGTATCACCCAAAAATAAGACCATACAGCTGAGACAGTTGTTCATACACTTCTTGAACTATGGCAAGCTTGGTGCTGTGACCATTTCCCTGGGGAGCCTGCTGCAGTCCCCAGCCAAGCTCTCAGCCTTTTCCTGGTATCCAACCTGAACCTCCCCCAAAGGAGGGAGTCCATGCAAAGATGATGGAGACATAAACCCAGTCCGCAGCCCTCCTTGGGAGTGTTGGGAGGAGCTCAAGCTTCATCTTCACACCCCCAAAGGCCTTCACAAATGGAAAGCACATTGCCCAAGGCATTTCTCTCCAGCGATGGTAGAAACCTGCTGAGCCCGTAAAAGCCAGCCACTGCCAGGGGGCTCACCCCAGATTCAACGTCTTACTTTGGATATTTCAATCCCTCTCACATGCTGACACCCATTTCCTTTTTGATGGTTTGATGGCAGACCATGAGGTAGGATTTTAACCCTTTTCATCAGTGTTGGGGGCTTTGCCCCTCTGTTGAGCCTTTGAAAGGTTTGACCAGCCTTCACATTCATGAGAAACAAAGTAGTTTTCTTAAAAAGGCAGTGGGAATGCCTGCAGGCAGACGGAGATCCGGAAGAGAGCAGTGGAAGGAGGGGACAGTTTGGGAGAAAGGAGGTGTTTTTTAGTGGATCTTGCCTTTTTAAGAGAATTCTTTTCTGCTGGCAGAAAAAGAAACGTAATTTAAAAAAAAAAAAAATTGTTTAATGTTGTAAGTCTGTACGTAGATGCAAGGTTAGGGGGATCATATACTGTTAGATTCACCGGCTTTGCACCACTGTGGTAAATTTAAAACCCAATGTGACAATCCAGTTGAAGACTGCAATATTTCCTGGTGTAATCTCACGCTAGCTGTTAGCTGAACAAGTCTTAGCAAAGGCTGGCAAATACCATCGCTGTATTAGTTTGTTTTTTACAGAATCTCGGCAGCATTGTAAGGCTTTGTGATTACTCACAATATAATAAAGTGATTTGGAGGTGAACAAATGTGGATTTATTGTCTTAGTGATGGGAGGGTGAATGGTTTAAATCCAAAGTACAATGTGATGTGTTGTTGCCATTCCTCTGTAGTTTCTTCCTTTGCCCTGCTCAGCCCTACCAGAACTGTGGGTGTCGTGTCTCCAAACTGCTGTGCTTGTCTCATTGGGCTCCTCATTAGTGGAAAGGTTAAAAAGCTTCACAAGGTCCAGGTAAGCTGACTGGAAGGGAGTTATGGACATTTGAGTGTCCAGAATTGACACAAGAGCATCTGGGGCAAATGCTGTAGGGTATGCTCCAAACTTTGTTAGAGGCAGTGTGAAGGTCTTAGTGGATTTAGGGAATGGTCTGCTAGTGAGGAGCTGAGCTGGAAGGCTGGGTTTGAAGAAGGGGTGATCTGGGGAGACCCACAAGCTGTCTACCCTGTCCTCCAGGACTGGCAACCATGTGGGACATATCTCCAGGAAAGGCCAGTTCTGGCTCACAGCACTGTTAAGAACTGTAAGGGAAAGCCAGGACCAACATATAGAGATGGTTGGACATGACAGTCCTTGCTGGTCTCTTCCCACTCAAGATCTTCCATGATTCTATGATACCATGCCTGCTCCTTTTGTGCCCACCATGGCACGGTCTCTGCCCACCAGGCTCCACCACAGTTTTCCTTCTGCATCTCCTTCTGGATCATGGAATCATAGAGTCATTAAAGCTGGAAAAGATCATCTCCTCCAACTGTCCACATACCACCACTGTTGCCCACTAAGCCAAGTCCATAAATGCCACATCTCCGCAGTTCTTGAATGCCTCTAGGGACAGTGAATCCACCTCCCTGGGCAGCCTGTTGCCAGTATCCAACCTCTCTTGTGGAGAAGTTTTTCTTAATATCCAACCTGTTGGGATCTCTCTTGCCACGGGAGAGGGCTGTGCAATCTGTTTGGCTGTCCTGGTCTGCCAGGGCAAGGACACAGTGCCTAAAATGATGGGTCTGAATCCATCTATCAGATGGATTCTCCAAATTCCTTGTGAATGCCCCACCAGCACTTTGTTGCACTTTGTGTACTCCTCCATCCTATTTTAGCTCCCTCTCATTTTGCTGCTATTTGAATTACTTAAATAGCCTATCTGAATTCTTCTACGTTGCAACAGGCATGAGAGCCCCACCTGCAGCATGACGCCCTATGCTCTTCATGGATCCCTCTCCACCATAGGACCCAGACAATAAAAACACAGATGAAGAAAAGGCACAGGGTGACTCCAGGCTTGGAAAATCATAGAATCATTTGAAAGGGGAGGAAAGTTGAAATTCGAGTTGAAAGGAGAGTTAAAGTTAAATGGGGAGGGTGGTGGCCCTGCGTGTGGCAGGGGGGTTGGAGATTCATGATCCTTGAGGTCCTTTCCAACCCTGGCCATTCTGTGATTCTGTGATTCTGTGAAAGGGACCCTCAAGGGCCATTTGGTCCAGCTCCCCTGCAATGAACAGGGACACCCACAGCTCCATCTGGTGCTCAGAGCCCCATCCAATATGACTTTAAATGTCTCCCAGGACAGGACATCCACCACCTCTCTGGGCAGCCTGTTCCAATGCTTTACTGCCCTTCTGGTAAAAAACTTTTTCCTTATGTCAGTGTAATAAAATCTGAGGAGCCCACTTCCTGAAGCTGCCACCAGCTTGATACACAAGGAATCACAAACTAAACTCCAATACCAGACGTCACCCAAGGCGCCCAGACCAGGACAACCAGCCAGGCAAGCTCTGGCTATCTCTGGGTCCAGCTCAGCTCTGTGGCCGGATGCGTTTGTCCTGGCAAGTGAGATGGATGCTTTAATTAGAGGCTGAATATTTTTAGAAGCTGGAAAACCTCAGCGGAGGCTGAGCAATGAGGATACGTTTAGGGAGGGGGAGCAGTGGCCGAGCTGGTGTTTGCTCACAGGAGTATCAGTGTCTCACCCTCCTTTCCAGCATGTTAAGAAGTGTATTGAGGGTCACTCTCTATTCCCCCTTATATCCAAGGGTCAGAGGCAGCACAGGTCAACACTCTTGTCTTCATTTAAAAAGATGCAGCTCCCAATAGCCCAAATCACTCATTCCTTATTGCTGTTCTGTAGGAGCTGCTTCTCCTGGTTGTCAGCTGTCAGACCACAGAAGTCCCTTGCTGACTGAGAGTGTGACTGGTTCAGCAGCGCTGGGTGCTGTCCCTTTATAAAAATAGCTCTATGTTTTCCATTTTGCAGGAGGTTTTATTTCCAGCACTTCTGCTTCACACACCCAGACTCAGTCAGGCTGGAAAGCACCAGTGCACTTTTGCCAGGCCAGAAAACAGTGCTCTGTGACTGGGGACCATCCTTCTGGAGCTAAATCCTGGGATAACTCTGAGGCAGTGAAACCCTCTACCCTATGCACAATGCATTGGGCATGCAATTATGTTCCTCCTGCATCCCCCCCCAGACATCTCCATCCTTCCCTTTTTGAGTAGACAGTGGAAGTGGGATCCTGGATAAAAGGAGAAAAACTGGGGCTGAGTCTGTTCCATCAGATAAATCCTTTGCTGTAATAAGCAGGGAGCAGGAGCATCCTTCCTTAATCACAGTCCTTATCTCCAAGCAATTGTACGCCTGTGTGCACACATCCACATCCCCCTCCTGCCCCATTCCCACCATGCAGTACTTTTTCCTTTTAACAGCAGTAAAATAAAAAAGGTTTAATGAAAGTGCTGTCCTTCAAAATCCCTGCCAGCTGCAGTGACTTTAGGCAGGGGAACAGGCTCCATCCCCTCTGCAAGACATTGGACAGTAGTTGTGTAACCCATAGAGAGGACTCAGCCTGGAAAACCAAGCAAGTTCCTCCCTAGTAACTTTCCCACCACCATGGCAATGTTTTTTAAGCACTGCCTGGGTCTCACCAGTACCCCCCTCTGATTCCTCGTTAGCAGTGGATGTGTGTCACGGTGCTTGCTGGTAATTGACTTGTGCCGTGCTGGGAATTTGAACCTACATTTCAAAGAGATCGTTAACCTCATTTTCCTTCTCTTTGAACTGCTTCACTTTATTGTAAGCTAAAGGAAACAGACAGCTTCTTCCTCCCAGAGCCCCTTTTGATGAGAGCTCGGCACGATAGAGTAGAGGGCACGGTACCAGCAGTGAGGTTGGTGGCAGTGTGTGAAGATGTATTTCCATGGGATCAAGCTTTCCCTTGATTTCAGAGGGGACTGAAGATAAAGGAACTGTCCAGAGATACCTAAGGGATTGGCAGAGGCATACAACAGCAGACTGCAGGATCTCAGCTCACATAGGACCAAGGAAGAGACACGGGTTGTGGGTCACTCCCCCAAAAACCATGTTGGAAACCCTCTTTCATGCTGGCCATCCTGCATGGCTTTGGCCACATGACATCACAAGTTTCCTGTGGTGCTTCAGAAGTTGCTGATTTGGTTTGTCAGTTTGCATTAGCTATCCTCTTTACCTCTTTGCTAGATGCTCTACTGGGCACCTCCAGGTGCCTGGAGTATGAATTCATAGAAATCTATCTATCTCAACACCCTTTTTTTCCACCACCTGAGACAGATGATGGGAAGGAAGAGAACCAGATTTGGAACAGAGCTCTGTTGTGTCTGCATGGCTCTTCTACAGTTCTTAATCCAACAATATCCAGTTGTTAAAACCCCTTCCATAAATGATTGTCCTTAGCCTTTTGTAGGACTCACCAAACAATACTTACATATAGTTGGGGCTGATGATCTTTGGAGAGACAGGCAAAAGAGAATATTGATGACCTTTGAGGTTCCTTCCAACGCAGGCAATTCTACAATTTTCTGATTCTACCACAGCTCAGCTACTCTGCAGATTTCAGCTAAGCCCCAGTCACTGTCTGCATTGAACTGTAGAATCACAGAATGGCTAGAGTTAAAAGGGACCCTAAAGATCATCAAGCCACAGGCAGAGCCACCAACCTCCAGATCTGGTATAGGGCCAGGTTTCCCAGGACCCCATCCAACCTGGTCTTGAACCTCCAGAGATGGGATGTTGAAGCTCTTTGCTATATGAGGGAGAGTATGTCAGTGAAATCCCAGTAAAGCACTTATGTTAATACATCCAGCCTTGTGTTTACAGTGAACGAAGTGCTCGTACACCGCAGGTCAGGTAGCACTCATAAAACCTCGTTGAGTTGATTGAACATCTGAGATCTCATTTTAAAAGCATAAATCAGTCCGTCATGCTGCATAACCTTTAAGATATTCCTGAGGAATAACACTCCCGCAGTCTTTTTTGTTTTACCTGTACTCACTGCAGATTTTCTCTCATCTCCTCAGTGACTACAAAATCTGGTGGTGTGTCAAACCTTTGAAATATCCTCTGGGCTTCTCCCTTTGGAGGCCATTTCACACCTGGGCTTGAACTCACCAGTGAGACACCTTAAACCCCCAAATGTTCTCAGTTAGAATTTCCTTGTCAGCCTCTGCTTAGCATCTGTTTCTACATTCACACATAAGCAGGCAAGTCTCTGCTCCACCGGAGGAGTGTTGACTTTCAGTGATGCCAAATGTCTTGGGAAAAGGCACTATCAAGTTCACAATGGTTTGAGGTCTCATTTTAGGGTAAAGGGGAAGAGTTTTTCTGTGGTCATTCTGCAAATGTTGTTTTCTGGATTTCAGCAGTTCCAGAAAAGCTTGGCTAAGTCTTCTTTGCACAGAGAACAGCCCATGGGCAACAGCAGTAGGGCAATGCTGTCTGAATTGCATCAGCTCCCTCCTGAAGTTAAAATCAGAGCCAGCATCACAAAGCAGAGCAGAAGCACTACAAGCAGCAGGGATTCCATCCCAGAGTGACAAAGGGGATATCAACAATGTGACAACAGCTCCAGCAGTCTGATGGAAAGGAGATGGAAATATCCTTGTTTTCCCACCTTAGGTCACAGGAGAGAAGAACCCTTGTTTCAAGTCATGTCCCACATTTCGTCGTCACGGATCTCAATTTTTTTTGCTGCTGAAGAGAAGCAGGTTGCCCTATCTGAAGCAGCAGTTTCATATGGCAGAACAGAGCTATGCAGTTTCCAGCAGAGCTCCGGAGCCAGCCAAGCACCATTAGGCTAACTTTTTTTTTTTTTTTTCATCCAAGCAAGGAAGCCCTGGCTCCTGGCAGGCTTATTAGCTTTGGCATGGAGCTCAGCTGACACCTGGCCAAGGCATTTTGGCTGCAGCTAGACTGCCTGGCTTGTGTCCCACCAGCTAGCGTGCCTCCCCATTACACCGCCCAACCCTCCTGGTTTAGCAGGGACAAAGCAAGCTTGTGTGTCTGTCCAGATGAGCCATGGGGACAGTTTGTAAGTTTGGGGTACTGCTCAGATTACAAAACTCTTCTCCATATATATCCAAAGATCCCTGAGATTCAAACACTTCCTTGCAAAGCAGTTGGTTGTTTAAAAAAGGAGATTTCCCTCTGTTTGACAAAGGTGGTGTCTTTGGGCCAGCCCAGCCAGCCTGACCTGGTGGCTTGCACACAAGTTTCCTTGAGCTGCTGGTCATTTGGCACAGATAGGGATAAGCAATTTGTAACCTGTGTTTATTGCTCAACCTGGCTACTTCGAACTCTAGAAATGTTTTAAAGTTCAGAGGAAAGTTCTTAGAATCATAGAATCATAAAATCATTAAGACTGGAAAAGACCTCTAAGATCATCTAGTCCAGAAGTCAACCCATCCCCACCATGCCCACATGTTCCTCAGTGCCACATCTCCATGGTTCCTGAACACCTCCAGGGGCAATGACTTCACCACCTCCCTGGGCAGCTTGTGCCAATGCATCACCACTTTTTCTGAGAAGAATTTTTTCTTAATATCCAACTCATGGTTGCTCTTTCCAGGAACTGAAATAGTTTTACATGCAGGTGGAAGAGTGGATAAAGTCCCAGAGGCCAATAGGATCTGGAAATCCAGCACAGGATAGATCTTCCTCAACTCTGTTTCTTAACCCCTTATTTTCCTGATTATAAGAGAGAAAGGAGGGCAGCCTGAGCAGCTCTGTTTCACAGCTATCCCCCTTCCATCCTAGGAAGAAGTGTCCTTGGGGTGACAGAAGAAATTGTCTCTGCACTGGGATCCCAAAGAAAAGCATCACATTGAGGTCAATTGGTTCCATCAGGTGGTTCCAATTCATACAGAAGAGATGCTGAGAACATCCCCTGTCCTTCACAGCTACAACTCACACCCATGGGACATGTGAAGGCTATGGTTAGATGGGATCATTTGCTTTCAGCTTCAGAACTTTGGGTAGCAGGGATGCAAGGGGCTAACCCACAGCTGCTCCATTACAGATTAAATCTGGTGTCTTGACTTGAATCTTAAAACTAAGGGCTGCAAAGTCCAGCTGGCCCATGCTCCTTGTGAATCTGGCTTGGCATCAGCCAGATTCACCCTTTCCTAGGTGAATCCAAGAGCATCTCCATTGTTCTTGCAGATCTCTCTGAAGAACCAGTTTTCAGCCTTTGTCTTTCCCATCAGACATCTCCAGGCTCCAACATGAATCTTCCTCACTTGCATCCTCGACTGCTGACTCCTCATCCTTAACTCCAAGAGTCAGTGAGGAGGTCACAAAATCTATGAGCAACGATGTGTCTCAGCTATGTCTGAAATGCTGATGGCATTAACTGCCTTCCAGCAGAAGGCACAGCCTGGGATGCAGCAGATAGCATTTTTATCAGCTTCACAAGATGCATCAACTATGGGACCCATTCTTCTGCAATTCACCTGCTATGTACTGCAGACTGAGCAGACAGCACATATGGAAAATAAAGGAGATGCTCTGTTGGGAGGAGATAAGGACAGAAATTGTCCCATTGTGTTTAACTGGGTAATCCAGAGAAATACTGCTAGCAAGAGACAGAGCTTCCATCAGCCTCACTCAGGATCTCTTTGGACGAGGTCAGGCAGGAGGGAGCTTAGGAGAGTCTTTGGGTCTCCCTTGTAAATTACACAGCTGAAGAAGCAAAGCCACTACCAACAAACTGCACTGCCAAGTGAGGACGTCAGATGTGGGACACTGATGTCAGTCATCTAGATAACCAGAGCAGTAGCATAGCCACCAAGTTCACCCATGCAAAGAAACTGGCCTTCATCAGAGAAGAAGAGAGCATCCATCATGATTTAACACATGGGAGATGGAGGTGACCAGGTCCCTGATGGATCTCTCTAGCCCTTTTTTGGTTGAAGGCACCATGATGAGGTGGATGGAGTGGGAAGCCAACCACATTCATCAAGAAACAATCATCTGAGGCAATGACATCTTTCAAATCAATATCTTTGGATATCTCAGCATCAGGAGCCATAGAGGACTGACTTATGGGCCACTAACATAAAATCTAACAAGTGTTAAGGAACCTCAGGGATGTGGAATGGGCTGGCATGGGACCCAGGCTGGGGCAACACAGGAAAAAGAAAAGGAGATGGAAAGATGTGTGACAGCCATCAGCTCTTAGCAAAACAAGAGAGTAGTTAATGTGGGATTTTGTCAACGTACTTGCAACTCAGACAAATACACAGACATCTATAAACACAGTCATGTGGCAAAGCAGAAAGCCTTCATCAGCATTCGTTACGTTGCAGGCTCTGAGCCTCTGCTGATAAAGGCAGCTGTTGTGGTTTATTGCATCACAGTTGCTCCAAGGCATTCTGCTTTATTTTTTTCTTCTAAACTGTGTTATATGAGATTAACAAAACATGCATTAAACAGTGCTGAAATTGGCCCACGGACAGATCTTGAAACGTGGCTCTAATGGGAAGGGATTTTAACCCTTTTATTACTGGAAAGAGCTTAGCATGGACAGCAGAGGAGAAGCAGATGGGAAAATATGTGCACAAATGGACCCCGTACAGATTTAGGACCTCTACGTTATCCATCAGAGAGAAGGCTGAGAGGGATCATTACCTATGAATATTAACACTGGGGAAAGCTGTGTGATAGCAGAGCAGGGAAGGGGGAGGGTCTTCAGTCATGCTGATACGGAAAATAAGATACGATGGGAGGAAGATAGCACTACATTAATTCAGCCTTTGAAGTGGACACCAACTCACTGCTGTTTAGGTAATTAAATATTGGAACAGCTTATCAGGGAAGCTGCAGAGTCCCCAGTGTTTCTTATGTTGAAAAAAAGATTAGGTTATCTATGAAAGGAGATGCTCTGGTCCAATTTTGGGGGGAAAAAAATCTATTTTATTTATACTGAATATCAGATAAGATAATCCTTGTGGTGCCTTTTGGCTGTGCAGTCTGCAGAATCAGGAAGCACAAACTCCCCTAGGATTCATCTTCATCTGGTGCGTGACGTGTCAGGCAAATCGAGGGGAAATGTATAATACAGACTGAGATTCCCCGCTCAAGAACATGCAGCCAATGCTGGGAAGAGAGCTCAGAAATTCCTGGCTCCTGTCCCATAGCCTACTGGAAGATAGATAAGCTTCCACGTTTCTTCAAACCTCATATGAATCACAGAACTACTTAGAGGTTTCTGGGTTTGCCTGGTATTTTTATTGCAACAGCAATAGACACAGTCTGACTGTGCTCAAGAGATAGGGGATGGACAGGAAACCTATTTCCCAAAGGGTTTAGAATCCTGCTGAAGATACAAGAAAAGAAAGAAAGAACCCCCTGGTCTCCCTGACAGTGCTCCAGCAATTCCATGAGACCATGCAAGCCATCTGCAGCAGGAAAAGGAGGAAGAAAAGCACGGCAAAGCTTGGGAGAGCAGATGAGTAGAATGATAATGATGGAGAAAAGGGTGCAAACCCCAGTGTCATGTGGCCAAAGACAGGATCCAGCCAAATGAGACAAAGTGCTGGATGCCAATTGCCATCTCCAAGGAAGATATGGCCAAGAACGAGCATGAATAAGGGCTGGGAGCCATCCAGTCACACGGAGAAGGGCCAAGACTTGCCAGATGGGGCTAATGGCACTTAAACATCTCTATTTGAAATACTGGAAGTCAAGTGAGATGAATTTTGGGTGTTGTGTTGAGGGACATGGTTTAATGAGAACTATTGGTGATAGGTGGATGATTGGACTGGATGATCTTGTAGGTCTTTTCCAACCTTGGTGATTCTGTGATTCTGTGATTCTGTAATTCCAAAGAGGAGGCCCAAAGTGAAGCAGTTGAAATGAATGAGCAAGACATTCCCCTACAGCAAAGGTCTCTCTTTTGGTTTCCCAGTTGTGAGAAGGACTTCAAGAATAATCTGGCTAGGATGATCTAAAACTAATTGGATGAGAAAATGGACACAAAGTCAGGTTGCAGGGCAGTCTTTTGGTCTCTTGTGTTGGCTGTCTGGAGAGAATGGTCAGAAATCCCATTCCAGCAGTGCCAGAAATAAAGTGGGGTAGCCAAAGATCCAGACTGATGATTTCCCCCTTCTTCAGCTTTATCTTTTTTCTTTAATGATGTGTATGTAAGAGGGAGGAAGAAGGAGTTAAAATATATGAAATAAACCAGAATTAAAACAAACTATGGTCAGAAAGGGAAGACTGAGCATTAAGCCACAATGAACTCATTTTAGGATTTTTTTTTAGATTTGATATTTGGAGGTTTTTTTTAATTACTTTTCTGAAAACCCCTTGGAAGACCCCATTTACTTCAAACAGAACTGACTGTGTTTTTAATAATCTTCTTGATTTTGGTCAGTGAACCAAAAAATCCAATTTCTGCTCAGGTTTCTCAAAGAGTCCAGTATGTGATACAGGGGCCCCTGTTCCCCATACACCCCCATGCAAGCAGGAGGAGAGAGAAGATGGAGTAGTTCTGGTGAAATCTCACTCTGCAGGAATACGTTTGCAGGAATTGGGCCATGCTGGGTTTCCATCTGTCCTTCTACTATTTCAGGTCCTTGCTCCCAATGGGAGTGGGATACTTTTAGTCCTCTCCTGCATAATGTTGCATGCATCCTGACTCCCATGGGCTGGAGCTACTGCCAGGTGACCCATAGGAAGAAGGGGGAAGGGAAAGGTGAAAGGGAATGGAAGGAGAGGAGAGGAGAGGAGAGGAGAGGAGAGGAGAGGAGAGGAGAGGAGAGGAGAGGAGAGGAGAGGAGAGGAGAGGAGAGGAGAGGAGAGGAGAGGAGAGGAGAGGAGAGGAGAGGAGAAGAGGAGAGGAGAGGAGAGGAGAGGAGAGGAGAGGAGAGGAGAGGAGAGGAGAGGAGAGGAGAGGAGAGGAGAGGAGAGGAGAGGAGAGGAGAGGAGAGGAGAGGAGAGGAGAGGAGAGGAGAGGAGAGGAGAGGAGAGGAGAGGAGAGGAGAGGAGAGGAGAGGAGAGGAGAGGAGAGGAGAGGAGAGGAGAGGAGAGGAGAGGAGAGGAGAGGAGAGGAGAGGAGAGGAGAGGAGAGGAGAGGAGAGGAGAGGAGAGGAGAGGAGAGGAGAGGAGAGGAGAGGAGAGGAGAGGAGAGGAGAGGAGAGGAGAGGAGAGGAGAGGAGAGGAGAGAGAAGGGTAAGGAAAAAAGAAGAAAAAGGAGAAAAGGACAAAGAAAATCAGCCTAAGGCACTGGCCCTGTACCTGCCTCTTCATTCAGAGCTTTCAACCACAGCCGAGATAGAATTACAGTGCTGGAGGAAACTCAATGAAATAATGATTACCCTTTGGATTTAATTAGCACGGAGCTGAGGCAGTGTCAAACAAGCATGCCTGTGCATCTAAACATTCCTTGTGGCTCCGGGGAACTCCAGTCCAGACTGATTGCTGTCTGCCATGAGGCTGGGGCAGGCTGGCACAGCATGCACCCCAGCAAGGACATGGGATGGGGACAAATGTCCCCTGCCTTACACAGCACATCCTTCTCCATGTAGAAATAGCTAAATTCCCCCAAACAAAAAGCCAGATGTTATTTTCACTTCACAGTGAGCTGGAATGAGGTAAAGAGGCATTTTCATGCTGGAGACATGGGAGAACCAGCCCTGAGATGAGAGGTAATGGCCTCAAATTGCGCCAGGGAAGGTTTGGATTGGATATTAGGAAAAATTTCTTCTCAGAAAGAGAGGTGATACAGTGGCACAGGCTGCCCAGGGAGGTGGTGGAGTCACTGTCCCTGGAGGTGTTCAAGAACCGTGGAGATGGGGCACTGAGGGACATGGTCAGTGGGTATGGTGGGGTGGGTTGGACTTGATGGTATTAGTGGTCTTTTTTAGCTTTAATGATTCTATGGAGAAAGGGCAAAGTATGGGGTCTGGGCTGCAATGGAGACTCAGGAGGCAATCACAGACTCCATCTCCTGTCTGAGGGTCCTTCTGTGTTTGCAGAAATAAACTCCTCAGAAAGTCAATGACCATCTACTTCTGGCTATAGATGCTTTGTTTCTGATGCAGGCCAAGACCCAAGTGAAGTTTGTTCAATGGGGCTGTGCAGCCCAGCACACCCAGTGAGTCCACAAAAGCAAAGTACTTGGCTTCCCAAAGGTGGTATCATTATCTTCCATTTACTGATAGGGAAAATGAGGCAGAATGCAAAGGGCAAGGATCATGTTGAACCCAGAACACCTCCGACAACACCAGGCAGAACCAGGAATAAGTTTTTGCCTATTCGTTGCCAGTAGATACTCTGTTAGTCCAGTCTTGTAATTATAAGGGCCTGAGATGGAAAGGTTCTGCACAGTGAGTGCAATAGAGCAGACTTCATCTGCAGGGAGATAAAAGACAGTCAGAGGAAATAGCAGGGCTTGGGTTTCTAAGCCAGGCTGCTGAGATCAAGTGGAGAGACGCAGTTCTTTTAATTTTAATTAACTCTTTTAAATTTAAAATAACTCATTCTGGCGGCTGTACTTACACCACGAGATCCTATGTGGTAACAGTGAGGAAGCTCTCAGGAATTGCTCCTTTCATATCCACGGAACAGGAGCTCAAAACTGGCATGAGACCAGGAATGAACCGCTTCTATCCCAATTTTCTGCCCAGACACTTTGCACGCACCTCTTCCCTTTCATTACAGTCACATTCATCTTGCACGTGCCTGCAATGGCTCGGGGACAGCACCGTCCCCTAAATCATGAAGTTCCCTGTTCATTCTTCCATCACCTGCACACACTGCTAACAGCTTGGAAATTGCTTTGCAAATTAAGCTGATCAGCTGCGTGTGCAGCTCTTCAGATGGTTACACTGCTATTGCAATGCCAGGCAAGATCCATGGGACCCAGCAGATGCTTCTTCATCCCTCTCCCCACAGGATTTTCCTGGGATTACTCACAAAGGGATCCAGGTGGTTGTGTGGCTCGGTTAGCAGAGGACTGACATGCAGTAGCAAAGTGTACACTGTGTTAGATTTTAATTAATAACATGGCTACAGAGTGCTGGCAGCTGTTCTGGGACAGCATATAGTCATGACCTTAGGAAAAGCATTACGACTGGTTGAAAAAATCACAGTTAATTGCTCCATCACAACGTTAGTTGTAGTTTCCAAACACTTGCAACAAAAAGCCATTGTCATTTCTGGCAGCTCCCAGCATCATCACACAGGGCTGACATTTTCAAATTCCAATTCAAACGCAGTGTTTTTGCCATAGCCTGGACAAATACGAGTGTTTTGGTGGGCAGAAGCAGAGAGAGTCCAAATGTGATTGCTGTTTTTGCGATGCTAGGAAGTCGTGCAGCCTCACAACCAGGAAAAAAGTCGCTCCACTCCAAGCAGTTTAAATGAGCTAGAATGATTGCCTTTTTAATGAGTGGAAAACCAAGACTTTCAGGAGCTCACTCTTGTCATCCTCTCACCTACACAGCCAAGAGTTGAACCAGTGTCTATTAAGACCTTCACTACATGGCTGTTTGTTTGCTCTGTCCCACGTGCTGCAAGCAGAAGATTTGTGGATGGAGCTGTTTCTCCGATACCAGCCATAAAATGGATTTTATTCCTTTAAAACAAATAGCTACCCACTATGTTTGCCTGTTTGCCATACTCTCCCTTTGGCAATAAATAGGATTTCACCCCTGAGAATGAAGGGCTGCAATGTGCCGCTTCTAATTAGAAAGGTGTTCAGGAGAAAAGAGGAGGGAATAAATAACTTCCTCATAAATCATTGGCAATGAAAGGGGTGGGGAGTCTATCGACTTTAAATGGGTACTTTGGCAATTTCTTTAATGAGAAGGAGCAAGTAATTACATTGACCTTGGAGGCCGCATTATTCTCCTTGGCCCAGAGGAGGGAAATGATGAAGGATTGCCTAGTGCAACCCAAGCAAAGAGTGGTGTTGCAGTAGAGTGGCACCATTAATAGCTTACCAGGGAATGGAGTATTTGTTATGGGCACTAATTTCCTACCTCCTATGTGTTCGTTCTTGGCTTTTCTGTTTTGGATAGGTTAGGTTGGATGTGTTTTGGTTACTCACTCCATGCTGGAGGGGAGGTTGGGCTCTGAGTTTATTTTTCCATCCAGAATTATAGCCAAAAGTCAATGGGTCTCAGTGACACTTGCACAACTACAAAACCCTGATTTGTTTGGGAAGACAGCACTCTGGGACTACTGGGGGTCTCTAAACCGTGAAAGAGATGAGCACATTGAGTCAAAACCAGAGACAGCACTGCTCTGGACAAAACAAAGGAGCAGAAGGTAGTGTTGTTTTTTATCTACTGCCAACATCTCTGTTCAAACTTAGTAGCCAAGAACAGAGGGGAACGGACTTTCTGTGCGTAGTTCAGCTCACCCAGGAGTGAAGATGCAAAGGAGGCAAGATGAATTGCATTGCAGAAGTGCTTATTTCCCTCTGCTGGCTATTCAGAAAGGCCATGGTGACCAACTTAGCTCTGAGCATAGGGAGAAGTGAAACAAATCCCACTGGGGGCTGTTCAGACAAGCAGTATTTTCCATCTCTGCTCTTAGTACCCAAACTTCCCAAGCAAGTATAAAGATATATTGCTTCCATTTTCCTTCTGATTCCATTTCATTTTCAGACCTTTTGCAGCTCTACCTGGTTTCCCCTTGTGGGACAACAGCAATGGAAAAGATGGGAATGGAAATAAAGATATCAACAAACCAATTTCTCTTCTCCCTTATTTCTCATTTTGTTGATAGCCAACAAAGGTGTGAGGTCATTAGGAACTAAAGTGAAACTGTTCAGTCTCACTGTATGATTGCCTCCTTCACAAACTGACACAACGGGTAGATACTGGCAGCCACATGTTTTAATGGTTAGGACTGAGATTCTTCTGCAGAAGAGCCATTTGACAGCTTGTCAGAGCAAAGTTTTGTTCTTTGGCAGATCACCTGACAAAGGAGACAGACTTCAGCATCATCTGTCACTTCTTCATTAAAATATTATCCAGACAAGTGAGTTACAACAGTCATGCAGCAGGCTGAGGTTCTGATGGAAGTAACACTTGCTTTAAGAAATATATAGGGCAGGGTCACTTACACAAACTGGAGTGCCAGATACCCTTGAGATATGAGAAAGTCTGCTGTTAAAGGTGTATGAGAACAGATAGATCCTTGCTTTTCTGCCATTTATTTTCCCCCAGGTTGCCCTGTTTTTGCCACAAAGAATTTCTAAAGAAAAATCCAATCCAGTCCATTACAGCCAGATGTTATGGACAGCCAGGCCAAGATTTGAGCTTTGACTTAATTGGTGATGGCCACATTAACCCCTCATATCCCCATTTAAACAAAGTAATTAATTCCCTGCCTGGCAACACCCCAGTGGAAACCACTGGTAGCTCTAAATAAAGCCTGCAGGAAGTCTGTTAAGAACTGGGAAGGAAAGGTTAAACAAAACTAAGCCATCTAAGCTTGTGAATGAGATCAGGGCTTGATAAGGAGCTGCCGTTCCACAGATGGGATGCAGGAAGGATCCGGCCCAGTGGGAACACGAGTGTGCCAGTTTTCCCCTTCCCTTTCATTCATGCCAACCAAAGCTAAGAGGTCTTCCTCAGGGAAGACCACTGCTGTTAGATGCCGAAATACTAAACTGTTCAGTGAAGACCCAGTAAGATTGTCCACAAAGATTTGTCCAAAATATGACTTCCGCTGAGTCCAGAGAAGAAAGAGGAGGCAACAACTGGAGCAAGAACCAGAGGCTCAAGGCTCCTGGATTCTCCATGCTACGTGGGCAGGGAGTCACCTCAACCCGTTGGGTTTGGGTTTCATTGATGCTTTGTGGGGCCAGGGCCTCAGTGATCCTTGTGGGTTTCTTCCAACTCATGGTAATCTATGATTCTGCCAGTCCCACGTGAATGTCTCAGTCCCCCCTAAAGTTGATGTTTGGATAATACATCTTGTCTGTAAATGCCTGCCTTAGGGTGATGTGAATTGCTCTGTGGGCATAAAAGACCATTTTTGTGTCCATGTCTCAGGCTGAATCCCATCCTAGTGACCTCCACAATCCCATCTCTACCTCCTTTCTTGAAGTCTTCGCACTTCTAACATTCTCAAACTGATATCCACCTCTGTTCCTGTTTAGTTCTGCCTCATATGCCTCCATCCGTTGCTTCTTGGGTCACCCCTGGGGCATTCAAAGCCAGGCTGGATGTGGCTCTGGGCAGCCTGGTCTGCTGTTTGGCAACCCTGCACATAGCAGGGGATTGAAACTAGATGATCACTGTGGTCCTTTTCAACCCAGGCCATTCTATGATTCTATGATTTCTAGCCAAAAATGTGCTTCAACTAAAAACTACCCACTGAACTGCAAGCCAGCTCATTCACACTGTCCAGTTTTCTTCCTGTTTTGGGTTGGACTTACCCTAAAGAATGGCTTTGCTGAACCTGGGATGTGGTCCAAAGTTATTTAATAGACTGCTAGCACAATTGCAACTGATAGCAGAATGTGTTCTGTGGGTTTGCCTGATGGTCCTGTGCCTCTCCATTAACTACATTCTGTGCCCACCTATCATCATACCCAGCTAGTCACTACAGCCTGCCTCCCTATCAGACTCCTGCACAAGGAGAATTAATTAAAAAGGAGTTAATTTCTCATTAACTTGTCTGCAAGCACTTCTGCTAGCAGACTTCATCCTGAGAGAGACAGAACAAGTGCAAATGTGTGAGGGAGATGAACTGAGGGCTTCTGCAAGCAGTGAAAAAAAGACAGAAGACCACGTGCATGTGAGAAATGGGCAGAGATAGGGTGTGCAAAGCTGTGATAGTCCATACATCAGAAGAACACTGTGAAAGTGAAAGCAAACACGACCGAGGAAGGGAACAGCATAGAATCATGTGTTTGGAGGAAAACAATTCCAAAACTCCATCTTAATTTGTTTCAGACAAATCCTTTCCTGCTCTCGTTAGCAGGGAGCACTTGGGAGCTGCCCTCGAGCACATGATGACAACCCAACCACTCATGTTACATGCATCAAGTAAGCCACCAAACAACTCTCCCCAGGCAGGAAATCATTGCAGAGCTAATTAAAGCTTGTCACACTGCTCTGCTTGGCTGACCAGCCTCGGCACGGATGAGATGACCTCTGTTAATTGTAGCTGACAACGATCATTGCATCGGGGCCAAATCCTCATGTGGGACTCAACACCCACTGAGAGACAGACACAGTGCTCAGTGCTCTGAAGGTGCAGGTGAAAGGGAGGACATGGCAAACCCGGTCATGCTCACGGGTCTGGACTTTCCTTGTCCCATGGGCTGAGGATGTTGCTCACTGCCACATGCTCCAGCTGGGAAAATATCAGTCAGAGCAGGCACAAACAACTGGAAAAATGGATTTCTATGCAAAAGCATCAATTCTCTTCTAGAAACATGGGATCACCTTCAGCTGTCATTCAGTTTCACTAGTGGAGCCTTTCAAAGACAGCTATATTGATACAGAACAAAAAACACAAAGCTATGCTTTTATACTAGTATCTACAGTATTTCCACGTCTCCCTTCTACTTGGAGCCCAGAACTGGGCATGACATTCCAGGTGCAGACTCAGCAATGCTGAGCAAAGAGAAAGAATTGCCTCTTCTGACTCACTGGTGATACTTTGCCTAGTGCAATTAAGATTAGTGTTAGCCTTCTTAGCAGCCAGGGCATAATGCTGGATTATATTGAACTCGGTGCTCACCAAGTCTCCTAGGACTTTTCATTTTTAATATAAATGCTTACAAAATAATTTTCTTGGAGTCAGAGTACAGAACACCCATAAATTGCTTGGGATCCACCACAGCAGCATCCACAGTTCTCTCCAATAAAAAATCTAAATGCACTGACAAAATCATTAGCATGATCAGTTAATTAGTACTCATCTCATTGGGATTAATTTAACAGGTATGAGTTGCAGGGCAAATGGTTCACCTGTTCTGTCTTTGCTGATCACTAGTGTGCAAGTCAAAGTCCATGGAGATGATTCTGGGGACTTCTCCATTCATTGCGGGTGGAATCTTAGAGCAATTTGTTCTTGGAATCCTGGTTGCATGTGCTTAAGCAATAGCTGATCTCATCCAGACACAACCATCCCACGCTGGGGCCTCCTCCAGCTGGACCATGGGTGGATGGGTGGTGATTCCTTGAGCTCATGTAGGCTGTTGTAGTAAGGTGAGAGCTTCAGGAATCTTTCAGGGATGAAAGCCAGTGTCATTTGACTACAGCAACAATTTTCTAACTCCCGAATACAAAACAATGAAATATTTTAACCAGTCTGAGAGGGTGCAGGATAGTTTGCAGGACAACACACAGCAATTAGTGTTTGACACTTCTGAAATATCAAATTGGTTTGATACTTCTGAAAGATATTTTAAGAATCATAGAGTCCTTTGAGTTGGAAGGGACCATTAAAGGCCATCTAATCCAACTCCCTTGCAATGCACAGGGACATCACAGCTCCATCAGGTGCTCAGAGCCCCTCCAGCCTGACCTGAGTGTCTCCAGAGATGGGGCATCCACCACCTCTCTGTGCAACCTGTGCCAGCGCCTCACCACCCTGATCATAAACAACTTCTTCCTTCTATCCAATCTAAATCTCCCCTCTTTTAGTTTGAAACCATTTCCCCTTGTCCTATCACAACAGACCCTCTGAAGACATGTAAAAAACACGTAAAACCTGTTATTGAGGAAGGGCTCCTCATCTCCCAAGAAGATGATTTGAAGTTTGTTTCTCAGTGATAGCAATAGCTGAGATGAAAGAAAGCTAAGCTTTCTTTGATATGAAAGCAGGTAAACAAGCAATCAAAGGGAAGAATGTGGGAGGGAGGCAAGAGGTGCTTTGTTTCTCCCAGGGAGAACTGTTCACTGGGTGTTGGTCTCAGCCAGGAGGTTCAGGGTTGCTGCATTTGCTATGTAAGGACTCCAATCAAAGCATGATCAACATCACCTATTCTAGAAAACAAACAGACTTTTCATTTTTCTCCGCAAATCTCTGTTCCTATGAAATGTCCTTTGTTTTTCAGGTGTTTTGTTTTTTGGTTTTTTTTTTAATCTCCAGTATCTTTGCACTGTTTGTTTTGCTAATTATCTTTCCCTGCATCCCTAGGGCTGGGCAATTTGATGCTAATGCTGATACTCTGCCATTGCATGTCAAGGTAACTCTATCAACAACATTGGGTCAGAGTCTTTGTTTAATCAGAGCAATGGAATTTGAAATTAATCAGTACCCTTAGCTTTTACCTTACAGGTAAACCAACCAGCTGAAGATTCAGCTCTGTGATGCTGCTCAGGCACGAAGCCACAATACTGCAATGGAAAATCAAGGCTACTTAATACTGATAGGTTTATTACAGCAAAAAATATTCCTTTGAGTTGGAATTACAACAAAGGCATTCATGTTCTAATCTGATTCCTCCAGCTCAGGTATTATCTCTGGAAGATAAAAAGATATTAAATCTGCGTGTAAAGAATGTCTGGTAAACTGCCAGGTTTCCCTTTTTTTTTCTTTTAATTACTGGAAAGGAACACAGGGAACTTTTTCCCTACCTGAGATCTGGAGTTACAAGCATTTCACAATGATAAATAACTTGAGAAATCATCCTTCCTCTTATCTCTCACAGTTCCTCTGGGTTCATTTTGATTTTTTTTATTTTTTCCTTAAGAGCAAATCCTGTGTAGCTAATAAGTAGGGTGATAAAAAGAAATCAATGCTCCATATCCAAACTGATGTACCTGCTGCTCTGGGCAACATTTTTCCAGTGATGCCTTTTAAGGTTTCAGTCATCGCTCTCTCTGTTTTGTCTTTGGTAACAAATATAAAGGAGAAAAAGTGAGATCAGGGTGAAAGGTGGAGTGTAAAATGCTGGGACATAGAGAAGTAAAGGTACGGGGCACAGTCCCTGCAGATGGGCTGATTGAGAGGCAGCAGTGGTCTGCAATAAGCACTGGTTTGCAAGTACAAGAGTTTCACTTACCCTCCATTCTAGCACCATACTTGTGTTTTATGTCTTCATCTACTCCAAAGGTGTCTTTGGGGCAAACAGCTGCCTTATATCATTATCAATGCCATTGATTGAGTGCTGTACATTTCAGCTTTGGGTTCCTCGATTCTCAGTGCTTGCACAAAGTATTTCATAGACCAGGCCAGGCCAGGCATTTCCCAATGGTTCAAGAGGGAACGGCCTCAAGTTGCACCAGGGAGTGTTCAGGTTGGATGTTTGGAAGCATTTACTCTCATACAAAGTGATGAGGAATTAGTACAGGCTGCCCAGGGAAGTGATGGAGTCACTGTCCCTGGATGTTTCAAGAAAAGGGCAGATGTCACAACGAGTGACATGGTTTAGTGATACGGTGGTGATGGGCTGATAGTCAGATTAGATGATCTTAGTGGTCGTGACAATTCTAATGATTCTGTGATTCTCTAAGGCAAATGCTCTGGGGCATCAAGGGAAGAGCTCCCACGTGATGTTGAAGAGAGACCCCCATTTGCTGTTGGTTTCGGGCTTGCATTGGTTTTCTACAAAGGGTTTTGGGCTCAGAACACACTGACTAGGAGCACCTACACAGGACCTTAGACACCCACTTTGCTTTTGTTTCGCCTCCCAAAAAACATGCAGCCTGCTGATCTCATGTTCCTCATGCCTGAAGACACACACACAAGGTCACATTACTCTGTCCTGAGACAGTGCCCATCAGCTGCCTTTGTGCACTTTCCATCCTGCAGATAATGAGAGGCACTTTCTTTTAGGCTCATCCTCTTGGTCACGAGCTAAGCTCAGACCAGAATACTGCTTTTGCATGGCTATGAGTATGCACCAAGCAATCGCTGTGGTTCAGCTGAATTGTTGTAATCTATTCATGCAACTAGCACCAATGTCCAAAGCAGCTGTAACATCTTGCTTCAAGGACAGCACTTCTTGTTCGACAGTGAGACCATTTAGCTTTAAAGCATCTGCTCCTCCAGGCTCCTCTAAGAGCACTGCTCATGCTTTTAGGCTGGTAGTAATAGGCTCTTGACCTCCATTTGGTTCAGAAGTTCTCATTGAGAAGAAATAACACTTCCGTGTGGCAAAGCAGCTCGGAGATGCTGCATTCAGATGATTCCTTTGGATCAAGGCTGTTTACAGAGCAGCAGGCAATACACTGAAATGTCAGTCCTCCTTCAGTTTCTTTCCTGCATTTTCATGAGCAGGCATTCCTGACTTTGAGCAAAGTAATGAGATTCATCTTGTTCTCCTGTACATTTGATATCACATTGTCCTCGGGCATTTAAAGGAATTATTTTGCTTTTTTTTTTCCCCTCCACAAGAAAGAGACGTGTCACCTCTTTCTTTATCTTTGATTTCACCAAAGGTTTCAATTTGTTCAGCCTATTAAAATCCACCAAAGGAAGGCATCTGAAAACCCCGTTGTGCCTTGTGGAGTTCAGTCACAATGGAGTTCACAGGCCACACTTCCCCTATAATAGAGGAAGAGGTTTAGTCTTGCAAAACCTTGCTGAAATCCATCAGTTTAATTAGGAACTATTTTGTAGTGTTGAAAATAATTATTGTGCATACAAAGTGGAAATGACCAAAATTGCCTCATTAACGTTGATTCATTGTATCCAACATACAATGAGTAGAGAAGGGAGACCCTTGATGAATGGAACAGCCTCCACGCCAACACGTTCCGCATCCGTAACAGCTGAACACAGCTCCTTTTGTGGGAGCAGTGGTGCAGAGAGGAGGCAGAGCCAGAGTCAGACAACACAGACCTACACGGTGGTGCCACTTGGCTCCTGGGTATGAAAACATAAGTTAAAGATTGCCCAAGGGACCTGTCATGAGGCATGGGACACACATACAGGAGAGAACACCACCCCAAACATGATTCTCCAATATCATAGAATCATAGAACAGTTTTGAGTTGGAAAGGACCTTGGAAGGCCATCTCGCCCAACTGCCCTGCAAAGAACAGAGACAACAACTGCTCCATCAGGGTGCTCAGAGCCTGAACAGGTCATTATGCTGTGGGCAGGTAGCAGCAGTGACAGCAAGATAGCAAGAACCCACACCTCTATCCAAGTCTGAGTCATGATCATAGAATCATAGAATGGTTTGGGTTGGAAGGGACCTTGAAGATCATTTATTCCCAACACCCCTGCTATAGGCACCTCCCTCTAGACCATGTTGCTCACAGCCCCATCCAACCTGGATGATGAAGAACAGGGTCGGATATCAGAGCAGGTGTAGGATGGTCCAGATGAGAACATAACTTCTGACAGTGATTTTCAGCCTGGAGTAGTCAAACTCCTCCATGGGGCTACAAATTCTTGTATAACAGCTGACATGTCTGGGGTAGGTGTTACAACTCCCAGGCCATTAGAGAAGCCATGGACTCTTAGGTAGCTGCACACCAGAGGATTAAACTGCTCTCTTGGCACATGGCATTGAAAGGTCCTATTTCCCTATCAATTTCCCTATCAATTGCAGGGGAGTTGGAATAGATGGCCCTCAGAGATTCCTTTCAGCTCTAAGGATTCTACGATTCTAAGGTGACCTGCCAATGAAACCAATGTGTTGTCTGGTGCATCTGGAGTTAATAGTAATGTTAAACTGCTCTTTCATCTCCTTTCTGAAATGCTTGGGGAAAAGCCATTTTGCTGATTAGGCACATGAAGTTCAGTGAACTTTTAGCAAGGCTGTATGTCAGTCCCGCACAAATGGCACATGCAAGGCAAGTCAGTGAGGAGTCAGCTCATCTTATTTTAGAGGTGCAATATGTCATCTGTCATACCCTGAGGCTGACATCTTAAATGGTCAGAGAATCACTTTAACACTGGACATTTGTCCTTTATGACTAAAAAAAATGGAGCTGAGGGTGACTCTATCACATCACTCTATCACTCTATCACACAGGCATTTGTATTTAGATGTGTGAAGGAAAATGAAGCCAGTCCCACCTTGAGATGGATGCAGCTGGTGTATAGGAATACAAGGATGCTGGGTAGGATAAGGAAGACCAATGGCACAAAACACAGTCAGTGCTCTGTCCAAGGGCCCAGAAATCCCAGAGTCATATTGTTGCTTGATTTGGAAGGGACACTAAAAATAATCTTGTCCAACTCACCTGCAGTGAGCAGGGACACCCACAGCTCCATCAAATGCGCAGAGCCCATCCTGCCTGACCTTGAGTGTCTCCAGGGATGGGGCATCCACCACTGCCTTGAGGTTCAACACGGCAAAGTGCAGAGTTTTGCACTTGGGCCGGAGGAATCCCAGGCATCCATACAGACTGCAAGGAGCAGTCCTTGAGAGCAGCCCTGCAGAGAAGGACCTGGGGGTCTTGATAGAGGAAAAGCTTAACATGAGCCAGCGGTGAGCCCTTGCGGCTTGGAAAGCAAATGGTATCCTGGGCTCCATCAGAAGAGGGGTGGCCAGCAGGGACAGGGAGGTGATTGTCCCCCTCACCTCCACTCTTGTGAGGCCCCATCTGGAGAACTGTGCCCAGGTCTGAAGACCCCCGTACAGGAAAGACAGGGAGCTGTTGGAGAGGGTCCAAAGGAGAGCCACAAAGATGATCAGGGGACTGAAGCACCTCCGCTGCAAAGACAAGCTGAGGGATCTGGGCTTGTTCAGCCTGGAGAAAAGAAGGCTGCAGGGTGACCTCATTGCAGCCTTTCAATACCTAAAGGGAGCCTACAAACAGGAGGGGAATCAACTCTTTGAAAGGGTAGATAACTGCAGGACAAGGGAAAATGGCTTGAAGTTGAGGGAAAGAAGCTTTAGCTTGGATGCCAGGGGGAAATTCTTTACACAGGGAGTGGTGAGGTGCTGGAACAGGCTGCCCAGAGAGGCTGTGGATGCCCTGTCCCTAGAGGTATTCAAGGCCAGATTGGATGGGGCGCTGGACAGCCTAGTCTAGTATTAAATGGGGAGGTTGGTGGCCCTGCATTTGGCAGGGAGGTTGGAGATTTATGGTCCTTGAGGTCCCTTCCAACACTGGCCATTCTGTGATTCTGTGATTGAAAAATCAATTGGAAAAGGGATGGAATGCTTTCATGGTATGGAAGGGATTCTTTCCTTCTCAGGCATGAAGGAAAAGTATCCTTTCAAAGAAGATCTGCTACGTTACCCAGGCAAGAGGAAAGGTGTTGAGGGAAACCTAAGAGAGAATTAGCTGTGCTTCGAGGTGATGCATCATATTGAACAAAGAGGGAAAAAGATACATAGACATTGGACACTGGGAGGAAATTCTTGAATCGGAGGGCAGTGATGCACTGGAATAGGTTGCTCAGAGAAGCTGTGGAGCTGTTACCCTCTTGCTTGGGAGATGAGGGCCCCATCCAGCCTGGCCTCAAACATCGCCAAGGATGGGGCATCCACAGCTTCTCTGGGCAGCCTGTGCCAGCATCTCACCAATCTCGGACTACAGAATTTCCCCGAAGACTTAATCTAATCTCCTCTTCTAGATTAAAACTAGATCAAATCATGTCCTATCCCTATCAGACCTTGTAAAAAGTCACTTGCCACACACACTAGACACCAAATATGCTGTTAACTTGCCATCTTTACTAGACCCTCCAGCATCTGCCATGAGGAGCGGTGCCAGCAGGTTGAGGGAGGCCGTCCTTCCTCTCTGCTGCACGGCAGCACCGGGTCCTCACTCTGTGCTGCCTGCAAGGGTTGCCACCCTCTTGCTTGAGGGCCAGCGCCCACACCCTCTGCGAGGCGGTGGCCGTGATGTCACAGTGGGTGTCATAGAGCAGCCATTGTGACACACGAAGCTTGGAGCAGAGCAAAGGCTGCCAGGCTCAGGCCAAGCGGTCTGGTGAGGCGCAGAGAGAGCAGGGACTCTCGCAGTGCTCGCTATCAACGCACAGTGATGTCCAATAGCAAGAGGAAGGCCTCCGACACGGAGGAGCCAGGTGAGAGCACAGCATCCCTGTGCACAGCTCCCAGTGCTGGACAGAGGGGTGCTGGGGTTCTGCCTGCGGCTGAGAGCTGAGAGGGGAGAAAGGGGCAGGCAGGAGCTCCCAGACAGGCGTGGGGCAGGGCCCCTCTGCTCCTTGGCAAGGGGCCCAGCTGGGGCTGTGGCTGCCTTGGGCCTGCCATGGCCCCTTCCCCTCCACTGCCTCCAGCCAGCACGGCAGGCACAGAGCAGGACCCTGGGGACAGCCCTCAGGGACACCTGGCCCTGCCAAGTGCTCACCGCTGCTCACATTTGCTCTCTCCTCTGCAGTGTGTGTGCTGTGTGGCCGGGCAGATGTTGACCCGGACATCTGCGGGCCCTTGCTTTTCGAGACTGAGATTCATGTCCACGAGTTCTGCTTGGTGAGTTCCCCCATGGGCTCCTTCCAGAGTCCCACTGGGGATGCTCCCTTTCTTTCTGTCCTAATGAGATCCTGCTCTTCTTTTCTCTCCTACAGATGTTTGCCAACATCACTTCCGAAGCAACACCGGCAGGGCCAAGCACCGAGGGCCTCCCCCTTGCTGCCATCACACTCAAGGTCAAGCAGGCAAACAAGCAGGTGAGGACCTGTACGGAGCAGGCAGACTTGTGCCAGGAAGGGCCCACACCAGCTTAGTCTGGACCCAAGGAAAGCAATCACAGCCCTTCCAAACGCCTCCAGGACAAAGACCTGCCCATAGGAGATCAGCCCTGTCCCCCAGGCTGCTCTGTAGAGCGCGGCCCAGCAGTGCCCACATCCTGTGCCCTGCCAGAGGTGTGGGGCTGGCCATGGAAGCCCTGAGCCTGCTGCTGACGGGGCTGTTCTGCTCTTTCCAGCAATGCTGTGTTTGCGGTGAGCGGGGGGCTGCCATCACATGCGCAGAGAGCGGCTGTGCACGCAGCTTCCATCTGCCCTGTGCCATGGATGGGGAATGCATCAGCCAGTACTTCGGAGAGCACAGGTAAGGGCTGTCAGCAGCAGCCAAGCCACGGAGGACCCGCAGTTCCACCTCCCAGCGGCCTGCCAGAGCTAGAGGCAGGGCCCGGGCGCTCTTTCCTGGACCTCTGCCCTCCTCGCAGCACCTCTCACCGTGCCCATCCCTTCCATCTTCCCCCAGGTCCTTCTGCTGGGAGCACCGCCCTCAACAGGCAACTCCGGAAGTTCCAGCAGAAGGCAACAACTGCCTCATCTGCCTTGAGCCTGTGGGGGACAGCTTGTCCTACCACACCATGGTGTGTCCAGCGTGCCAACATGCCTGGTTCCACCGGGCCTGCATCCAGGTAGGAGCCCTCCACTCACCCCACAGGCACGCCTGGTGCTCAGCAGCACCAGCACTGCTCACGCTCACCCTGCTTGTGCTTCTCCTGCAGCAAGTGGCACTGAGCGCTGGCACGGTGTACTTTGACTGCCCCGCCTGTCGAGACTTCGGTCCGTTCTGTGATGAAATGTTCACCGTGGGGATCCGAGTCCCAGACAGGTTGGTGTCCTTCTGCCCAGTTCTGCTCACCTTAAGGCTGCAGTGCTGGGCCTGCCCAGGGACTGTCTCGGCAGGCCTGGCCCTTGGCTGTCACGTGAGCATGTGCCCCGGCCTCATGGAGAAGCTGGAAGTGGAGATGCAGTGGATGAGATGGGATAAGATTGAACCTTATGCTGGGGACACTGGGGGCTGATCACTTCCCCTCCCTTCTCTTGCAGAGACCCAGAATGGGACAATGATGAGGCATACGAACCGCTCCGAGTGAGGCACAGCCGCTGCGATGCCAGCGAATGCCTTTACCCTGGAGGCAGAGAGCGGGCAGAGAGAAGGGGGTAAGTTACCGCAGCAGCTCAGCGGGGGATCTCAGCCTCACCACAGGCTGGGAGAGCAAGGACTGAGCACCAGAGATGTGCTGTGCAGGGCACTCCCTGGCTTGGCTCACTTGGTCCTCACAGCCACAACCCCTTTGCTTCCCCAGGCCCTGGCAGCTGATCCTGTGCAACTCCTGCGCTGCTGAGGGCACCCATCGACTGTGCTCCCACCTGTTTAACCCGAGAGACATGTGGGAGTGCGACGGCTGTGCTGGCCTGGGTACCGGTAAGAGGCAATCAGCCGCGTGGCACCGCGCTGGGGCCAGGCAAGGCCTGGCAGCAACAGCTCAGGGCAGCTTTGCCAGAGTCTGTCTGTCCCAAGTGGGATGGCAGATCCCACTGTGGTGCCGCAGCTTCAGACTCATGACCTTCCTGCCTTCCCTTACAGCCTCCAGCGCCAACGTTGAGCTCGCCGGTCCCAGCACTGCCAGCCAGAGTGCTCTGGGGTCATCCAGCAGCTCCGTGGAGTCGGAGACCTTCAGCTCCGTGCCCGCCAGCCAGGCAGCAGTGGAGACATCCCAGAGTTCCCAGCTGCCTGAGCACAGCGACCTGCACAGTGTGCCTGAGACTGAGCAGGGGGCAAACGGCCCACGTTTAAGTGAGGATCAGGCTACCTCTGAGCAGCTGCCAGGACGCCGTAGGAGCAGACAAACAGCAGCCCTGAGTGCTGAGAGCGACTCCCACACATCCACCAGGCGGAGGGCATCAGGGTCCTCCAGGGCGTCTCCAGCAGCTGCACGCAGAAGACGTCCCAGGCGGCAAGGAAGAAGCCGCACACGAAGCCGCTCCCCGCTGCAAGCTCGGGCTCCGACTTCCCAGAGCCGGCCAAGAAGGCGCCGTGGCCGCCGGCAAACACCAGCCCCGGGGGAGCAGAGCGGCACCTGCAGATCAACAAGATCTGCCACTTCCAGGTCCCCGAGGGCTTCCAGAGTGCCCAGACGCAGGGGACCATCCAGGCAGCGAGGGCGCACCCGCACCCAAAGCCCTCCTTCAGAGAGACGTCGGGCTCACAATTCCCGCAGCTCGCCCCAAAGAGGCAGCAGAAGCCGGGCCCAACAGCGGAGGTCACCCCGGGAATGAAGCTGCTCCCAGGAACAACTTCAGAGACAAAGTCCCCACAGACAGCCCCCGAGTCTACGTAGGAGCAGCTGTGTACCACTCATAGAATGGCCTGGGTTGAAATGGACCACAATGATCATCTAGTTTCAACCCCCCTGCTATGTGCAGGGTCGACAGCCACTAGAACAGGCTGCCCAGAGCCACATCCAGCCTGGCTTTCAACACCTCCAGGGACGGGGCCTCCTCAACGTCCTTGGGAAACCTGTTCCAGTGTGTCACCGCGCTTTGTGTGAAAAACTTCCTCCTAATATCTAACCCAAACCTCCCCCGTCTTAGTTTAAAACCATCCCTCCTTGTCGTATCTCCCCTACTTACTCTGATCCCAAAAGTCCAACACAATAAAGATCAGAGATCCCCCCCCACACACATTTGTCAGCGTCATCCTTCCCTGCTTTTGCTGAGGCGGGCACAGGTAGGGACCTTGACAACAGGCTTGTCTCCTCCCCAGGCCTCACTTCACCCGGCCCAGTCCGGGCTGAGCTGGGTTTGGGCCACATCCCCAATGGGCCACATGGTCCACATTCCCCAAGAACCCAGGCCGCACTGGCAGGAGCAGCCCAGTTCTGGGCATGTTTCTGGGCTTGGGATGCCACTGTGTTCAGGGTGCATGTCAGGTCCAGGGCTGCTTCCAGCTGCATCAGAGCTTGGGCTTTCCTCCTGCATGTGGGCAGTGCTGTCAGTCTGAGGGCTGCTTCTGGCCTGGGGATGCTGCAAGCCTCGAGGGGCTGCAGCGCCTCGAGTGTGTGTGGTCAGCGCAGGGCAGGGCAGGGCATTGTTGCTTCATTTGGAAGGAACAATTAAAATAATCTAGTCCAATTCCCCTGCAGTGAGCAGGGACGCCCACAGCTCCATCAGATGGTCAGAGCCCACCAGCCTGACCTTGAGTGCCTCCAGGGATGGGGCATCCAGCACCTCTCTGGGCGATCTGTGCCAGTTCTTCACTGCCCTTTATCACAATAAACATTTTCCTTATATCCAGGCCCATCCTGGATAAAGTTTCTGAATGGCTGTGCCCTAGTGCCTCTTTGGATGGATGTGCCTTTTTCAGGCTCTATATCACATTCATGTACACAGAAGTATCTATAAAAAAGAATAATTGTACATCAGGATGATAAGAAAAGAACTCTTCTGTCCTGTTGGGAACGGGATGGTGTTGTCAGGCCAGCAAAGTCCCTTCCGTGTCAAATATCTATGTTTCCAATTCTTTGCACATCTAATTTTGCACCTCATTGCTCCTAATTGAGTGGTTTTGAAAACCCATCCTGTAGAGCTATCCATTACTCTGCCACCACCAGTGTCAGTGAAAATAAGTTCTCAGACACTTCTGTCTATAAATAATTCTGCTGCCGTGAGGATATCCGCAGGGAGTGTTGACAGATATCTCATTACTGGCGTATTTCTTGGTTTTCTATCCCGTTTCTTGCTTTCTACCATCAGCTTCTCCCTAAAAGGAAGGAGCAAGTCTTCCTAAGCATTTCCAGCATCTTCTTCCCACAGTGCCACGGATGCCACAACTAACCGTGAGAGCAGCTGTTCCCAGGTTGGGACTCAGCAATGAGACTTCTGGTGCTTGTGTTTGCCTGAGATTGTTCTCAGCAATTATCCAGAATCAGAATCACCAAACTCCAGCTCCAGTCATTACATCCTGCTAATCCAAATTCCACCATGCAGTTTTAGCAGAACACGTGAGTCTTCATGCTGTTGTGCATCTTTAAACCCCTGCTGTGGTTTATCTCACAGGTTTGGGTAGGGAAAACTGATTTCTGTATATTTGGCCCTAAAAAACAGTTGTGAGTTTTGGGGCAAACACCATAACACTGGGGGAGGGGGATGATCAAGATCAGCTTGGTTTCCAGCAGGAAAGAATCATTACTTAAGTGGGACTTTGGAGATGGGGTTCCTATAATACAATGAATTTATTCACAGAAGCAATTGAACAGAATGACTCCCAGCTTGCAAGGGAACAAAACTTATAGTCTGAGCTCGCAGTCCAAATACCCAAGCAGCTGTGTCATGCACGCAAACCATCACCTCTTGCTCCCACTTCCCCACAAATCACCACTGTAACACCGACAGCAGCGCAGCATGAATTTAAAGTGCCTACACTGCTTTCCTGCCAAGGCATCAGCAAGTGCTTGCACCCTCTGGTTCCTCCCACTGTAATATTTAGTCCATAATTAAACAAGCATCGGAGATAAATAGCTGACAGCTTAAAAGCACTTTTTCACACTCTTCTTCTCACTTTGTAAACACAGACCTTACTTCTCCCATAAACTGCAGAGCGCAGCTATAACTCACTCTTACCAGCACTGCCTGTCTCTGGCTTTTCTTGCCCAACTTCCTGCAATGTGCAATCAGCTGGGCTGCTGTTCTGTCTTGAAATTTGCCTTTTTTTAAATCAGAAAATTGCTTTTTCCGCCTCTGAGGATGGATGGAAACGTCTCTGAGATGGACCTGTTGAAACGCTATCCTAAAGTCAGCAGCATGCTCTGCACAAGGATATGGCTACAACATATGGGCCACTGTTTTTAGGAGCGAGTCAGAGAGAAGAATTTGTTGGACTTCTCCAGAATAAATCAGTTTAGATGAAATAATTAATATCATTTTTGTCTTGACTTGGAAATCCCCCCTCTTGCCAATGGAAAACGCTCTCCCAGGGGATGGAGCTGGAGGATGCTGGCACGTGGTCAGCTTTGAGATTTCACCCTGAGCTGTTGGCCCTCCTGAAGCTGCAATGGGCAGTGCCCAAGGTGGGAAAGGCTGGAGCATGGAGGGAGCTCGTGGCAGGGGAGCCCAGCCCTGCGCTGTGGGGCAGAGGTGCTGCATATGGGGTCCTAGAGCACCATCTGCTGGCACCTTCCCCCAGACGAAGCCCCTGTGGGTTTAAAGGGAGGTGGCCATGGCCAGGACTGCAGAGGGGGTATAGCTGAGAGCAGAGAGGTCTGCAAGCAGCTGGAGGAACCCCACGCTCTCCTGTGGGCCTCTAAGGGAATATGGCAAAAGGGAAAACTGGACAAAGCCTTTTCTTATTGCTGCAGTCAGAGTGAGCAGTGGGGTAGGAGCCATCCACATAGCTGAGAGGGCAGGAGTGGAGAAAAGCAAAGAGGGTCAGAGCAGGCTTGTTTGGGTGAGCCCACCACCCCAGCAAGGGTTTGGAGACCATTGCCTTGCAGTGTCTCTGATGTGATGTTGCTGGGCACTACTTGCCCTGTGAGGAAGACTGGCACCTAGGCCCCTTGTGTGTCTGTTAGCATCTATGCTCGGTTTCCCCTTCTACGATTTTCCTCCTCCAAAACTGACACATCTGAACTAGATGCCTACATACCCTATTTTGGCTCATTCGCCATATGACATTCTCAGTAATTTCCCCAAACTTCCTTTTTTCTCCTTTGCTCTCTTTCCATGCATTTACCTTCTATGCCTTATTTTCAAGACTCAAAGTGTTCAAGTCCCCAGACAGAAGTGCTTTTCAAATCCTGTGCACAACAGCTTGCTTCTTCAGCTCTAAAATAGCCAGCTGTGGTGCTAATCAGTTAGGACAGGTCTACACGAGATATTTTTGGATGCTAGATTTCATCAACACCTCCCAGACAAAGGTCTACAGACACCTCACAGTTGACATCTACAGTCAAATTTTGCTTCTGAGCAAAAAGAGCCCTGAAAATAGAAAGGATCACCCTGCTCACGAGGCCAGTTCTCTGTTTTCGTAAGCTGCTCACCCTGCTATATCCTCCATCGATCCTATCTCACACCTGTAATTTATACAGGGCCATAATGTTGGAGCATTTCTCTCATTCATGCAGAAAATAGACAGCGTTCTGCTTGAGGGAGGTAAACTTTCTGCGTGTAATAGCAGAGCAGAAGTGTCTGGGATGACAGAGAGGATATGTAAGCAGCATATTGATTTTTACGTGCTGCAAATAGCCAAAGGAAGTTGTCTCTTGATACGCCTGGACTAACAAAGCACAACACTTGGCACTGGAAGCGTTGCTGCCACAAAGCAGAAGAAAGGACTGTAGTCTCTCTGCCTTGGGTTAGGGAGGGGATTGTCCCCTCTGCTCTGCTCTTGGACTCCATCTGCAATACTGCATTCAGCTCTGGGCCTGAGCAAAAGGACATGGGGCTGTTGGAGTGGGTTCAGAGAAAGCCATGAAGATGCTCAGAGGCTAGAGCACCTCTGCTATGGAGAAAGACTGACAACTGGGAGTGTTCAGCCTAGAGAAAAGGAGACTCTGGGGATACTTTATAGTAGTCTTCCAGTATATAAAGGGGATACAGGAGAGCTGGGGAGGGATTTTTGTCAAGAGTATAGTGATAGGACAAGGAGTAATGGCGTTAAACTAAAAAAAGGTACGTTTAGATTAGTCATTGGGAAGAAGTTCTTTACTCAGAGGGTGGTGAGGCTCTGGCACAGGCTGTCCAGAGAATCTATGGATGCACCATCCCTGGCAGTGCTCAAGGCCAGGCTGGATGGGGCTTTGGGCAGCCTGATCTTGTGGGAGGTGTCCCTGCCCATGGCAAGGAATTTAACTGGATTGACTTTAAGGTCCTCTCCAATTCAAACCAGCCCATGATTCTATGATTCTGTGATGAAATAGTTCATGGAGAACATGTGCCATTGGTTTGGATGAGACTGGGCATCAGAGTCAAAAGCGCTGGTTTCTTTGTCGCTGTACTCTCTGTTAGCACAGGGGTAGATAACCTCATATCCATGGATAGATAACTATCTTCTGAGACTTACAGACTTCTAGGCAAGAGATATGCAAAGAAGAACAGATTCAAGACAATGAACGTGCCCGAGATCAAACAGAAGATTCTGAGGCTTTTGGTTTTCTATATCCTGGTTGCATTGGAAAAGGAGGTGCTTCCCTGGAACTGTATCCATTAACATACAAAAGATGACTGATTGATGTGGCAGCTCTCCATAATATTGGTATCTCCTTTTGGAAAGGAAAAGTGTTTCGTGACTAAATAGGCCTTTTATGTGTTTCAGAGTAAAAAAAGTTATGATAAAAATTTTGGTTTGGTGTTAGGAAACAGAATATAAACTTATCTGTCACAGTTGTTTGCCCATGTAGCTATGCCTACATTATCCAGGGTGTTAGCTGCAGACAGTGCTGGCATCCAAATTCACTTCTTTAAGTACAAGACCATGCTCTGGTGTTGGTTCTGGTAGGAAACCGTTTGGGGAGCCTAGCTGCCGAAATAGGACCTGAACTCACTGTCAGCTGCTTCCATGTTTCCCTTATGCCATAGCAAAAAACACTGAGCGAGGTTGAGTCTGCAGAAAAAATTGTATGGTCAGAACAGGGAAACAACATACTCCCATTTACAAGAAAGAGAGGAAGAAGAACCCAGGGAAGTACAAGCCGGAGAGCCTCACTTCTTTGCCTGGGAAGATGATGGAACAGATCATCCTGGAAGACATATTAAGGCATATGAGGGATGAGCAGATGATCTGAGACATCCAGCACACCTTCACCAAGGGAAGGTTGTGCCTGACCCATCTGGTGGCCTTCTGTGATGGAGTGACAGCATCAGTGGACAAAGTAAAGGCAGCTGGTGTCATCTACCTGGAATTGTGCAAGGCCTTTGACATGGTACCCCGCTACATCCTTATCTCTGCATTGGAGAAGTATGGATTTGAAGGGTAGACTATTCTGTAGATAAGGAGTTGGCTGGAAGGTTGCAGCCAGAGAGTTGTGGTCAATGGCTCTATGTGAGGGTAGAGGCTGATGACAAGTGATGTCCCCCAGGGATGTATCTTAGGACTGGTACTCATTAACATCTTTATCAGTGACATTCGTGATGGGACTGAGCGCACCTTCAGCAATTTGCTGATGACACCAAGCTGAGTGGTGTGGTTCTGCCCTCATGAGGCCTCATCTGAAGTACTGCATCCAGGTCTGGGGCCACCAATACAGGGAAGATGTGGAGCTTTTGGAGAGGATACAGAGAAGGGCCATGGAGATGATCCAAGGGCTGGAGAACCTCCCCTACAAAGACAGAGTGAAGGAGCTGGACTTGTTCAGCCTGGAGAAGAGAAAGCTGCAGGAAGAACTCATTGTAGCCTTCCAGTATGTAAAAGGAGATTATAAAGGGAAATCAGCTTTTTACATGGGTAGATAATAATAGGATAAAGGGGGAATGGTTTTAAACTAAAGGAAGGGAGATTTAGATTACATGTTGGGGGAAGTTTTTTACTGAGAGTGGTGAAGTGCTGGAACAGATTGCCCCATCCCTGGAGGCCCATCCTTAAGGTTTGCTGGGATGGGGCACTGGGCAATCTAGTTCTTGATCTAGCAGCAGCCCTGCCTGTGTCACAGGGGTTGAAACTTGATGATCCTTGAGGTCCCTTCCAACCCAAGCCATTCTATGATTGATTCTATGATTCTGTGATTCCATGAACAGCATGAACTTTTAGGATGGGTTCATTTCAAGACTTTTAAAATCTTACACTAATTCTGCCTGTGCTGGTCAGCCTGGGTTCTGTGTAAAATTAACAGGAGAAATATAGGCGGTCTTACAGTATGATTCATTGGCCCCCTTTTAGAGTTCTGCTTTAAGATGAAATTACTGTTTCCGCTGACAAAAATGGCATCTTGTGGTTTCAGGCTTGCATGGAAACATCTACTCTGTAAATATTTATATTTCATTCAAAAAATTCAACCTCTGAAGAGTTATGATGAAAACACTGCACATAGGTAAAGAGGAAGCACACCATATATGTGAGTAAAGCCAAGAACTTACTGTTAGCATAATTAAAATCTTAATTGGTTAAATCAGGAATTGCTATTAGTCTTGGTCTAATTATTAGAGAAAAGGAGAGAATAATAATTCAAAATTCAGCACAGAAGAATTAAAAACAGCAAGAATACAATTCAAAATATGTTGTTTATGTTACTGGCTTATCATTTCTTCCTTTGAGATCCACTTTAGATCTTTTTTCTATGTTTGCTGATATTATTTCATAACCTTATCTTTCTTCTTGAGTCATCCGTCCCATGTCCAAATTTGCTGTATTTTGTGCCATGTATGTACATTAGATATTATTTCTTTTTTCTCTTTGTTGCCCCTAAAACTAGTTCTGTCCATGTCTGCATTTCTTTAACTGACTGTGGGTGAGTTGTTTATAACCAGGAGGTCTCCAGCTTTAGCCAGTGCCCTATCTCTTCTCATCCCACTCCTGCACTCCTTTATATCGCATCCTGTATCTCCACTTCTCAAGGTCTCTGCTATCATTCCAGGCCTGTATTTCTCCATATTACATCATGGTGTTATGGATGTTTGCATCTCATTTCTTGCTCCTGCCATCCGTGTAAATTATGGTTGATCATAACACAGAAAGATAAATGAAAGCAAAATAAATCAGATGTAGGCACCCAGTCAAATAGAGAAATTGTTGTCACAGTGAAACAAAGCTCAGGCGGGTCAGGAAAAGTTCAGACAAAGCAAACCGGGCAAGGCTCAGTTCTGAAAACTCCTAACTGCAGGACTGCCTTCAAAAGAAGCTGTTCTCCTGCAGTCCCCCCAGGTAATTCTGAGAAGCATATCCTTGCCTCTGGAGTTGCTCACACTACAGAACATTGTATGCTTTTCTAGTGAACACCAGGAAAACTCCTTCCGATGTGTACTCTGAGGGCTGACTTAGACTCAGGTGGGGCACAAAGGTGTCATGTCATCCTCCTTCATCAGCACAAGCAGGAGGAGCCAGTAGACTCAGCCACAGACTGAGACTGGCCCCAGCTGGGCTCAGAATAGCTCATTCAATGCAGGAACCTCACACCCTTTTACTTACCAAGATGCTACACTCAGATTATTCTGCTGATACCTCAAATAGCTATTTCTGGCTTATCTTTGTGAGTAAAATGAATTTCATGCTTCATCTGTGGATTTTTGCAGCAAGATTTAGGAATACTGAAAGGAATTGAATACAGTCTTGAGATGCACTGCTCTTCTGCTGTGTACAAATGGCACCAGGGCTGCTGGGTTTCTAGGGTTTAAGCTGAATTTCAGGACCAGGCTGATGTTCATGTTCCTTACACAGCTGTGTAGACAGAGGAACAGCTCTGAAACTTGCTTGGACAGAAAGGCTGGAATCCATTCTGGGTGTTACCATGCAGGGCCACGCTCTGTTCCTACTATCCAGAGGAGGATCTGGGAGCTGAGAAGGGCACAGCCATCTCACCTCGACTCTTTCTAAACATTGTGGAATTTTCATACTTGCCCTCGTTGCCCTTCATGGTACAGATGGATCCACCTCTCAGGCCTGTCCAGGTCTCCCTGGATGACGTGCCTCCCTCCAGCACCACGACTGTACCACACAGCTTGGGTTTTAGGATTGGTCATTTAGTGACGTACATTCCTTTTGAGGGGGGTATTGCAAACAGCAGGATAATCAATCTTACCAGACCCAGTAGAGAATTAGACATTAATCTTTCATCCGAGATTGCTGAAACAGGAGGTTTCCCACGTGCTGACAACAATCTCCCCCCTCCCATGACCAGTTTTTCTGGCATAATAAATAAGTCACTTTAAGAAAATCCCCAGATTCCACTTCCTTGATGCCTGCTCTGACACGTAGCCGAGCTGTAAGCCCCAGCCATCCCCTTCTGCTCAGCCAAGGACAAACCAGACTTTCTGCAAGCAAATAAATAAACAAATACAATAAATCAGCTTTTATGGTATGGCTCTCCTTTCCCCCCTGCCTCTCTGCATCTGAGGTTCCTCTCCGTGCTAAGAATTAGGAGGTATGTCAGGCTGGTGGAACCAAGCCTAAATTTCCCTGAGAAAACAGAGGAGTCAAAAGAATGTTTGGAAAATAAATATCAAGGCTGGCAAACAAGGCCCAGGAAGGACAGAATTGGCATTAGAAGGCAGAAGGAGCAAAAGTAGAGGCAGTTTCACACAGGACTCAACACTGACAGAGCCCCCTGCCAACAATATCTGGGTGATATTGCTGCAAGAGCAAAAGAAAGAGAGCTGGGCCTTGAGCAGGGAAGAAATTAGAAGTGCCTGTCTCTGCCACTCTGATAACATGAGGAATAATAATAGAGTGTGAGAAATAACGGAGGAGGGAAAGAAACAAGCGGGGAGAAACTGGCAACAGAAAAGCATGTCAGAGTTATAAAAAGAGACAGAGAAGGGAATTTTATTCATGAGCCTTCCAAATGCATCTGCCATTATCGCGGGCATGAGAATATTATTCTGCTGCTGTCAGGGGGCATGTGACTGGGGCTCCAGTCGTCAGAAAATCACTGCCAGCTGTCAGAGGGCCAAGCCATGAAGGGCAATGGGCCAACACCAATCACACTGTCAAGAAATGCATTTGCTTGTCCAGAGATTAGCAGCCTGGCCTCCGAAGATTGAGAGAGCATTGGTTTAAAAAATGGAGATGGTCATGTGAATGGTGCAGCGTGCCAGCAGGGCACAGAATGCTCCTTTTAAAAGGCAATGTGAGAAGAAAGGTGTTTAACTCTTTCCAGTTGGATCCGGTGCATCAGGAAGGCACTGAATAGGACAGTGTGTGTTTGCTCTGATGGTATTAAAAAGAGATTAACTTATCCAGAATCACTGTTTGGCCTTTGGGTGTCGGAAGGTGATCGTTTCTCTGTACTGGCACTGGTGAGGCTGCAAGTCGAGTGCTGTGTTCATTTCTTGGCCCCTGACTACAAGAAGGACACTGTGGCCCTGGAAGGGCAAAAGCTGTGAAGGGTCTGAGCACCTTCTGGGTCTTATGGAGAGCAACTGATGGAACTGGGATGGCTCAGTCTGGAGAAGAGGAGGCTCAGGGGAGACTTTTTAGCCTTCAACAACTCCCTGAAAAGAGGCTGTGATGAGGCTGTTCAGGGAGGTGGTGGAGTCACTGTCTCTGAAGGTGTTCAAGAACTGTGGAGATGTGGCACTGAGGGTTGTGGTCAGTTGGCATGGTAGGATGGGTTGGGGTTGGATTGGTGAACTTAAAGGACTTTTCCAACCTTAATGATTTTATGATTCTGTGACCTATGGGTTGATGATGTACAGCACCCACCTCTGAGCACATCACAACTTTCTTTGGGAAGCCTGACAAGAGGTAGCTGATCTGAGCTGAATTTTTGCTGTATTTATTACCCTTTCCTTTAAGCATCATCAGTCTCCTATAAACTGTATCAATAACACCCAGTCGTGGATGTGGCACTGTGTAGCAGAACTGCTGCAGACAATTCAAACCTCAAGCAGCACAGTCTGCCAGCCTGTCAGCAATGCTCCTAGAGAAGCACAAATCATAGAGGTGAGTCACTGTATCCCTTCCACAAGACAGTCCAGTTTCTACCAGGAGGATATAAAGCTATTAATACAGTTCACAAAGGGTTAGTGTTAATTACAGTGGGCCATGGTTAAACCCTGTATTAGCATTGCCTAACTTTTAGATCCCAACTACTGCGGTATTTGAACTCAGGAACCCATCCAGTGATTCAGACTGAGAGCTACCACACTCAGCACTCCATATAGAGAATTGTCTACTATTTAGCCATAAGGACATCAAACAGAATGTAGACATTAATTCGTATGCGTTAGGTTGCTTCGTATGTTGCAATTAATCCATTCACACTGTAATCAAATAATTATGTCAAACTTTTAGAAAAAGCTTTTCAGAAAAGCATATCATGATGGATCAACTGTCCTCTCCAGTTTTGTCACGACACCTGCATTAAGTTTGGCTTGATGCACACCTGGGCACTGCCATGCCCAGAAGCCAACTCTCATTCATATAATTAAGTAGTAGACCATATACATAATATACATATATGTAATTGGATGGTTGGGCAAGGTGTTTTTAGGGGTCTTTTCCAATCTTGATGATTCTATAATTATACAGTACTGTAATATATATTCATAAATACTATATGTAAAGTCAATTTGAATGCATATCTATTCACACGTATACACTGCGTGTATGTACATATAGAGATCAAATATGCATATACACAGAAAATATGTAGCATATTATATATATAAAGCATTGACTTCTTACAGTATTGGACAACATGACTTGCTTCTCGGGAGCTGATACCAGCAACAAAGCATAGATGGGAAATCTCCTGGAGATTTCTTTCCTTTCATGCCCATTAATTCCTCTGCCCAGAGCTCTGCTGCTGAGATCAATCACCAAATGGTCACTGTGGGAATGACCATGGGACATATGGAAGGAAGCTGCAAGTGGAAATGTACTACTGTATTTCCTTGTGCTTCCTTTTCTCCCCCTTTTAGTTCACAAGTCTGAATTATTCAAGCTATGTTAATAAAGTCAATTTGAATTGTCTGAGCAGGCTCCTTTATTAATGCCATGTTAAAAGAAAGAATTTGGCTGAGATGTAAGTTGATTACCAGCTCGTGGTAATTAACTGAGATCTAGAAAAGTAACAAAGAGTTTTTGCCAAGTAAATAATTACTTGATCTGTTTCCGCTCCTCCCCCTTCCTGCAGTAAAGGAAAGCAGTATAACAATGGCTTCTTCAGATGAGCAGAACCTGCTTCATTTCCAGGCTAGGTAGAAAAATTTGCATAAGCCTGGGATAAATAAATATGTATGTCATCTTCCCAGAGATCAAGGAACAAAATAGCAGATGCCTTTCCTCCTATAGATGCTGTGCAACTGAAGGCATTTGGTGGTTCTTTTTATTATTATTATTATTATTATTACTATTAATCTAATATATGACGTTTTAATACGTCTGTATCTGCTTGCTCCTTTCCCCTTTTCCAGGGGAAGGAATGCAAGGAAATGGCTTTTCCTACAAATGAGCCTAAATGCAAGGCAATGCTCAATTGAATGGGGATATATTATCTTCCACATTCAGGCACTAATTGCCTCATTATACAAGAGAAAAAACAGTCTGTGGGTGCTTTTTTCTCTAAACTGAAACTTAGAGAATATGAGTGAGGCTCTGGTAGTAGTTCCTCTAATTCTATCCCTACAAGAATTCTGGGAGGAAATGCTGCCAATAATGACATTTTAAGCTGAAATATTTGGAAGCTCACATTATTATGAGATTTGAGACTTACGAGCTGTGAAACTTGTCTCACTATTTCATGCTTAAGATGTTGAATACGATCCATTAAAATACAATCCTAGAAGACTTTAGATTAGCCTGTCCCTGTCTCAAAATCAGATTCTTGTTGCTCAACAACATGTTGTCTTTTAGATTTGCCTTAAGCCACTCTTGCACTGTTGGAAATTCCATTCTGGTGTTAGGTGGTCACAAATAAGCCCCTGCTCAGTCACCATCTCCCCATACACTGAAAATGGGAAGAGTGGGAAGGATTATCTCCTCCCTGTGCCAGAACAACACCATGATATAACATAGAGGTTTAACCTAAGATAGATTCTCTTACTATACTCTGCCTAAAATCCTTTCTCAGCCCTTTTCCTAAGGATCTAGCTAGGACAAGAACAAAATGAGAGGAATGCTACTCTCACCATTGTAACAAAGAGCTGCTTCAAGTTTTTTGAGTTCCAGATGGACTCCGTGCTGCCTTGCCAAAACCTGGATAGAGCCAGCATTTTGTTGCTCTCAACCTCTGGCATATCTCTCCTCTTAGGTTGTATATAGGGAGTTTTTAAGCTGTCCTAAGGGCAGCATACTCCACAGGGTGGTATGATATCTAAAAGTAAGGCTGCTTGCCATGAATGCCTGAGTTTCAGTCAATTGAGGTCAAAGCAGTTCCAAGAGTCCATTAGACATTCACTTGTCATGGGCCCTGTGAGCACAGAAAACAGAGCAGGAAGCTCACAGACCTCAAATCAGAGCAGAGTGCTTTGCAGAACTGAATAAGGAAAAAAACAAGACTCAAGACCTCACCCAACTTCAGCCCTCTGAAAAAGCCAGCCGCTTACTGAAACATAAAACATAAAGCATTTATTGCGCTTGGACACAGAGCAGCTGGGAGCCATATGTGCTATTATATGAGAGTTCGGGATGATCAGTGACCTCAGGACATCCTGCCTGGCCTTCTGCTGCTATTCTGAAAGAATAAGAAATGACAACACTTGCAGAAGTGAACTGAGACTTTAAAGCAGGATCCAACTTAAGGTTAACACATTTAAATACTCTTGCACACATCCCTGCACATCTTGTTATACTAAGCTACACATAACATAAATTAGCATGAAAAGATAGTTTGCTTTATTTTTTCTAAGGCAAACGCTGTTTACAAGTGTAAAGAATGAATTACAGTGTTTGGTTTTGGTTCTTTAAAGGCATGAGAAGCTTTCCAGGGTACAAAGGCAGGCTGATTCCTGGATTCCTTTGAAAGTTGAAGAGATTGAAGCACCTGCCACTTGTGCTTTTAGAAAGTCTTTCTCCCTTGATCATCATTTGATATTTCAGCTTAAATTGGTGTACATTTAGCATAAACACATTGCAGGGTTCTGATTCACACACCGGAGTGAATTAAGCTTAGATGACAGGAAAAGTCACTGAGCTGGGCTCTCCTTCTGCACTTTTCCCACTGCCATCTGCATCTCCTACAGGAGTGGATGAACAGCAGGCTTACCTTCTCTGTGCCAATTCCAGACCCACAAATTAGTGCAAATTTGATTTCATGCTAATACTATGGGCTGAAAGCTGCAGGTGTTAGGAGATACCTACACGTGTTGTCTGCATTCAGGGTAGTAACCACCGAGTGTTGATAAATTTCAGCTTAACCCATCACTAGCAGTAAGCAAACGTGCAGATTTTAGCACCTACTTTCCCAAACACCTTTGCTCAGCAGTTCCTGTTTTCATCAACTCTTTGAAAAGGTGCATAATAGCAGGACAAAGGGAAATGGTTTGAAGTTGACGGAGGAAAGATTTAGGTTGGATATCAGGAGGAAGCTCTTTACTATGAGAGTGGTGAGGTGCTGGAACAGCTGCCCAGAGAGGCTGTGGATTCCCTGTCCATCCCTGGAGGTGTTCAAGGCCAGGTTGGATGGGGCCCTGGGCAGCCATGTGGAGGTTGGTGGCCCTGCATGTGGCAGGGGGGTTGGAGATTCATGATCCTTGATGTCCTTTCCAATCCAAGCCATTCTATGATTCTATGATCAACACTATTCAAATTGTTGCATTCAGACTTGATTCTCTCAGTGCCTAGTCAGAGAACCCACACAGCTGATGCCATCTGCTAACACAGCCATCTGCCAAAATGCAGACAGTATGAAAATGAAAATACGACTAAGAAAAGTCTTATGACACTGGCAAGTTTCTGAGTGTTTATATGGCTCTAGGATCTGATAATGCTTTACATAACGCATGACTCCATTTAACTTCAGCACAGACATACCTACTTAGCTATCAACAGGGAATCAGTTTTGCTAAAGTGTACTGAACTTTCTTGGATCAGATCTCTCTTCGTGTTAGGAAATGACTTTTCCATTCATTCATGTGCTATAAATTTCTGTGATACTACTTCAGGCAAAATTCTCATCATTCTTACAAGGGTGCTTATAAAGTGCCCTTAAATTTCAAAGCACTTTACAAAAGAGACTGATTCAGTCTCTTGCAGTTCTGCTTTTAGAACCCTGATCATGCTATCTGCATATAAACCAATGGGATAAATTACATGTTACACAAGATCAGGCTCGCATGATATCAAGGTGTTAATGACCTTCTTCTGTAATCAGTGCAGAGCAGATGATTATCGGAAAGCTGCCAATGATGGCACTTTGAGCTGAAGTTGGAAACCAACATTTTCATGGGATGTGAGACTTCTGAGCTGAGAACTTTGCCTTAGAATTTCACGCCTAAGTTGTTGAATTTGGGAACAACCCATTAAAATACAATCCTAGAAGTTGTACAGGTTCATAATTAATGTAGAACTGGACCAGTAGCACAACATTTAGTTTTGTTTCTGAACCAGTGATTAATACCTTTATTTTAACACTATTAGAACCAAGTAGTGAAAACATCTTCAAGACTGTGCCAACTTTATCTCCCCTTAAGCAGGCAATTACTGATGAGAGGGAATATGTACATCCTTCTCCAACATACGCAGGCATAATGAGTTGTAATCAATCTGTTTGTTAGTTCTCATTTTATGTAGAAATTAAACAACCAGCAGAACAAGCAAAGATAGAGGGTTTGCATTGTGAAGGGAGCTGAGAGAAACGATCTTCAATATTCAGGTGTCATTTTTGGAATTTCACAGAGCACAGAAAGAAACACCTGCCATTTCTGAATGGCAGCCTCTTCCCAGCCCCAAGCAACAACCTGTTGGATCCACATACTAAATTTACAGGACATATCCCTCTAGTGGTGTACACTGACATGACTTGACTAACTGGACAGTTCAGTGGCTGTTGAGGTTTAGGGTGATACAGAGCAGTATGGAGAAGATCCTTTTCCACAAGCAAGCAGGAGAAGCTATGGGAAATTACTCCACTGGCATGTGAAGTGCATTTTTAGTAGTACTGAAAATAAGCATTTCATGAGCCCTGTGTTAGTTTCCCTATTTGTTACTTCAGAAATGAGATATTCCCTTCATGTGTCTTATAGTTCACACAAAGAAAATATACCAACTGGGCACAGGTAGGTTTTACAATCTAGTTAGAGAAACCACATTTACATGCAAATAACATCAGGCTGTCACATTATATCCAGTGAGGTAATGTACCTTGCAAAGCATCGCTCAGTGTTACAGGGGAAAAATACTGCATTTAATATGTGCTACTGTAAGAGCAGACAAAAACTGTCTTTGTAGAAAATGCCTTTACCTTTACAAAACAGATTTAGAAAGAAAAATGTATTACAGTAGTTTGTGGTCATCTCTTCTGAGAGTGCAATGGCTGAAAGGATTGCTAGAGACAAGTCAGAAATAAAAGGTTGTTACACTGAAGAACCCTACCAAAACACAACAAATAAATAAAAATTTCTCACTGAATTACATTAACAGCTAACCATACATTTCTGTTTGCATTTCACAAGGGGAAAAAAAAAAAAAAAAAAAAAAAGAATAACAATCTGTGTTATTACATGCCCCATAAAACCATTTGTTAATGTATTCTGCCCAGTTATAAAACCAGTTTCATAACTGGCTTCTTTTCCTATAGCAATTACAAACCTTGTCATATCCAACATCCATTTGGTGATAAAAGAAACATACATCAATGTTTTTAATTATTTTTTTAAAACTAATTGTAACTGAATATTGTACATACTGTTTATTCCCATTTTGTACTCCTGGCCTGTAGAGGGAATATTTATTTCTTCGGTTCTAGAACTGCTGTGATTTCAAACTTTGAGTTATTTTCTTGCTAAGAGCTTGTAAACTTAATATGGGTAACTACAATAAGAAAATATAGATTAGAATCCCACAGGCTTCCTCATAAGAAAGGAGCATGTCCAGAGAAGGGCAACAAAGCTGATAGAGGGTCTGGAAAACAAGAGCAGATGAGGAAACTGGGATCATTCAGTCTGAAGGAGGCTCAGGGGAGACCTTATCAGCAACTCACTGCAAGGAGATTCTGGTGAGGTGGACATCAGCCTCTTCTCCAGGTAACAGCAATAGGAGACAGAATGGCCCCAAGTTGTGCCAGAGGAGGTTCAAGTTGTGTAGTAGGAAAAATTTCTTCTCTGAAAGAGGGGTAATGCACTGGAACAGGCTGCCCAGGAAAGCAGTGGGGTCACCATACCTGGAGGTGTTCAAGACCAGGTTGGATAGGGCCCTGGGCAACCTGGTCTACTACCAGATCTGGAGGTTGGTGGCCCTGTCTGTAGCAGGGTGTTTAAACCTGAGCCATTCTATGATTCGATTCCATGATTCTATGAACTATGGGTATGTGGCACTGAGGGACATTGTCAATGGGCATGATGGGGTTGAGTGGATGCTGGGATTGGTTATCTTGAAGGTCTTAACGATTCTATGATCTGAACATTCAAATGTCCAAAATGCCGAATCCACCAGACTAAAATCCTTTTTATGGGTCATAAACAGTTTTGTGCTTTGGAATCAGTTTGGCACTACTTCAGACCTGTTTCAAAAGTCTGAGTAGAGGGAGGAAAATCTTGCTTTGAAAAGGGAAAAAAAAGAGAAAAGAAAAACGAAAAAAGAAGGGGAAAAAAAAAGAAAAAAAGAAAAAAAACGTAAAAGGGCAGGTCTGCAATGCATAGTGATTTTGATGATGTTTTGGCAGCCTAAATATTTTATCATTGTCATATCTAAAATCAATTTTGCTTTGCAGACTTTCTATCATCACAAAATATTTTGCACATCTCTCTGTACTGGATGCTGAAAGCACTCAGGTTGGGATGAAGAAGGCAGGTTGTGAGGTATATGTTATAGTGCACTTGCACACAAGAAAATGGGATGTATTTAGACTGGAGGGTTTTTTTTTCATGTATAGAACCATGCAATCAAAGCATCCATTTGAGTTGGAAGTCACAGAATCATAGAATGGCCAGAGTTGGAAGGGACCTCAAGGATCATAAATCTCCACACGCAGGGCCACCAACCTCCACATTTAATACTAGACCAGGCAGCCCAGGGCCCCATCCAATCTGGCCTTGAACACCTCCAGAGAAGGGGCATCTACAACCTCTCTGGGCAGCTGTTCCAGCACCTCACCACTCTCTCCGTAAAGAATTTCCCCCTGACATCCAACCTAAATCTTCCCTCACAAAACTTCAAACCATTTCCCCTTGTCCTGCAGTTATCTACCCTTTCAAAGTGTTGGTTCCCCTCCTGTTTGTAGGCTCCCTTTAGGTATTGAAAGGCTGCAATGAGGTTGCCCCACAGCCTTCTCTTCTCTAGGCTGAACAAACCCAGCTCTATGAAGACTCAGTCTGTCTTCATAGGGGAGGTGCTCCAGCTCTCTGATCATCTTTGTGACCCTTCTCTTGACCATCTCCAACAGTTCCCTGTCTTTCTTGTACTGGGGGCTCCAGACCTGAACACAATACTCCAGATGGGGCCCCTCAAGAGCGTAGTAGAGGGGGACAATCACCTCCCTGTCCTTTTACCTTTAACCCCTGTCCCTGTTACCTTTAAAGGCCACCTGTTCCCACTCCCCTGCAATGAAAAGGGACAACTATACAGTGCTGGAGGGGAGGTGAGAAGAAATAAGATGTAGAAAAAGAAATCTGTGTGTATGCACACAATACGTTCCAGCGAGCAGCGGGGAGAAGCGCCGTGCCTAGCTCTCAAGGTCTGCCCAGTTCTCCTCCTTCGGTCTGAAATACAGTCAGAACACAATGTTATCAGGCCTTTCCTCGCACATTTTATTCTTTTCCCATGCGTTTTGAGTCATTCCCTTTTTAGACCACGTTTCCTTTTGGAAACGAAAGGCGTTTTGCATATTCCGGGTGCGAGTATAGCAGGCAGAGTAAGAACTAAATAAGGCATCAGCTGGGAGGAACCCCCGTGTGGGAGGCAGTGCTATAAAAAAAAAGAAGAAAAAAAAACAAAAAAACCCACAACCCTCTTTCCTGACTCACAGAAACGCTTTCCTCTTTATTTTTAAAATAAACACAGCAGTGAAAGGAGCAGCCACGTTTGTGCCACCCAAGCCACCGCAGGGAGCGCTCTGTGTTGGGCTCACACCTCTCCCAAGGGCACGACGCGGGTCCTCCAAGCCTTTAAGCCTCGCTTTTCCCTCAGCTGTCCCCTAAATCCGCCTTGCCCACCTCCGCACCCTACAAACCCACAGAGGGCCGAGACCCGCCCGCAGGCCGCGGCGGTCGCCATGACAACGCGCGGCGCCTCCTCCGCTCAGCTCCGCCTTCAAGCGGGCGGGCTCAAACTCGATTCTCCACCCTCAGACCTCCAGGCCCGGCAATCTTCTTCCCTCCCTCCCCCCCCCCCCCTTTTTTTTTTCTTTTCTTTTTTTTTTTTTTCCTTTCCCCTTTTTTGCTCCGCTGTGGCCTAAAGCCGGCGCGCCGCGATGGCTCCGGCCGTTGACCGGGAGGGTTATTGGGGCCCTCCGACCTCCACCTTGGAGTGGTGTGAGGAGAATTACGCCGTCTCCTACTACATCGCCGAGTTCTGTGAGTGGAACCGGGCTTCCTCTCCTTTCCTCTCCCCTCCCCCCTTTCCTCCCCTGCTTCGTGCCCCCCCACGGGTGTTGTGAGGTCCCCCCACACGCTGTGCCCAAGGGCGGGGAGATCCCCTTCCTTCGTGATCCTAAGGGGAACAAATGGTGGGGGGTGGGCAATAGGTTTACCCCTCAGCCAGCCCCGCTGGGTGAGAACGGGTCCTTTCCCCCAAATCCCTGAGGTGTTTACTTGTCCCTTCCCTCCCCCCCCCCCCAGCAGATCCCTGCCTGAAAGAAGGCCCTTTTTTCCCAGTATATCATCTCATGGTCCTTTCTGCCCTGAGTCTGTCCCTTTGGCTGTGCCCAAATGGGGCAGCAAAAAGGTGCCTGAAGGTTGCAAAGGGTTTAAAGGGTTTTGCTGTCAGATTAAAGGTGTTTTTGCAGCAATGCGTGGGTGACTGAAGAAGGAAGCCTTCCCAGAGCACTACAGAACTACGCAGGTCTACAGCCAGCAGTGGGTATCCACATACCGAGCAGGCATCTTCAGCTGCCTGATCTTAGGTTGCCTAGTTCCTCCAGGTGTTATAGAGCAGCTGGGCCCCACCTGTTGGCATAGCTCTGAGGAGCAGCAAGAGGAAAGGTGGCTGTTTGGACCTCAAAACTCTTATTCTTCAGGAGCAGTCAGGGATTTAGATGTGTTCCAGTGTATTTTGGAGGAAAGGTGCTTGAGCTACGCAGTCATCCAACAGGCTTGTTGGGTTCAGAGGGCTTGAGATGCTGTATGTTGTGGTAGGGAGTAAAGAATCAATCCCTGTTTCCAATATGTTGTTGAAAAACTACGTATTTTTATGTCCTGTGGCTTCCAATGGTGTAGAAGTTTTGTACGGCCACCTGGCAGATGCCCTGTCCTATAAAGGCTTTCCTGTCCATTTGATGAGACTGCTTTTGAAGTCTTAAAACGGTAGAAAAGTAGTTCGAAAACTGAACAGGCTCTTCTACCCTGACATGCTTGTTGTGCAACGCCTGAGAGGGCCTTTTGCATAGCTGGGATGCTTCAGCAGCACTTTGGAAGAGCTTGGCATGCAGGGGAGTGAAGGTTCTGGGTGTACCTCCTGGGCTGCAACTGGGTGACAAACACGGAGGACCAAAAGAAATAATTGTTATTTATTGTTGAGGTTTTCAGAGTGTGGGAATGGGAAAGAATGAATAACATGAGCACAGATGGCATAGAAACTCAGAGGAAAAAGGATGTTGGGGTGTAGATGTATGGCCAAAAAGAGGCTGCTTAAGAGAGGGCTTAATACTATAAAGGGGACAAACTTAGGAGTTCTTAAATAGAGTGACGCTTTTGCAGAGTATGTATTTTTGTGTTTTCCTCTTGGCAGAAATAGGTTTGAGAGATAATGTACATGGGGAAGAGGAAGTTGTTACTTCGCTGTGCGAAAATAAATTTGGCTAGCATGTAAATTTTGAAGTAACCCCTGCACTACTGGGTGTGTGAACTGATAGTTTTCATCTGCTTCTGGGTTAGACAAAGAAGATGAGATTAAAGGTGTGTATTTAGGGGGGAAAAGTAAAAAGGGATTAATTACAGAAGGTTTGGTCTCTCCTTACGGTTTTAGTGTTGGAGACCACAGTTTGTTGGTCTGTCAGTTGTGCTGAAAAAACTGCATATAAAAGCTGTGCTGTAAGCTACAGCATTTAAATGGGCCAAGCTTAGCAAGCAAAGCAATTAAACAAAAACTCAAATTCAGAGAGTAAATAAACCAGAAAGTACAAAAATATTTTTCGTGTATCTCTCCCCGTTCTCATTGTGGTAATTTGTGATGTTGCAGTTGATTATATTTAAATTATAAATTATGTTTAAAGCTCTGTTACTTTGTCTTATTGAATAGCAAAAAAACTTTTAGACTTCTGGCTGTCTTGGTACCACTCAGTTAAGCTGGTGATATATTTAAAATCTTTTCATTAAACATTTATTGTAATTAATTTGTAATCGTTGAAGACCCAAAGTTGAAGGATACTGATGGGTCCAAATCAAATATTATGTTTTCTTCAGGTTTCTAAAGTATGTAAAGAGCCAAACTGGAAGCTTGTTTGGCAAATTAAGTCCTAGTGCCATTTAGCAATTTATTTTTATACACTAATTTTAGTAGAAATTGCTACCAGTTGTGTTCCAGAAGCAGTTCTTTGCTATTCACTCCTTAAAGAAACAGCAAGCAATGGCAGTTCATCAGCTGTACCTGTTCAGAGGTGTGAAGGTAATGTGTTGCAGTGTTGTTTTTTTTTTTTTCTAAAGCATGTCAAGTTTGCAACATCTTCATACACCCCAAACACAAGGACTTGCATTCAAAGATTCGTGCTTTAACTAAGGAAAATTGCTTTTTCTTGCCTTTGAGTTTGCATCTAGCCAGTTTTCCTCCCTGTGTAGGTGGATGACTAACTAAATAATATTAAACTGATTGAAATGGAGAAGCAGATGAAGATAATTACTTCACCAGCCTGCGTTTGATGCTGAAATGACTCTCACATCCCTCGCTGATGCATCTATTGTGTGGTGTAGAAATTCAGTCAGGGTTCCTCAGAGTTTTGGATTAATTCTCATGAGCTAGAGGGCAAGTAGTACAGGTGCATCTGTTTCGAACTAATCTTTTCCACCTCCCAGTGTGTGTATGCTGAATTATCTGAGCCTTTGTACACCAGCAGAAGCAAAATAAGAAAAACACCACCCTCCCACCCAAACAAACAGAACGAGGTCAAACGTAAGTCATGTTGTTCAGCACCAATATTACAGTTTATTTGTTATTTCCACAGGGGTGATATTTTAGGTGAGTTTAACCCATTCAGTAGCATTCAGTTTTTGGGGTCTGTTTTGATTTGAACATTTGTATGATAAGTATTTTGTCCTTCTTGCATTCATACTCTGGGAAGCATGTGTCTTGTAGGCTATGAAAAGTGGATATAACCGATCTTCATAATTTCTGCTCTCTGTGGTTCCAAAGGGTTTATGATTCTCTGTTGGAAGTAGAAGAATCTGTTGCTGGTACCAACTCAGTGTTTGGTTTCAGTTCCGATCAAACTTCAGTGATGTTTCTGGGTGTGTGGAATAAGGCCTTGTGCTGTTGTTGTCTATGAGTAATGTGCATCATCTACAACAGATCTGCTTTCAGGTGGTGTAAACTCATGTTGGCACATACAGTGGCAAACATCTTGAAAGCAGCTTCAGGCTCTCAAGGAACTGTAGTCAGATTGTTTCTTTCTTGGCCTCTGATCCTGTGTCGCTACGTTCTGCCACCTTCATTTAAGAAAATATGCTTTTATTACCTTTTGTTTTCATTGAATGCTTGTTTACCATATTTCTTGAGCAGTTCTTTCCTTATAGAACCAATGATTAGGGGGGAAAAAAAAGACATTCTTTTGGTCTGTTTATGATTCAGGTCAGGCAGGGCTGGGCTCTGAGCACCTGATCAAGCTGTGTCCCTGTTCATGGCAAAGGACTCAGACCAGATGGCCTTAAAGGTCCTTTCCAACTCAACTCTGTGATTAGAGCCACTTCTGACAGCATTCCTGAAATCCTTCCTATTTTTCATCTAGATGAGAGGTAGAGGTGGGATGGATGTTACCTGTGTTGTTAGATACAAGAGATCTCATTCACATAGGTACTACTATCAGACATTGTCTGTTGGAAACTAACACAAAAATACCCGTGTTCTCTTTGAGCAAGCCTAAAAAACAAACAAAACAAAAACACCAATTGAGTTGTCAACAGATACACCTGGATCTCTGTTTTGCATGGGAATCATTACTTTGGAACTTATCAATTTGCTTAATGTACTTAAAGTTAGGAAAACATTTTGAATGTTGAATTCTGCCTGCCATGTCTATATATACTGTCACCTGTTCCTCTCGAACATCCCACTTTATTTTGCCTCCTTTGCCAGAGGATTTGAAAAGGGGCCTGAGGCTGAAGAGCTTGGTATTACTGTGTGAGTGAAAATAAAGAAAGAAATGAAGTGAAATAAAGCCAAACTGTCTGGCTTCAAGAGCTCTGTCTGTTCTTTCTATCGTGAAGTGGCAGGTGAAGGAAGAATCATGAGGATTAATTGGGTGTGATCAGCCCAGCTGCCTGACTGCAGCTGAATTATTTAAAGGCATCATGAAACCGATGATTTCTAAAGTGCTGTTTAAAAAGAAGACAATGTCACAGCCCTGCGGCCTTTAAGACAGAAAGGGATTTGAACGTGCAACTTTAATGACCTGATTGCAGGAAGCCACATCACACGTTTCCTCTTTAAATTTATCAGGTTCCTTCAGGGAGCTCCCTCAACTTAGGGGGTGGGAGAGATGAAAAGTTAAGGGAAAATTAAACTAATTGATGGTGGCTGTAATGTCAAGTGGAGTGTACAGAGCAGTGTTGAGCTGCGGGATGCTTTTCAACACGAACGTTTCTCACTTGGTTTTTTGTGCTGTGAACAAAAGGAAGTTGATAGAAGGGTCTCTTTATTCAAAGAGGAATATTGCAGAAGGAAGCTCGTTAGGCAAACAGCTGTCTCTTACAAGTAACTTTTGGTCAGTGGCAAATGCTGCTGCATTATTTTTATTTCTCTTCCTAGTTCGTATATGAGTATGCTGCAGCTGGAAGATAATCTTGTGGCATTGCTCTGATTTGTAGTTTTTCTTTTTTTGTGTGTGTCTCTGATCCACGTTCCACCTCTACCTGTCATCTCATGATAGCTTAATTTTTACAGCTTTCAATGAAAGGCAGGGTCAAAGGCTTCAGGAAGATCCAGGTTTGCCCAGTGAACTCGTTCTCCTCTATCCCACACCTTGTGGATATGCTTAAAACTCGATGGATGCTGCAGCAATGGACCACGTGTGTATTGTATAGCTACTAAGTGACAATAAAAGCTTTAAATATGGTTTAACAAAGCGTTTAATTACTCTATAATTAGTGCTTCGCATTCAGTACTTGTACAGCTGGCATTTGGACATCTGCCACTCCAAATGGTAACAGAGCAGTGGCTTTTTACAGTTCAATTCTGCTACATGCAGACTAAAGCAGAGAAACCTATGAACTGCTTGGTATGAATTTGCAGAGTATATATTATTAGGTAAGCATGGGAAGATTAATGTAAAATAAATCGTGGTAAAGGAACACTGCTGACTTCTGAATGCCTGTAAATGAGCCTTTAGTGACAGTTGTCACAACTGAAAAACAAAAATGTCTTTAATCTGTTTGGAGTTTCTTTTATTTTTGAAACTGCTGTTTCTATAATGCGTGTTCCATATTTGCTGGAGCCTTTTGTAGAACAGCGGGGAAAATGTTTTCTAAACAAAAGAATAATATTAATCACTGCAAAAATGTTCAGAGGAACTCGGTGTTGTTTTCAACCCCAGAAGCTAAGCAGTATATGGTCATTTTGTTCTGCAGTGCTCGCAAGCACTATTTGGCCATTTCTCTCACTTTTTCAGTAGCATGAAGAGCATCGCAGGAAGGTTCACAGATCATGAAAGGTTAAAAAATGCAAAAAGAGTTTTTAGCTCAAAATATGTATCAAATAATAACGTGTACAATGCTGGGAGTGAGTCCAGCTGCAAATAGTTCTCGAGTCAAAGCTACCTACCTTTGGCTTTGAGTTTTCTATTGGTGGAACTCTTTATGTCTGCCTCATTAATTACAGGCATTTTTCAGTCCATTAGCAGAGAAGAAAAGCTGCTGCATGAATTCAAGGCGCTTGACTATTTTAGTAGTTTTAGAAGCATTACAAAGAAGTCAGGAAAGTGTCAGGTAAAAAGAAATTTCTAGAGAATATTAGAGCTCAGAAAACAGAAACACTGCTTTAGCACTGATCTTTTTACTATTGACAGATCTGAGTATCTCAGTATCCCAGACAGGCAAGCTCTGGGTAGAGTCTCAGTGATTTTGATTGGCAACGTTTAGGCTTGAGAATTTGGGCACAGATCTTTTTGTGCAACAGAAACACTGAGTGTAAATGCTCAGGTTTCTTGTGCTAGCTCACATATCTGTGTGTCATAAAATTATCATTAAGGTTGGAAAAGATCTCTAAGATCATCTGAACCAACGGTCAATCCATCACCACCATGTCTACTAAACCATGTCCCTCAGTGCCTAGAAAGTATCTTGACCAGGCTTATTTATTTCTTTAAAGGGAACTAGTGTGTCTGCAGCTTGGGAGATAGCAGTTCTCTCATTCATTCATTTCTGGTGGGAGAGGCACCCTTGGTGCTCAGTCCCCCCACCCCCACCCCAACCATCTGATGTTTCTCTCTGTTTCTTGACCTTTCCATCTGGTGACTCAACCTGCCTTCTACATTGCAGATCTTTCCTAAGGGAAATTCCAAACTTTATTTCCAAATTGAGATTAATGTCCAGCAGCAGTTTGTTTCCCAGCTGTGTCCTGGGGTGTTAGTTTATTGTATCATTTTTTTATTGTCATTGGTTTTGCTGGGGAGACGTTATTTCTTGGTTCTTTAGATTTGTTTTCAGAATCTAGTGTCCTTGGAGTGACCTAGCAGTGATGCATGCATCTCTTAAAGGATCTCCAGCTGGCTGTGTGAGCAAGAAGTTATTTTTCCTTGCAGCCTGGTCCAAGCAACACTGTACTACTGATTCTCTTCTCTAACCAGAGGAGCTGGTAAAGATGAACCAGCACAAGCTCTTGTCAGATGGGCAACTTTCAGATTTTTCAGATTTGACTTTTGGGTTTGAGAAGGCAAGGTTTGCTCTGCTTTAGGCAGGAAAGTAGACAAGCAGAATTAGAGAAAGATGATGCTGAGGGTGAGCTGGACATCTGCCTCCACCTGCAAGTTTGTACCAGGTGTGGGCACCTGGGACAGCATACGTAATTTACACCAACCCTTCTTTCCTCTCAATTTCTTCCTTCACATTTGCTTCCCTGTGAGTTGGGGTATATGGCAGTGGATGTCTGTGTATGTCTTGTGTGGTTTCTGGCTACTAGGATTTCAGTATATCAACCTTATGGTCATAAAGCATGAACCTGGAAGCTCTCTTACTTATACAGTGTCTTAATGAGCTCATTATTTGCAGTGAAAGCTCAAGATGCTACTACCCTGTAGGCTGGATTTTCAGTAATTGCTAATTTCAGTTGGATAAGGGCCTTCATTTGGACAAGATCCAGCATCCAGAAATCAGATGAGGTATTATTTCAAAGGAAGGAGACTGTAGTGCTATTGTAAGATAGTTAAGCATTAATAATAGCCTGGAGCACTGATGATCCTCGGACAGAGTAATTCTGTCCACTGTCATTTCTTCATCAGGTTTTTCCATTCTCCCAAGTCAGAGCCATTTGTTTGTTTAGACCATGGTTTGCCTCTCAACTGGAAAGCATGCTGCTCCTATCCCCTCTAATGGGTGTTTTGACCTTACCATGAGGAAGCGCAGGGATCCCTGAAGAATTACTTGCATATCTTCTTTGTGAAATAGTATCTGCAGACCTGGCTTTGCTCTGAAGCAGTTTCCAGCATTGCTGTGCTGCTCAGGACAGCCAGGTCTATGCTGGTTTTGGACTGCAGTGGGCCAGGGCACATTCCTCCCATAGGGCACAGTTCTTTTCAGGCTCCTGTTGATTTATAAATAAAGATTTATATGTGTCAAAGTTGCTCTGGGTGATATTTTGCTCCTGAGTAAAAACCAATGTCTTTTTTTTTTTTCCCCCCCCAACTTTTTACAGCTGTGGAATAGAAGGGGAGAACAGTCTGGAGATGCAAAAGGCTTTTCTACCAACTTTTGATTTGGTAACAGAAGCTTAGAAAGAGAACAAAAGCAAGGTGTTTGTGTTCATGGCCTACTGTTACCTGCAAGTCAGGCTTCTGCAAATGGGTCTCCATAAAGCTGCAGCTAGCTGCAGTAACATGGGAGATCATTTTTTCAGAAGCAGCAGAGTGAAAACCAGGTGAGAACTGCTGGTTCATATTGCTTGTGGCTCTTTGGAAATGGTGACTGTTGGCTCTAACAAGAATCAGCTCAATTGGATTGCGTAGATGCTTCGGGAAGTAGCAGAGAAGTGTGGCAGGACAGTGAAATCATCCAGCAGATGTTGTTTTCCTTCACTTAACCAAGCTGCTATGGCTTTGTGGTCTGTGATATCACAGTTGTTTTTTCACTCAGGCGTTTGGGACTTGATGGCTGTTAAATCTTTTAAGGCCCAAGTTTATCTTCCTGTAATACTGTCTTCCATACAATGTCCAATGTGAGCACGATACTCAAATGCTAAAATTGAGTCCGTCCTACTTGAATTTGCCTGTATTTTTTCCTCTTTTCTGTTGTAGGCTGTAGAGAAATGTTTCCTTTTCCTAAACATATCCCGTTGTGAGGTCTCCTATTCATTTGTTTTGTCCTTGAACTTTCCTGCAGTGATTTCCACATGTCTTTTGTGTTAATTTATATTTTCTTCCGCTTTTACTGTACTTCTACATTTGTCTCAGACCTGTCCTCTGAAAGTTTCCTCTCCCGGTCTTTGAGCCATCAGTTGTGCTGGGAACTTGGTTCACTTTGTGTTCAGTTTGCTTATCTTTGCATAGTAGAGCTTCTTCCTGCCCAAATGTCTACCAGCTAACATATGAACCGTTTCTATGTAGCTACTGTATTAAAGATAGTGTTTAAAGCTTTAGTCTTCAATGCACTGTATTCTCTCTTCCCATATTTGGTTTAGATTGTGAGATTGTTGAATTTAGACTTCAACCTTACTGTCTTTATGGACAAGAATCTTCATTTTCACACAGATAGAATCATAGAATGGTTTGGGTTAGAAGGGACCCTCAAGAATCATGAATCTCTAACCCCCCTGCCAAATGCAGTGCCACCAACTTCCACATTTAATACTAGACCAGGGCCCCATCCAACCTGGCCTTGAACACCTCCAGGGATGGACGGGGCATCCACAGCCTCTCTGGGCAAGTACTTTAATTTTTCAAGTGAGAACATGCAAGTTGTGTTGAAATGACAAATAAGAGGAGTTAGAAATAGACCAGGAGGAGACACAGCCTTCAAATGTTGTGTTAGTGAATGAGGTACAAAAGTCTTTGCAGGAGGTTGTCACCTTAATTACAAACTGTTCGAAAGACTTTAAAGGTGACATACTTAGAAGAGGAAAGCCTACCTAAAAGAAGTAAAGTTGGATGTCTAGAAGTTAAAAAGAGTAATAAGAGTCAGTCATTTCAGAGATCAGATAGTTGGTTGGTTTTTTTTAATTATTTATCTCATACATTTGGATTTTGTGTTGAGGGACATGGTTTAGTGAGTACTATTGGTGATAGGTGGATAGTTGCACTGGATGATCTTGAAGGTCTTTTCCAATCTTGGTTATTCTGTGATTCTGTGTTTATTTTGTTGGCAGCCGTACAGTTCTTAAGGTGGTGCTGCAAGAAAAAATGGCAGTTAATTCTGGATGGGGGTTTCTATTTTTTTTGCTGATGAGAGAGAAAAAGTCATCAACCAGTATTGTGGTGGCTGATGTGTGTCTGATTCAGGCTATGGTTGCTACTGGTTCATCATCTCAATGTTGCTCTGTTTTACATTTATCACACCCCATCTTCCCTTTGATTTTCCTATCATCTGTGTGAGATGAATCATCAGTAGGAGAGACTTCTAGCTTTATCATTCTGGACACCCATGAGAAATCCATGATGAAAGTCAGGAAGGCAGGAAAGCAAGAGGGTTTGGATTTTGATGAAAGCTTTCTAAAATCAATTCTGCAGATATCTTGAAAAAAAGCACTGATCCGTGTTATTTTCTGCTGCTCACTTTCAGTGAGTGTACTGGGCCGCCCCGATGCTGAGCTCTCATGCTTCACTGCACAGTGCTGGAGGAGGACCTGCCAAAGCCTCTGCGACCATACCCATAGGATATTGTGCCTCAAGGCACTGCATTTGAGTAAGGATAGAGGATGCTGAGCTGGATGTACTCTGCTAACTCAACATCAGCTGCCAGAAGCTGTGCTTCTGTGCTTCAGAGAGTCTCAGGCTTAGAGGAGTTGGTGCAGGCACTGAATGTGAAGCTAATACACTGATCCCAACGTAGGAGAGGAAAGGTGAACAAGAAGGAGTTAAGTATGATGAAAATCAAATTAACTGGATGATCCCTGTCACAAACATCATCATAATCACTTCAGTTTTAACATTGGCTCGAGAGTAAGCTTGCCCTTCTTGGTTGCTTCTTGGCAGTCTGACATCAGTTTGTCTTAAAATAACATTTCAAATACGTTTTATTTTGTTTCCAGTAAAGGCTGTAATAGCAGCAAATCTGCCCTTCAGCAATGAGCTTATCACATGTAATATTCAAACTTTACATCATCTCAGCCTAATCTCTTTACGCTTTGATTGCATTTTCCAGCTGTAGGTACTTGCTTTTAGTGTGCTTTCTAGATTGATATTTCAAATGATGTGCCTATGTTAACTGTTTTAACTTCAAATTTACTTGCAAAATCCTTCCAGGTGTACTTCCAACTAATTGGTCTGGTTGTGTCTTAGGTGCACATTTATCAGGGAAATGATGCTTTCCTTTCCATGAGGTTTCCTATATTCCAGAAAAGCAATGTTCAAAGATGGCATATCAGCTATTAGTAATGAAAATGAAGTCTAGTTAGTTGTGGATGTCTTGGATTGGAAATAAAGTACAGTGGTAAGGAGGTGTTCACTGTCCTGTTTGTTCAGACTTCTTGCAAACTCAAGAAAATGGTCAAGGATATATTCTAGCACTTCTGTTTCTTTCTCAAATACTGTTACATTTAGTATAATACTCTCCTCTGAACCCCAAAAATATTTATTAATGCTTCAGAATACCTTGTATTGTAGGCAGGCCTAGATGTGATAGGCATGGTTAAAGCCATAGGAAGATAATCAGCAAAACTGGCCTTCAGTAGTCAGGAACTACAGAGAAAGGAGGACAGTCCAAGCCCAAAGCAGCCCTGCTGCTTATCTCCCTTCTATCCTTGGGAAAAGTGCCCTTGAAGTGATAGAAGGACTATCTCTGCTCTGGAATTCTTAAGTAAGATATCACATTAATATCCTGGACAGATGCTCTTTCCACAGCTGGTTTCATCCCATACAGAGGAGATGCTGAGAACACCCCCTGTCCTTCACACTCTCAACTCATACCCTCAGAAGAACCACACATCCATGTTCGGGGCTGTCAGGTGCTTTTTCTTCATTTTGTTATATTCGTTAAGAATTCCAGCAGGAGGAGAACTCCATTATGCTGAATGCTGTAAGAACTGGTAACTAAAACAGTGTTTCTGGAAAAGCACACAGTTCTTACTCTTAAATACTTTGAAACTACAATTAGAAGAGGTGATGTGGGTAAGTCAGTTATTGTGTTAGGTAAGGGTAATAGAGTGGCTGGACATACCTTCTTCTAACCTGTCTTCCTCTTGCAGGAATATTAAGGATAAATACACAGAAGACTGGGGTGGTTCAGACACTGCAGTAATAGAAACTAAATAGGTAATGAATATGTTTTTGCTTTTGAGAAGGAAAAGCAAAAGCTGCTTAGTCTAGCAATGGATGTTTCACCCTCTAAGTTGAAATCTGCATTATTTTACGTGGTTGTGCAGCTATCAGTTTTTAATGAAGAAATGTATGGAGTTATTTTAAAATTTGCTTTCATGCATTTATTTTATTTTTAGAATAACATAAGAAATAAGATCAGTGCTGGAACAGTCTCCTGTTAGTTTCTAATTTTTTAGTGTTTTTATCATACAATGGCAAAGTGATTTTTATAGAGGTGAGAGTCGGGAAAAGGATAACTTAATTGTAACCCAGCGCAAGTCAGAAGCAGTTTAATAACAAGTGCTTCTGTAAAGAGGCATATCAAGGAGAGACTTGTGCATTAGAAAATACACCCACACTGTACGGGTTCGAACTGAGCTTGCTCACGCCAGCCCTGTTAGTCAGCAGCATTGAGAGCTTTCTCTTTTAATTACCTTCTACACGTTGGTTGTTTTGAAGAACACAAACGTGTCATGCAATACTGTAATCGGAGTAGAAACGTCTACAGAAATATTGGCTGAATGGGTATGCTGAATGCCAAGGGAATGAGTTCTGCAGCTGGGATATGAAATGCATAAAGCTGTAAGTCAGCACTTCTTGCTTGATGCAGCATGTTGGAACTGCTCATAAAAGCGCTGGAGATAAAAATCAAATTGTGTTGTTAATAATTAATCTATTTTTTTTTCCTTAAAATTACCTCATTATCCTTCCCTGATCCACTGAATCACTGGAGTGGTTTACCTGTGCAGTTTTGTTTGGAGGATATCAGCATATATTTAAGGATCCAGAGAACTGAAGGCCCAGCAAGGCAGAAGCAACCAAGAGAGGTCAAAGCACAGGTCTGGGATGTTGACTTCAAGAACAAAACCTCCTGGCTGGCCACCTGTTTTCCTCTGTAGTACTCCTGGTTGCTCTTATCTGAGCCCCTTCTGACTTGTCCCTCTCTAGATTTTCCCATAATATTTTGCTAAGGTACATTTCTTATTTGCCTAAACCTATACATAGCTGGGTTAATACAGTATTCCTTTACAATCTGCTTAATCTATCACAGTTTCCTGTGATGTTCTATTGACCTTTAAATGTTATAATTCTTACTACTTATAATAGCCTGGTCTTTAGGTTTCTAAATTTAAAAAAAAAGGGAACAACTTAGGGAGATCAGTTCCTGTAATAACCTGTTCGTTTGTATTGCATCTGGACCAATTTTCATGGTTCTTGAGTAAGTTTTCATACACAGCTTATGCAGTTTAGTAGTCAGATTGCTATTTGTTTCCTTGAGTGTTTTTCCCATGTTGTTATTTGGACTGTGATGACAAATGTAAGTTGCAACTGAATTGCTACAAGTAGTAACTTCAGTTAATGTCCATGTAAAGGACATCAAGACTTCCTTAGCATATGGAAAGGAGACTTGAATTGCAAGAGGTAAGAATCAGTCATTTAAAAAGTACCTTCTCTTTTTCCTTAAGGTCAGTGTTGGTCTGGTGCTCCAGCCTGGAGTCACTGGGTTGTGCTTCTCTGAATAACAGGAAGCTGACATCGATCTTTCATGCACATTAGCAAGTAGGGAGCTCAGTAATCACCTGCTGGCAGAATTCCCGTCAGGATGACTTGCTTTTCTCCCCTCAAGGTCCTTCTGAAATATCAAACGGAGACAGGAGTTTTCATTTCCTGATGCTCTGAAGTGCAGTTATTGTGGTCTTTGAAGTGGAAGATGTTAAAAAATGGCTGGTGGAAGTTGAAATCTTAATTGCTAGACAGCCCTCCTGGTGCTAACTTAAGTGAAAGCAGCTCAAGATTGAAGGTAGTAGCCAAACCAGCTGATCCTTTATAGTTGGGCTTTCTCAGCAATTATGAAATGCTGGATTTTGGAAAATCAGTGATGGAAACCTCTTCTGGGCTCTGAGTTAGTTATTATTCATTGATAATACATAGCGTGTACTGTACAGAAACTCGCTGGATTTTCTTCAAATTAATTCCTTTGCTGATTGCTTACAATGCCATGGGTAGGTGAGCTGTGAAGCACTTCTGTCTTAGCGAGGACTTCCATAATGGATTTGACTGAGATTCTGGTAAGGAGATATTCTAGAATCCTCCTTTGTGTTTAAGTTGTTAGGCTGCCTACTGGCGACAGTTTGGAATTCAAATTTGAACACCTTTTTGTCATTTTTTTGTCTCACCTCACCTGCTGCAGCTGGGATTACTCTTCTTATGCCATCCTTGCACTTTGTTAATCTCTGAGTTTCTTTGGTTTCTTATCTCTAGAAATCCTTCCATGAAGAGCCTTTCTTAAGGAGAGGATATTTCCATGATAGGTGGTTGTACCCTCGAATAAAGAGCCACGCTTTGCACCAGAGCTGCTTGAGATGCTTCCAAAAACAAAAACTGTGAGAGAGAACTCCTTGTATCTGAAAGCAGCTAAAAGGATGATTCAAGTTCTGAATGTATCGTGAGGCCATCTGACAGGCTTTGTTTTTTTTAAAAAAATATTTTTGTTTTTTTATCCATTAATGGAAAAAAAGGAGCAGTTATGTGATCCAGGTGCTGCACTAAAATTGTGCTGTGCAGCATGACATGCACACAGTGGAATAGATTATTTTTGCCTCAAAATCTTGTTTGTTTTCTAATCACACAAGACATACTGACTTTATAGGAGCTAGGTGTATATATTTGAGAACATAGCAGCTACTTCCCTTTCTTGTGTTTCATAGTGAGCTGCTGTTGATTTTAAGGATAGGTTGAAAGCCTATAATTAATATCATGATTCTTATGAGCTTTTAATATCTAGTTGACATCTTAAGCTGGAAAAAAATCATGTTGTTCTTTGCTATCTGAAGGTAATAGTTATTTTTGTTGTTGGTTTGAGCCTTGCAGAAACCATATTGAATTCAAAAGTCTTCCTTTGAGTGTGAGACAGCCAGATGGAGAGCAGGAAGGAGAACGGCTTAACATTTGAAAAGGCCCATACAGTTGGTAAATCTTAACTTATTCTGTGTACAAACACAGGAGAAAGGATCTCTTAACACTGTAAACCGTGTAGGTCACCTTGCCAAAAGCAGATGATGATAATTTTGGCTTCTTTTTAAATACCACTTCTCTTCCTTCAATGAAAACATTCCTATTTTTTCTCCTTGTGCTATGTTCCTGCATCCTGCAAAGTACTTCTTCTGATCATGCTTGACATATTTGCACCTTCACGTGGTTTATCCTTGTAATTTCTCATCCACATTTATTGTAGAAATAACTTTCTAACGCAGAAGTGCCTACATCTTGGGGAAAACTGAAAGCTTGTGGAAGGGTCCTTCAGGTTTGTATACCTTAGCTATACCAAGCTCTTCAGATAAGAGTACCGAGTATATTGTGCCCATGTCTGCTTATAAATGCTATTTCCTCTTGAAGTTTTGTTTGTAATTTTGGTGTAAACCATAAACCATGTAATTTCAGTCTCTGTAGAGATCTTCATGCATTTATCATACCATAAGTATATTTTTAACGGTCTGAAGAAGACTATATGTGCTTAGGGGAAAAAAAGACCAGTCAGTTTTGCTGCTCTGTTTGTATAATAGAGTGCAGCTGTGGTGAAACACAGATAGAGCTGTCCTTCCTGGAGACAAAGGCTTGTTGAAATGATGATCTGATTTTTTTTTTGGTACAGTATGGTGTTCTCCCAAGGGATAAAATCGTTCTCTGAAACAATGCTTTGTGCTATAGTAGTCTTGAAAACACTTAAGGAATTTGACAAGGTTGGTCATCCAGTCTGCCAATTAAAGTGGTTACAAGTTAAACTCCTACTTGACCTGGTAACAAGTATAATCTTCATGGTTGTAGGCCACCATATCACTTAACTCCAGCGTTGGAGCTGACTGAGCTTCACTTTAAAGCAGCAGACAGCCCTTTACTATTGGGAAGTAATTCATAAATGATTCCTACTCATTTGAAAGATATTTTCTACCTTCTAGGATGCATTTATTTAAGGTTAGTTTATATGTATTTATTCATTTGTCAGTCTTATCCTTTATTTCAAGTAGCTCCCTTTTATCCATGGCATTTCCCATGCTGTGTTTGTGGAGCCTGGTTTTATGTATATATTTACAGTATAACTTACCCATTTTCATCTTCAGTATCTGTTTCCTTTAAAACTTGTTTCAGTCAGTCCTTTGTTAATTACCTTCCGAGCAATGGGGCTGCAATTACTTGTCATCTTTTTTGGGATTGTTTGCTAATTTCTGTGCATATCCCACTGCCATTTTTGAGGGAATTAGTAAAAATCCTTTTTAATGAATTGGTAAGTTATTCTATTCGAGGATAATCCTGAAAAAATGAACAGAACTTTTATGAAATCCACGCTGCTGGGGACAGTATGTTGAATAAATGCCTTGTTTTGGTTCTTGAAATAAGCAATTTTGGCAGCAGCATGCTACAGAACTCCATTGCTCCCCTGCTCCTATTTCCTTTATTTAAAAACAAAACAGCACCATTTTCAATAAATGTTTCCCAAATAGGCTTGCTTAATCCATGCTATAAACGTTCTGAATAATATGGGCCAAAAACTGCCCAGGAGGAGTGTCAGGAATTTGCAGCCACGTTAGGTCTGCAGCATTTCCTATCCCAGCAGGATGGTCTTAAATTAAATGCTCATAAATTTTCAATAATTTAACATGATTATAACTTTACAGGAAGTATTGGAGCCTTTGTTTTCCTACGGAAGAATCTCTTTTCTGTCTTCCTGTATCCATTAGCAGTTTGTTATCCTACTGCAGATGGCTTTGAAGGTCACGTGCCTTCCCATCTATGGATAAACAATGTGGCGTTTCTTTTATTCAGCACTTTCATATTTGAATTTTTGCCAGGTTCTTGACAATTTCACAGTAAAGTGACCTTTAACAATGATATTTACATGAATTCTAACAACATCTCTGTTAGATGGATGTATTTGACAGCTCCTTCGGAAAGCAGGAGATTTGCTATCCAGGCTATGTAGCCTTTGCTCTATTTTCTGAGGTTAGATGACATCTCTACCTGATTTGTGGGTAATGGTGATGGTGCTGTACCACACAGTGCTTCATTTTCAGCGGGTTTCTTCCAAACCTCGTCTCCTGCACCACTGTAGGAACGTGCTGATAAGTTAACGATTCCCCAGAGATGTAAGGCATCCAGAAGGCCTGTTATATTGGTTCAACCTGGTGTGTATTTGCAGTGCTGTTTTGATTTCTGGCCTCTTATTATCTTCATACATTGTGCTTGTTGTTATTGAGATCTTTGGAAGTCAGTCTTTACATTTTGGCTATCTGCATTTAACTGATGGCATGTGAAATTTTGCAGCTTAATTTATGTGAGCAAGGTTCTGCCTTCTTTTCTATCTGCTCTTGCCTAAATTGCATGTCATTTCCTTCCCATTGCAAAACCTTTCTCCTTAAAACTTTGATTTGTGGTTGGGCTCGAAATCTGAATCCTCTCTGCTGAGAAACATGCTATTTCCTTTTGCTTCACTTGTACTTCTCACCATTTCGTTGCATATTTCCAATGGCCAGGACAGTTTGAAAACATGTCTAAATGAGGATGGCTAAGCAGTCATCAGAAAGAAAAGAAGAGGGAAGGTTTCTTCATCTTCCCCAGTGCTGGAAAGGCTGTCCTGCCCCCTGGTATGAGAGCTGGGCTCTGTGCTTGTTCGTGCTGTCTCTGATCTCTGCAGCACATGCGTCATTCCTTTGTGTTGCATCCCAGCTTCAGCAGGAGGGATGGAGAGCAGCAACGTCTTGCTGCAGCTCCAGCTTTTGATAAGCTTTGGCAGTTGCCTGTCATGCTGATTGTTAGTGGCTTCGAACTTTTTTGCTATTCTTATTCATACCCTCTTGCTCTTAACTCTTTGCTGTTCCTTACCAAACCCTCTTGCAGTCTTTGATCGTGTTGTGATTTGTGATGCAGTGATTGTACACAAATAGTAGATTGAACTTGTTAATTTAGGAATTGTTAACTTGGTAATTTAGGAGTCACTCAGTGACCATAAGGTATCAGAAGGAAGCGTAGTGGGGAGAACTGTGAAGGCAGAAAAGAAAACAAACAGCTCTTAGAATACGTAGCTTGAGCTATTTGGAAATTTTATCTCCTGAAGGACTTGGGTTTGAATTCATGTTCCATGCAATCAGGGAACTCTATCATTATCCAAGCCGATCTTTTCAGTTGGTTTAGTATTCTATCACTATGGAAAGTGAAAGAAGAGTGAAAACAGTCTTCAAATGGTTAACTATGTTGCACCAGAATTTGTGTGTGTTATGTTTAAGCAGAAGACAGTTTCAAAAAGATGCAGCTTCCTGGGTGACAACTGTTGAAGCAGCTTTGTATATTGAAAGTGTGTCATATCCAATGCTTAATCTCTGCTTTTGCTTCTGTCCTGCAGGGAACACAGTGAGTAACCTGATTTTCATTCTACCTCCAATCTATGGTGCGATTCGGACCTATAAAGATGGCCTTGAAAAGCGGTATTTAGCTGCGTATTTATGTCTTACAGGTACGTGTAAAAGTTAATTTGCGCTTCTGCCTCCCTTTATAAGAAAAGATCAGTGAACAGTATCCAAATATTAATAAACCAAGTCATGGAATCCAAATACTGTGTGAAACTATAACAGCTCAACAACATTGAGGTTTATATTCACAGGAAAATACTATTTAGAATCACAGAATTGCTCAGGTTGGAGAAGACCTTAAAGATCATCAAGTCCAGCCGCAACCAAGAGCGTGAAATTAGAGTGTATTAAATAACTCTGTGAGGTTTTCATGCAAAAGGTCTCTTATGTGGTGCTATTTTCAAAAGCTTAATAGCATATTAGTGTGCTTTTTGTTCTTTTTCTTAATAATAATTGTATTTCATAGAAACAGGCAAGATTTTAGAGGAACTGAAAGAGCATTCTTTCATGAGTTGGAATTGGCTTTCAATTTTTGTTTGGCCCCAACAACCTAACTGCTGTTGTATTTGGGAAGTTCTGCAAGGATGGGAAAAAAAAAAAATGGGACCTTGGTATATCAGTGGACTTCACTGCAGTCTGTTTTTTCCTGTAATAACAAAATATGGAAAATAAACATATTCCTTTAAATTTTCAGTTATGCAGCTACTAATCAAGTTCCTTCTGAGAAAAGATGTTTTAAGACCATTCAGACTTGGCAGTAGGGTCTCTAGAAGTGGATTTCACAAATCTGTTTGCTGTAGCTCCCTTCTCTGGGGAGGCTGACTTTCCCAGTCTTCTCAGTGCTAAGACACTTGCTTATTGCAAATGTTACATTTAAAACTGGCATGCATATGTATTTAGATAAACATTGTCAGAAAGCAGACAACCATATGCTAAGTGTATTCGTAATGCCAATGGAGCTGTTATGTGCACGAGGTGCAACTTAGGGTTTTTCAGTTACTTGGAGACCTAGTTCAGCTTTGCTAATACGTGTGAAATATAGGCAGCAAAATATATAACTATGGAATCTCCTGAGAACTTTCCAAACAGCCATATGTAGGTGTTCTAGAGCTTTGAGTAACCGTTCATTTTTTGTCTCAGTTTAAAATACTTCGGTGGAAGGAGCTTCTGAAGGCTGGAGAGAAAGTGAAAGTGTGTGTAAGCATTTGAATCATAGAATGATTTGGTTTGAAAGGGACCTTAGTGATCATTGAGTTTTAACCACTGCCATGGGCTGGTTGCTCCCACCAGCTCAGGCTGCCCAGGGTCTCATCCAGCCTGGCCTTGAGCATCTTCAGAGATCGGGCACCCACATCTCTCTGGGCAGCAGTGCCAGGGCCTTACCACACTCTGAAAAAAGAATTTCTTCCTACCATCTAATCTGAATCTCCCCTATTTTACTTTAAAACCATTCCTCCTTATCCCATTGATATCAGACTGTGTAAGAAGTCAATTTCCTTCCTGTTTATAAGCTTCTCTCGTGTACTGGAAGGCCATACTGAAGTCTCCTCAAAGTCTTGTCTTCTCCAGGCTGAACAAGCCTCATTCCCTCAGCCTTTCTTCATAGGAGAGGTGCTCCAGCCCTCTGAGCACCTTCATGGCCCTCCTCTGGATCCATTCCCAACAGCTCTGCATCCGTAATGTGCTAGAGGCCCCAGACCTGGATGCAGTGCTCCAGATGGGGCCTCACAAGAGCAGAGGGGGACAATCCCCTCCCTCACCCTGCTGCTACCCCTCAGTTGTTGCAGCCCAGGATACTGGTGGCCTTCTGGGCTGCAAGCACACACTGCTGGCTCATATCCAGCTTTTCCTTTACCAGCACCCTTAAATCCTTCTCCACAGGGCTGCTCTTAGTGGGTTCTTTTCCCAGTCAGTACACATATCTGAGATTGCCTGGACCCAAGTGCAGCACCATGCACTTAGCTTCACTAAACCCCACTTGAATCATTCGGGTCCAGGTCTCTTTGGGTGACTTCCCTTCCTTCAGCTTTGCTGAAGTTGACTCTTCCCTTGTTCTTGAATCAAAGTATCCTGTACTAAACTGAAAGATTAGTTCCTTCTAAAAGATTCCTTCTAAACTGAAAAATGGTAAAATTGTTGAGCCTCACTATTTGCTATAAATTGTAGCTGCTTCATGATGGACAAATTGTGCCATTGTTTGACCAGAACATCAGGATGTCACACCAAGACTGCTAGAGGGATTTCCAGCTCTGAACTGACATCTATCATATACCACTTACTGGGGTAAAAGAGTCTGTCTTCGTTCATAATAAACACCATAGACTTCCATTTTCTTGCTGTTTCTGGTATTCATGAAGGGGAATTCAGCCTGCATACTTGGCAGCATTGCTGCAGGGCAGTTCTGACTTCCAGCTGGGCTCATCTGTGACTGGGGAGAAGAAGCCTTTGAATGCAGTCTGAAGTGATAATGCTTGCACGACTCGACTTTCATTTCTTATGTTAGAACCTCACGTTACAGGTCACTGTGTGTGACCCAGTCTGTTTCTCTTCTGTTTTGTCTCCATTTTGGTATTCATAATGCTGGGCTGTTTTGCAGCAGTTGGGAGATGTAAAGGAACATAGACAGTTTTATCGCTTCTTGGTGGAAAAACAAGAGCAGAATGGTGTGGAATCACAAGCTTCTTAACATCTGTTCTATTACAGAAGAAAAAAGCAGCAAATGAGAAGAGAAACAGAATTTTAAATGTAGTTGAAATGTGCCAAGAACATTGGCATTCTATCTCTGCATGTGACTGAATGACAAACATACTGACACAGAGAGAGTAGGTGTACAGAAATGTCTTTTTGTTAGAAAGTGCCAGAGAGTACTTTTCCTGAAAATGGTTTTATTTATGAACAGATTTCATTCTGTGTCAGTAACTTACCACGAATATAGACTTAATCCATAAAGGAGCATTGAATTTAACACAAAAGTGTTAGTTTCACATGAGGCATTATGCTTCATTGAAAACACCACCAGTTAGGAGCTCTGCTGTCAATGGGTTGTTTTGTCAAAGTAGAAAGTCTTTCTCCGTTCTGCTGTGAAGATGTGGGGGTGGGAGGGGGCACTTTAGTTAGTTAACAGTGTTGAATCATTACTGATATTTTACAAGAAGCTAATAGACAGCTGTCAAAGCGGACGTTGAAATGAAATCTGTTAGCATTTGAGAATGTAAGTGTTGTTTCTAGACGTTATTTTGATCCAAATCAGCTGCTCCTTTTGGATGCTTCCAGACATTTAGCTGATTGTCAGGTCCTTTGTTTCACCACGCTGTGTTCAGTGCTTTATTTTATACCCTACAATTTCTGCTGCTGACATCTATTTCCTCTTTGAACCCAGTGCATATTGAATTAGGGGAGGACTGTTCATTTCACATACGTGCTAAGATCCCAACTTGGCTCGACAAGAATGGGGATTTCTGAATAACTGTTTAAATAAATTCCTTGTTCAGCTGGTGCCAAAACTGGGTTGCATTTTACAAGTGTTTTGAGATACAGCACACTGTTCTCAGCCTTTGTTTCTGCTGCACTTCAGCTCAAAGGGCATATTGTCAATGAACTCAATAGAAAAAGGATAAGATTTTTAGTGAGAACTATTTATCAGTCAATCTAACATTACTAAGATTATTCTTAAGCAATTGCTTTAGCATTTTGCTTCTCGTTAAGCAGGTAGAAGAGATCAGACTGTCATTACCTCAAACCAGTTGGTTTTGGGTGGCTCATTTTGATGCTGTGGTATTTTATCAGGTTTTACCACATGACATTTTCTGTTCTTATGGGAAAGTGTGATTCCCAAATGTTTTATGTTCTAGATGGATCTTGATTTAAATATACATACTTCTTTCTGAACTGTGTTTCCAGTGAAACTCTGCATCTGTAATAAAATTCACCCCAAATTGATTCCCTTATTTTTACCTAAGAGCCAAAGCTGCAAAGACTGTGTTTGTAAATCAGTTGTGCTTAGGAATGATCCTGCATGCTGAAGCCAAGCAGTGTGAAACGGTCTGTCTGTTCATCTCAGCATCCAAAAGAGGGTGACAGCATACAAATATCCTATTGGGCACGAGCTCGGGGCTCTTCTGGCTGCTGGACTGTGCTGGGAACTGCTGGGGAAAGTGCTAGTTGGAACAGGCCAGACTTATGCCACAGACTGTTCTAACCATTCTCTAGCACAGACACTTGCATTATGGTATCTAGGAACTGACCCAGCTGTGCTTGTGTTCACTGGTAGGGCTGTACTGTGGGAGTAGCCAAGATCACTCCTGTCTGAGGAGGGAAACCAGTACTGAGTTTAGAAAACAAAATAATAAAAATAATTCATTTAATTCTGCTTTTTCATCTTTCATTCTTTGACTGTTTGTGGTATGGTATAGTTGGCCAGCTGAATCACTCTTATAATGGCGTTGTCTTTAGTGGAAGCTTTGATACCAGGTAAATATGTAAATACCTAAATAAAGGTGTTAGCAACTAGAGCTGAATTTCATCCCACCTTTTGCAGTGTTCTTGTGTAGGATCTGAGGAGTTTAAATTCATACCACATCTAGGTGATCCTAATATGTTGCTTTTTCTGTAGATGCTTTAGGTTTATGATTAAAGAATAATTCTTAATGCTGATGGATAGTCTTATATTAACATAAATTACCACTGCTTATGTGGCAGATCTAATTTTTCTAATTAATAGTTTGAATTCTTCAAACTATTGAAGAATTCATAGAATCGTAGAATGGCCTGGGTTGCAAAGGACCACAATGATCATTTAATTTCAGCCCCCTGCTATGTGCAGGGTCACCAACCTCTATACCAGGCTGCCCAGAGCCACATCCAGCCTGGCCTTGAATGAAGAAGAAACAGTGTGACCATTACACAGAAACAACAGTATTTTGATAACTGTTCCTAGAAATTAATTATTGTCCTGGGATTAATGACTTGAAACAGTATTACTTGTGACATTTGGTGATAAAGACTGAATAGGAAAAATAATCTTGAAATAACTGCTCCTAATCATGTAGGAGGAAGGGGAGGAGTGAGTTTAGAAACAAACTGTTGAGATTTATAGCCTCAATAACATTTATAAAATGACAACAAAAACAAACAAAAAAGAAACCTAATAACATATTTTGTTAATTTAAAATGAGTAGCAATTTGTTATGCAATGGTTTTGTCCATATTTGAAAATTATAGTTACGATTTTTAATGGATTATATCATGAAGATACTAAAATCAGCATGACAGCCACAGTAATGGGTGGCACTGTTTTAATTACGATCTCAATGTGCTTTTTCTTCAGAGTGATTAATAGTTATAATCTATTCTGTATGTACAGAAATACAGCTGTGAGAATTTCTTATTAAAATCCCATGAAGTGGTTGCCTATTGTTCAGAAAGAGTTTTCAAAAGCCAAGCAATGTAATCAGAAGTCCATTGTAAGTTACAGAGTGCATATATATGAATTTGGAGAGTTTGGCAGTGTAGCTCTGTTACAGCTCTGTGTTTCAGTACAGCAACTTGCTTTGGTATTTCATTTTGTTGAGTACATATAATCACAATTCCAGCCTAAAAGCATCTAAAGAAACATCTCCAGACGTGTCTATCAGCTGCCTTGGGAATCCTGTATAAAAAATGCCTCAGTGAAGCCAAGCTGGTGGGTGTAGAAAAGAAGGTTATGTTCTTGCAGCAAAGGCTGCACAGCAGCACTACCCAGTGCTTTCTCTGAATAGTTGGCTTTCTCTGAAACTGGATGAGGTAAAGCTTCATTTCTTGAAGGAAGACAGGATATCACATTAATGTAGTTACTCTTCCAAAATAAAAATGAGCTGGTGCTTAATGAGAGTATTTAATTATTCACGTTCCGAAGCAGTGAATGATAGATTAAATACTCTACTGGCTTTGCTCTAAATAATGAAATCTAACTTAGAAGAAACACTGTCCTTGTTTAACTGCTAAGAACTTGGTGTAAGCAAAGCATATGTCTCATAAATTAAATTCTGAATTTACTTGTGAAATTGAAGTATTTCAAATAAATAAAATGGATCATATGGAAGGATTAGCTTGCAGGAAGGAAGCTCGGAGATGGTGCTCACATTTCACAGAATGAATGAATACTGATGGATTCTGTTTGTGTACTTTGAATTTCTGATTCTGAGTTCTAGTAACATTGTGCCTCCATAACTGGCCAAAAGCTACTTGTAAAATTTACCTTTAAAACCAGATGATAAGCAGAAATATTGCTGACTTTCAGGATAGCCATATTAGAATGATGCTTTGCATTATAAGATTGACAAAGTCTTAATGTTCTAAAAAGAAAGCTGCAATAATGCTATTCCATTCATTGTGGGTTCCCTCCACTCCTAATCTCAAGTGAAATCATACTAGATAAGAGGAGACAGGGAAGCCTCCCTCCCCCTGCAAAAAAAAAAAAAAAAAAGACAATATAATGTGGGCAGCCATGGAAAACTGAGTTTGTGTCCCTGAGATAAGATGCTGATGGCTTTTTTTTCCAGTAAGCTTTGAATGTTTAAGTTAATGCACCCAAAATGTTTTCAACATAGACTTGTATTCTAACTGTATTCTAACTTGTATTCTATTTCTTTGGTGTTTTCAGCTGTGGGATTGGGATCTTGGTGCTTCCACATGACCCTGAAGTATGAAATGCAAGTAAGTATTGCTAAGTCCCTGTGACTCATTGTGTTTCTCACTATGCAGTCATACTGCCATTTCTTGACTAGATGAAACTTGTGTAACAGGAGTTAATGTACCTCAGAAATTATTGTACGTGAATCTTATTCCACATGATGTTTTACACTAATAGATGTACATATCCTAAAATAAGAGCTCTAATCGATTGCTTACTTTGTAGAAGACACTTTGTTCATTGGGAAATCATACTGTCTTCTTACTCACTGGTACTTTAAAATTCCTGCAGCTGTGTTTTAATAGCAAGCAATATAGACTACTGTTATTCACTATATCATCTTTTTCAACTTAATGTCTTCTATTATATTTTCTATTGATCTAGATATACTTGTAGCACAAATACTGCAGTCAGTGTCTGCTGAGAAACAATGGTAGAGTCATTCTCAAGCAGAAGGTATTCAGCAATCAGGCAATGGACATAAGGATTTGTCCTGATATTACTCATTTTCTAAAGGGACAAAGAGAACTTTGCCCTGTTTTAGATCTAAGAGAATGAAGGAAATTTGTCTTTATATCAAAGAATGAAATGAAATTTAGTTCAAAATTAAGAAACCTACGCTGTGTGCTACGAATCTGTGTTTACACAGATTCTACGTTGGTAGTCTGAATTTGAATCATAGCAGTCTACCAAAACAAAAATGTGTGTCATTTCAGACCATGTTTCTGTCTGGCCTCCAGCTGCCATCCCCCAAGAGTGCAGGTCTCTTGGATCCCATACTGTGTCTGCCAACCTTGAGAGGGTGTAGTGGAGACCCTGAGCATCTGAGATAGCCTATGCCTTGGCAACTGAATCAAGTCTTGAATTTTTGTTAATCATAATGGGACCTGAGACTGTGTAGATGGACACCAAAAATTAGATGTCTTGAATTTGATCCAAATTACAGTCTGCAGTGATGCTTGCTTCTGTGTTGCTCATTTTCAACTTCGTAGCATGTGCTGGAGATAAGTCACAATGAAGCATTCTCTTACCACCATTTAATTATTTGCTGCTCTTTTTTTTCTGGCATGGAGAAAGCTTCTTCCTGGATCCATCACCCCACTCCCTCCTAACTTATAGCTAATATAAGTTAATCCTATCTCAGTGGAAAAACTTGCACCTTTTCATCTCTCTTCTCTCAGCTGCTTGTTCCTAACCCTGCCAGACTTTCAGATCCTCTTTCATAGAATCATATATCCCCTGCTGGAAGGGATCCATAAGGATCATCAAGTCCAACTCCTGGCTCCACATAGCTCCACCCAAAAATCAGACCATATGCCCTGGGGGCTTTGCCTAAATGCTTCTTGAACTCTGGCAAGCTCAGAGTGATGACCACTGCCCTGGGGAGGCTGTTCCAGTGCCCTGTCATCCTCTCAATGAAGAACCTTTTCCTGATTATCCAACCTGAACCTCCCCTGTAGCAGCTTCATGCTGTTTCCTTGGGCTCTCTTTCTTGCAGGTGAGCGTGGCCACACAAAAATGATCCAGGCTTAAAAAAACCTGGGTGGTTGGTTTATGTTTTTATTTTTAAATCCATGTGACTTTGCTGCTTATCATGTAGCTCTGGTGTTGCATCAGAACAGCTAAGCATCCTCCAGACCATGGTGTATAAAGGGTGAACAGAAGCACAGGAGAGGGGAGCAGCAATGACTTGCATCATTTTTCCCACTGGAGTAAAAGGCTTTATGTGAGCTAAAGTACACTTATTATTTTGGCAGCCAAGCTAAATCTGCAAGTGGCCCATAATACTCTGCTTATTAAGCAATGAATCACCATAGAAGAAACATTTCAACTAGTAAATAGTCTTTTCTTGTACAATTTCTCTCTTGTTATGATTCAAAGTCAGCTCTTGACAGCTGTTTGAAGTGAATTTCTTGACATTTGTTTCAATCTTAATACTGTAAATGGTCAATTCACGTGCTTTAATTAAGGGAAACGTTAAAGTTTTGCTCTCAAAACCAGTTCCTGAGAATTTTTTTTTCCTGAAGCAACCGCCTTTTTCTCCATTTTATTTTTTGATTTTATTTGCTCAATCATGGTTTGCGGGATCCAAAATACTTCTTTAACCAGCTAAATCAGTTCCCTTCTATACACGTTCCTTCTGTGTCCAGATATCCTGTCACAGCATTTTGGGGAAGATGAACTCCTTTTGAGACAGAAGCCATTTTCTTCTGCAAGCAAATCCTAAGTAGGATCTTTTGAGACCTCTTTGCTGTTATTGTTCTGTCCCTGAAAAGCAGCCAGCATATGAACTTCGGGGTATACACAGCTGTCCAAATGTGAAAGTATTTTCTAAATACTATTTCTCATTCTTTTTACCCTCTCTTTCTTTTATGAGACCTTGAATCACTCATGCTCTTAAAGAACTATGAATGAATTAATCCTGCAGAAAATTCTTTTCAGACTCGGTGAAAGTATCACTGAACTTATAATTAACAGTAACTATTATTATCAACTAGAATTCAGCTATTGCTTCTTTCTTTTTCTCCCTGAGACATCACAATGGTGATGAACTCATCTGGTGGCAGAGTGCCACCTAGCATGTCTGTTGGCTTCATCTGCCCACTGTTCCTAATCCTTTCTTTGTGCTACCTATTGCAGTCCCCGGCCCTATAATTCAGGGATTAAAACCTTTTTCCTGCAGTTTTAGCTCTGTGCTGGATCGACCTATTAGAAGTGGCTCTCCATGGGTCAGACAAACATGTCTGCTGGCTCGAGAGGCGCTGGTGGTATGTTTGAAGAAGAGCAAGATCTGCCCTTTTGGTGGCTTAGATCTGTTTAGCTGTATTGTGAAATATTTCCTGAAGTTTCTGTGACCAAACCCAAGGAAAGCTTTATAGTTCATGCTTTGGATAATTCATCTTCGGTAAAGAGCTAGTTCACTTTTTCCAACACAAATATTCAGTACTAAAAGAAGGTTTTTGCCTTTGCAATTCGACTAGTGCTCCCAAATGGAGGAGAATCAGGTTGGGCATATCATTATACAGGAAAACAAGATTATGAACTAGCTAACTATCCTTTACCAGTAATGGGAAGGGAGTTTCTGTACAAACATGGCCATCAACAACTTTCAGCGTGATGGAGGAAATAGATCAAAACGGCTTTGCGTCTGGTTCTTGTTTTTCTTAGGAAAAAATCCATTGTGTTGTGGGAGTAACAGTTCTAAAGTGGCTCACAGTTAGTGTTTGATCCATGACACATCAGAAACAGTAGATCTTCACTGATGCATTCGCTTGCTTTTGCATTTTCCTGATTTTCAGTCCTTCGTAGGAAAATCAGTAAACTGTGTTATGAGCAGAAATGTGGTGGTGTTCCTTGAGAAAAATTTTAGGATAGAATAATGCTATAAAGTTGTGTGAGTTTCTTTTTGTTTTCCCCTCTTGGATAAATACATCACAATTCAGAGTGTATGTGTACCTGTAATTGAGAAATCACCTCTCTGGTGATAACTGTTTTAATTTCATGAAAATTGAGGTGGAGAAATAACACTGATCTCCAAAATAATAAAAAATATTTAAAGACATTATTTGGCAGTCAGAACATGAAAAACAAAGAAACAAAGCCACAAATCACCAGAAAAAGCCATCTCAGACTTAAAACAGTGTCAGAAATTACCAAAATTAGAAAGTAAACCTTTGAGCATATTTCAGAGTGCTTCCTAATGGTCTCAAGATTTATTTTACATTCTGGAGCAATGATATCATTACAGTTTGTGAAGCTAGCATAGAAGCAGCTTGTATAGAATGTATTGTAGAAGCTCCTATAGAATGTGATTGCACCAAGCAGGATCCAAGTGGTGTGGTCATAATGTAATGTAATATTCCAAAGATCCAGTGTAATTAGCTTATTAATACAGTAACATTTCAGTAATCGAATAGGATTTGATACTTCCTCATATTGAAGTTGATTTGAGAAGGGGAAATTGAAATGATGTAAAAGTCTTATTTTCTTAAGTCTTCTCTTTCCTTAATTAATTTACACAAGTTAAAAGCAGTTTTCATGTTTTGATGTCTCTGCTTTTTGTAGCTGTTGGATGAACTGCCAATGATATACAGTTGTTGTGTCTTTGTCTACTGCCTGTAAGTATTTGTTAAATGTTTTTTTTTTTCTGAATATTTTTGAAATATTAGATTTTACAATGCATATGTGGAGCTCAACAGAGAGGCTGACATTGAGGCTTCTGCTGCTTTCAATGAGATCTCAATTTTGCCAATAGTACAACATTGTGACTTGGCCATTAGAGCACCAAGTTGACTTAAATCCTTGTTTTTGCTAATTTAGAGATGTTTTCCTAGTGCTTGTTTAGCAGGAAAGCATTAAGGAATTGCACTGCATCCAACCAGAGCTGTGGTACTTGGTGTGTAAGCAGCTGACATAAGAAAATTACTTCAGCAATACTGACGAAATTATCAACGTGGCAATTAGTTGCAGCTATGTTTTTATGACATAGTCTGACTTTACATGCAAATTTCAGATTTCTGGTTAAACCTGCTTTTCACTCATCTGGAAAAGTAAAGCAAAAAAGGGCGTTAAGTGCAAATTTTGTGAAGAATGTCTTGGAACATGCATGACAGCTTAATGCTATGCCAGGATGGTCTGTACCGTTTAATTTCAGGAATAATGTGGCATTTAGTAAAGATACAGTAAGTTATTTTTCTTGCCTGTTGCTTCAAGGCCTGGATGGAATACACTTTCTTCCATTGCTTGGAAAATCCAAATGATTAAAAGGACCCGTTGCAGACAGAAATTAATTGTCTTGTTGCTTTTGAACATGTGATCAAATATTCAACTTGCAAACTGGATATATTTTTTGTAAAGGGTACAGGTAGCTTGCAATGGAGATGGTCTGAGATAGAACTAAATCTACATCTTGTGGAAATTACCATCAGTTTGTGATTCATACATTAGTATGATTTGTGCAGACTGAGGAGCAGAATAATAATGTCTCTATTACAATTTTCCATTGTAGCTCCCTGTCTCCTTGAAATTGCCTTTGCATTCATTTTGTCTGATTTGAGTGTGATTGGAGAAGGGATAAGAAGAGGCTTTAGAAAACCAATTGCAAAAATAATCACACTCATTTTGTGCAGTGGTTACTGTTGTCTTCAAAAGCACTGAACTCTGTTACTGCACATACAGCTCTAACAAAACTATATTTGGTTGGTAGTAATTAAAATGCTGTGAAGAACGAGCTAATGCTTGGTTCAGGAGGCCTTTAATAATCATTCTGGTTTTCTTGGAGGTAGTTGAGGTGGTTCTGCACGGGATTCTCCCTCATACATCATTCAAGCCCAGTGACTCTCAGGCCATGCAATTACTTTGGCAGTGCATTTTGCAGTGTAACGCATTGTGCTGCCTCATAGATTATATTTCAGATATTTCTACACTTTTGTTCTTTTTCATCCATGCTCGTATCTTTTCCAAAAGCTTATGAACTGAAGAGTTCACTGTTTTGTAAGGTGGATCCTTTCCCACACTGACTTTAGGTCACAGACGTAATGCTTTGGAGCACTTGCATTGCATTTCAAACTCATTTCTAATTTGTCACCCATCACCCCTTAAGCACTTTTGAAAAATGTTTATGCTTTCTCAATATGTTCCACTGATTGGTTTATTTTCAGTACATGTATAAGCTTACTGTTGGGTTTTTTGTTTGTTTTTGAAAAATACATCCTTTATGTGGTAAGTGACAAATGTTCTCTCTCTCCTTTATGTTCTGTTCCAGGTACGAATGTTTCAAGTACAAGAACACAGTCAATTATCCAATGATTTTCATTTTAATAACGTACAGCTTCATAGTCAGCATAGTAAGTAACTTTTTCTGATACTTCATTTTCACCTGCATGTTGGCAGCCTCCTATCCTACAAGCAATCCTGAGTCACTCCCACTTTCAGTGAAGAATGACTGTTGGTGGGAAAATTACATACTGGCCTTAGTAAACTGAAACCTTTCTCTCTAAGCTACTATACAGAATAAACGAAGAGGAAACAACACAGTAATCCAATTGCTAGGATAGGAATGTGAGGAAAACAATCCTTTTAGGACTGAGGTATCCTTTTACAGGGCTGAAGCACCTCCTCTATGAAGACAGGCTGAGGGAGCTGGGCTTGTTCAGCCTGGAGAAGAGAAGGCTGTGGGGTGACCTCATTGCAGCCTTCCAGTACCTAAAGGGAGCCTATAAGCAAGAGGGGAGTCAACTCTTTGAAAGGGTAGATAACTGCAGGACAAGGGGAAATGGTTTGAAGTTTTGGGAGGGAAGATTTAGGTTGGATGTCAGGGGGAAGCTCTTTACAGAGAGAGTGGTGAGGTGCTGGAACAGCTGCCCAGAAAGGCTGTGGATGCCCCCATCCCTGGAGGTGTTTAAGGCCAGATTGGATGGGGCCCTGGGCAGCCTTGTGTAGTATTAAACGTGGAGGTTAATGACTCTGCGTGTGGCAGGGGGGTTGGAGCTTCATGATCCTTGATGTCCCTTCCAACCTAAGCCATTCTATGATTCCTTTTAGGTCCCTGAGGAAAACTCTTTGACAGAAGTGACAATAATCCTGTTTATCAGGCTGCAAGAATCGAACTGTAATGAACTGCTGTATTGAGGGATGTTTTAAAACAGCAGCCCAAATAGAAAGGTGTATTGCTGATTAAGAAATGAGATTCAACAGGGTTTCAATTCTTCTAACTTGTTTCCCATTCTCAATGCAAACAGCTACCTGCTTGAACAAAATGACTTTTGCACAGGCTGTCAACCACAGATGGAATCTCTTTATTTTTGATAAAGGTTATTTTATTAAAATAGTGATAAAGGTCTTTTTCCTTTAAAAGACTTGTCTTCTCTTTTGCACCTCCTAAGCTTTCTTTTCTTTACATTTGTGGCAAGTTATGCCTGGGGCATATTGCCTTTCTGTCTCCAGCAGTAGAGCTTAAATGAACTGCGTGATCAACGTGTCTATTAACTACTGGCTTTTGGTAAAAAGAACTGAAATATTATTGTCAAAAACATTCATAATAGCAAATCAAAGCAAAGTACATCATCTTCTTGCAGCGCTTATCAGCAGCGTGCCTGGCAATTTCTGTATTTTAATTGTTTTTGTGTGTTACAAGTCTGTTAAAGGAGGTCTTAGATGTTAATTTCTCTATTTGTGTTTCCAAACATTCCAAAATAACTCCACAGTTTAAAATGGGTTGAAGAAACCCCAGATTTTGCCAGAGGAAACTTCAAATGTTTAATCAGCTTTAATGGTATATGGGTAGGCCCTCATTTTTATTCTAACAGAACAAGCCTTGGCTGCATTTAAATCAGAAATGTTATGGTTGTTCTCTGTTGCAACTTATTTATCTCTTTTTAATCTTGGCAGGTTTACTTAAAATTGAAACAGCCTGTGTTCCATCAGGTAAGCCTTGCTCTGTTGGAGAAGCTGGTTTTGTTTAAACCATGTTGTTTTATTGGAATGTCATATAGGTTGCTATAGCTGGAAGGAAGAACGGAAGGCAAATGCCATTTGCTTTTCACATAGTCTTTAGGCAGCATTGCTGCCTGTCACATTGCCATCCTGTTACTTGATGACCTGAAAAACTGGTAGGTTTGATATGTGGTGTTTTAGTATTTGACCTAATAGCTTACATGTTTTTTCATCAGTTTAACAAACATAAGAAGAGGAAGGCCTTAATGAGTCCTGATCTGCTTTATCCTATTACTGGCTGCTGTGAACCTGCGACGTGGCATAGGCAGTTTAGCCCCATGGTCTTCTCTCCCTTTTTCAGTATCAACTTTCTTTTTTTTTAACTATTCAATTTTAATTTGTATAAATTCAAGCTGTATTTAAATGGAGAATATTTACAGTGTTATGCAGTGACCTTGTTGCTATTGATTCTGTCCTGTCTGCTATTAATGTGCTGATAGAGCTGGTGCTCCGCAGCCTGGAGAAGAGAAGGCTCCAAGGGGACCTTATAGCAGCTTTCCAGAACCTGAAGGGGCCTACAGGAAAGCTGGGGAGGAACTTTTTATAAGGCCAGGTAGCAGCAGGATGAGGAAAAATGGTTTTAAACTGGAAGAGGGTAGATGTAGAATAGATATTACGAAGAAATTCTTTACTGTGAGAGTGGTGAGACACTGGCATATGTTGCCCACTGAGGTTGTGGATGTCCCCTCCCTGGAAGCACTCAAGGCCAAGCTAGATGGGGTTGTGAGCAACCTGATCTGAGCGGAGATGTCCCAGCATATAGCAGGGGGTTTGGAACTAGATGATCTTCAAGGTACCTTCCAACCCAAACCATTCTATGATTCTACGATTCTATGGTTGTACAGTTGTTAATAAAACATTTGGTACAGGCTCTTTTGTTGCTACACTGTCCAAAATTATTGAAGTGCATCTGCTGGTGTCAGGTTAGGACATGCATCACTTGGCCATTCACAGGGCTTTAGAAGTCATGCTTGCTTGTCTATGCCATGTGTAGCTTTCCTTCTTTTATGACTTTTTTATTAAGAATAACAGCAAAAAAATTGCCGAGCAAACTCACTGAGCTCTTTACAGGATACAGCTTTAAAGCCTTAATTTCAGAAATTGGTAGTGCTGTCACTTGTCAAATTGTGCGTGCTTCATCAGCAGTCATAAAAAAGATACATGCTTCCTGTTGCTGGATTAGTAAAGTGCTGGTGAATAAAATAAATTTTCAATTGCTCCAAATGATCTCTCTTAGAAGGATGAATTGTTAACTCTACCTGTAGATAAAAAGAGAGACTTGCAGGTGTTTTTTACCCCGTTTATTAAACTCCATTTTACCATCCTGGTTTTCTTTTTGTCAGGAAGATATTAGGCAGGGTGAAAATTGCAATTTCTGATACTTTTACTGAGCTGGTTGAATGAATAGATTTTAAATATATTTTTACAATAGCGGAATCTACTACTGATGTTGGACTGTTTTATTTCTCTAATTACCAGTCTACCTACATTTACTGCAATAAGTATATCACAGCTTCACTGTAGCTCAGTTTGGAGTGTTCACTTAGGTATAGTTCCATATGACAGATATTAAGATAAATATTATGACTTGTCTGGAAAGAGAAATAGGGAAACTTTAACTTGCTGCCCCAAAGCACTAATTTTTTGCAACTGGTTTCTGTTTGGTTCTGTGTATGAATTCCCTGTAATAACTTATACATGAAGAATCAATGTAGAAAAGATTTAGGTGAGTAAAAGTGCCGAACTTTTATAACTCTTTTCAAATTGATTTTTATGCAGAACATACAGTTATGGCCAAATACCAAGGTCTTAAGTACTGCAGACATTTTTTTCATTATCTATGCCAAATATGTTGTAAATCTGGAGGAAACATTGCTCTGACTCACAGCTAAGCAAGGTTATTTTCTAATTCTTGTCCTCTGCATAATTACAGTAGGTATTTTCCAGCTGAATGAGTTGTATAGTCTTGAAGGTTAAGTATTAAATATGTTTGTACCATCATATTGTAGCCCATAGTCTCAGTACCAAGCTGTATGAGAAAGCAGCATTAGGACGTAAAACAGCATTTGATTCCTCTAGGTATTTGTGGCCATCATCATCATTTGTCAACGTTGGAGAAAGGAGAATAATCCCATGGACACCTTGGTATTGTTTATTGTTACAGTGTGTTTTTTCTTAGAGATGAAGAGCAACGGGACTCTTTGAAAGGGTAGATAATAGCAGTACAAAGGAAAATGATTTTAAGTTGAAGAAGAGAAGATTTAGGTTGGATATCAGGGGAAAGTTCTTTACTCAGAGTGGAGAGCAGAGAGGTGCTGGAACAGCTGCCCAGAGAGGCTGTGGATGCCCTGTCCATCCCTGGAGGTGTTCAAGGCCGGGTTGGATGGGGCCCTGGGCAGCCTGGTCTAGTATTAAATGTGGAGGTTGGTGTCCCTGCATGTGGCAGGGAGGTTGGAGCTTCATGATCCTTGATGTCCCTTCCAACCCAAGCCATTCTATAATCCTATGAAGAATGGGAGAGGATTCCACTATATTCAGTTGACAGGATCCAAGCTTTAGTTCCCAGTGAACTCCTTTCCACTTTCCTTCCCAACTTGTGCTAATGAATTGCATATTGTCAGCAAGGGAATGAAGGGAATTCAATTTGTTACTCATGGTACTGTGGAATTAGAGACCAGCTGCTTATTCTCCATTCAGATATTACAGGTCTGCAAGGGTCTCAGTGATTCAGCCATGGAAGGAATGAGATGTGCACTTTAGTTAGCTGGGCACTACACGTCATTAGAAGGAGAAAACACTTAAAACTGATCTGTAGGCTTTTTGTTTCTTTGCTTTTTCTGTTTCATCAATTAATCAAACAAAATAGCACTAGTCTTTACAGGCTTGTATTGTTTTGCTTATATCAAAATTTCTATGACTAAAGCACTGTTTTACCTAATTTCCATGCTAAACAGGCATAGGTCCTACTTCTGTAGATGTTCTGAAGCCAGCATCATTGACCTCTCCTCTTTCCCAACCAGCACACCAATTTACTGTCTGATGAGGAAATGAACAGGTTAAAACCGTTCAGAGTTAGCTTTAAATTAGATTAGTTGCTTATCCCTGTTACGTGCTTATACCACATGTATATTTGTGCTTATGGAAGGAAAGAGATGAAGGAAGATTGGTTGCAGGCATGAAGTCATCTGCAAAAACATTTTCCATCCAGATTCATTTACTTGCTCCATGTGGGATGCTGGTTGTACAACTGTAGGGCTCAAAATCTTCATTCAGCGAATGGGCCTAGGTAGATGAATAATGAAATAAATGTAGAATCCTTTATTATTTGCACAGTCATCTTTTGCAGGAGTTTGAAGCAAATTTCTAACAGAGAAAGTTAAAAGGTAAACAGAAAATTAGATGAAGCCTAACCTGACAGCTTTTTTTTTTTTTGACAAATGCTTTTTCTACATTAGGAAACACAGTTAAAAAATCTTTTGTATAGACATTACAAAAGTGTTGATATGTTCTCCCATGAATAACAGAGCAAGCTGGAGAAGGAGATCAGTTTGAGAATTGCAAATATGGTAAGGGAGTGAGTAGTGCAAAATGACTAAGGGAAATGATGAAAGCCAGACTTGGTCTGGACTTTCTCAGATTGATTATGGGAGTGTTTTTATTTAATGACCTATAGCAGGAAAAGAGTCACATCCTGATGGTATTTATGATGATACGAATCTAAGAGACATCGCTAAGTACAGAGGAGGATGAAGAATGAACTGGGAGACCTGGAGGACTAACACTGCTAAAGAGGGGGTAGAATTTGAAATGATTCAGAATGGAAGAACTGATGGGCACATACCAGCTACTGTTGTTGTAAGCTGTGCACAGATCACTCAAGGAGGAGAGAGCCTGGATGTGTTTGCTGATCACAGCATAATAATATGACCTGTGAATTTTCTGCAGCAATGGTAAAAGTAAACCACGTGTACTGGATTTACAGGTTAAAGTTTTTTTAGATAAGAGGGAGTGAGCCTGAGAGGAAAAGATTCATTTGAGCAAATGTAATATAAAATTATCTTCAGTGGTCTTTTAAGCATACAAATGAAAAGAAGAAAGAAGAATGACTTAGGCTAATATGAAACTTGAGTATTGAATTGCATATGGGAGCCTGAAACTGAATGAAGAGTGTGGTGTGGCACAGCATAACCCATTTGGACTTGCAGCTTCCCATTTTTTAGGGAATGTCTGTGGGCAACACACAGTGTCCTGCAGCTCTCCAGAGTCCTCCTTGCTAAGGCAGCAGCCAGTTGTAGCCTTTTGCCTTAATGATATTTTACCTTACAGTGGTTTCCTGCTTTCTACATGCTCAGGTTGCCAAGCAATCTGTTAAAAATGACCTTTTCGGGGCATATCTTCACCACATAGCTTTTCATACTCAGGCATTGTCTAGCTAAAGAACAAGTGTAAAACGATTTGAGTGAAATTTTACTCTAAGTTACACAGCCTCGCTTCCAGAAAACAAGTACAGCTTTCACTCTGGCAAGTACCTGTACCTGCACAATAGCTTAAGGAGTGTGGAAAGATGCTCAGAGTCTGCAAAGGATGAGCTCTATGAGTCATTGAACAGGAAACCAAGGAAAACTTTGTTTATTACTGCAGACCGTGTCCCAAGAGCTCTGGAAGGCTGCTGAGCACCATGCAGCAGCAGTAACTTGCATGTCATATTGATGTAATTAATATCAAACCTGGTGAATCTGGGTTGGCTCAGTAATGAGCTGTTGGTGCCATGTGTAGTGCTGTACAGCAATAAGAGTATTCTCAGATACTCAGTGTTACTGTAGGAATTGCCCTTCCTTTTTACCTCTGCTAGGATTTCTTTCCTAGAAATGCATGAGTATGTAGAAGTCTGATGGCTTTGCTGTAAATCTCAAATACAATTTCTAGCTTCAAGTACTATTTCTTGATAGGTGGTTGAGATATTAATAGGTAAGTAGTGCCACAGACCCCAAATCTGCAAATGTGATTCCTGAAGTGTGCGTGAATATTTGAAGCTGATGAATTTGATAGCAGAGAATGGACTGGAAGCTAGGAGCAGAAGAAATAGAAGTGGAAATAACAGGTTTTCTGTACTAGAAGAGTAGGTGAAGAACCAGTTTTATACATTTCCCCTGGTGTGGAGGACGAAGCTTGTTTCTGATGTACACAAGAACAAATCTGTTTGATTTGCTAAACTCTACATCATCTCAGAAACACTGTTGAATACTGAGTGCTGGATTGCTTGGGTCCCATATGTAAATGGGAAGCATGCTTTTCATATATGTCCTTCTCACTAGGTAATACTCAGTATGAAGAAGACTTTGAGTTTTTCCCCATTGGAAAGATACAAGTTTGGAAGCTGAAATAATCATATCATAGAATGATAGAATGGCCTAGGTTGAAAAGGACCACAACAATAATCTAATTTCAACCCCCCTGCTATGTGCACGGTTGCCAACCACCAGACCAGGCTGCCCAGAGCCACATCCAGCCTGGCCTTGAATGCCTCCAGGGATGGGGCATCCACAGCCTCCTTGGGCATCCTATTCCAGTAGAGGGGAAACTGTTATGGATAACAAAAGAAAAGGTTCTACTCTTTTCTCTTGTTTAAATTATAGTGCAGGTGTTCTTTTGCTTACAATTTCAAGGCACTGTAAGGCAGAATTGCACAAAGCTTGCTTGGGTGTTCACGTGTCACTGAAGTGATACATTAAAGAACAACAACAAAGGGAACTGAAGGAATTGAGAAATTTGAATAGACTTGAATTACAGCAGATATTTTTTATTTTATTTTGTACTTTATCCCTTGGGTGGGCAGATAATACCTGAGATGCTTTTTTTTTGGCATATTTAAAATAGTAAATCCATGGGTGGTAGAGGAATAAAAGTAAACACTGCTCCCAAAAGTATAAACTAATTTATTCTGCACTGTTTATAGATGCCTAGTAAGCAAAAGCTGTCATAAGACGTGCAAATTGTAGCAACACCTCCTGGATGTTTGCCTGTGGTGTGAAGAGAAGGATTGAAGCACACAGAGCAGAACACTTTGTTGTTCCAGTCTTTCATGGGCTTTTAAGCATGAATGTTGTGTTTTACTACTTACAACCTATTTGTGTGGGGGAGTGGAAAAGGCAAGAAATTGAAGTGTCAGCTGTGGACAAGTTTTTCTTTAGTCGTTGCAAGGTTCCTTTTTTCCTTCCTACATTAAGCCTGTCCCCTTCTACAGGCCCTTAAGAGATACTGAGCCAGTGGTTCTACAGCTTATCAGAGCTTTCCTGCTTTTAGAAGCTGCAAAAATAGCATTTATAGTCATTGTTCTACCTTGGCTTTAGGCTGGCTCTAAACTGTGCTTCCGTGGACTTAACCTAGCACTATTTATTTGCTTCCTTGTATAAAGAAACTGAGGGAAGTTACATAGAAAAAGCTTGAAGGTCATTCAGTTGGACTAGATGATCTTTTCCAACCTTAATGATTATGATTCTCTTAAGCAAATTGGTAAAAGTCTGTCGCTTCACGGGTTGGTTTTTCTGTAACCATGCTGCAGAACTGTGTTTTGTCAATGCAAATTGTAGATGAGAACCACAAGGAAATGAGGTCAGGCCAAGGAGCCTTCCCAGGAGCTTCTTCTCTCTTAGAATAAATTACTGGATTTCGTTAGGAAAGCAAAAGCTCTTTGAAATGAGTAAAATGCTATTCAAGAGCACTGTGCTCTTGCAGCTTGGAAAGCAAATGGTATCCTGAGCTCCATCAGAAGAGGGGTGGCCAGCAGGAACAGGGAGGTGATTGTCCCCCTTTATTCTGATCTTGTGAGGCCCCATCTGCAGTACTGCGTCCAGGTCTGGAGCCCCCAGTACAAGAAAGACAGGGAACTGTTGGAGATGGTCAAGAGAAGGGTCACAAAGATGATCAGAGAGCTGGAGCACCTCCCCTATGAAGACAGACTGAGTCTTCATAGAGCTGGGTTTGTTCAGCCTAGAGAAGAGAAGGCTGTGGGGCAACCTCATTGCAGCCTTCCAGTTCCTAAAGGGAGCCTATAAGCAAGAGGGGAGTCAACTGTTTGAAAGGGTAGATAACTGCAGGACAAGGGGAAATGGTTTGAAGTTGAGGGAAGGAAGATTTAGGTTGGATGTCAGGGGGAAGCTCTTTACAATGAGAGTGATGAGGTTTCTGGAACAGCTGCCCAGAAAGGTTGTAGATGCCCCATCCCTGGAGGTGTTCAAGGCCAGACTGGATGGGGCCCTGGGTAGCCTGGTGTAGTATTAAACATGGAGGTTGGTGGCTCTGCCTGTGGCAGGGAGGTTGGAGCTTCATTATCCGTGAGGTCCCTTCCAAACCGAGCCATTCTGTGATTTAACATTTAAATTTAATCTGTATTTGTCAGTGTGATGGAGAGGCAAACTCTGCTAGCAATGGAGAATTGCAGCAGCACATGCAGTGAACAGTCCCAGCACTGCATCCCCTTTCCAACTTCAGATGGCACTGATCAGCACTCAATACTAAGGCCATACCTAGCAGATTTTCTGATTTACGTGCTGCACTTCAACAGGGGAACTAGTTTACAGTTTTGTGTAAAAGTACAAGACAGAACAAATAAGCTTTTCCAAATAGTTTTGCTTTGTTTACAGAGCAGTATGCACGTAGCAATAGTGTAGTTACTGAATTTATTTATCTCATGCTGAATGCAAATAGAAAGCTGCTGAGCTGAATGGCTTTACACAGTCAATATTGGAGCTTCTATCTGTTGTCAAACATAAAGAATCCATTGTCTGTCGTGTTCAGAATGTATGCACTGATAATACAGTGTGTGCTACTAACCTCATCATTAAAGCTAAAGTGAGTTTGGAAGGTGGTCTTTATGGATTTCTGAACAGTAGGTTTTATTAAATGCTATTACAACAATCTGTTTTGTGTCAGGTGAATGGCTGCATGCATTTGCTTGTGGGTTATTAATAGTTGAATGCTCCGGTTACAGCAGAGCCTTGAAGACAGTGTAGTCTAAAAGAAGGAAAGAGATGAGGTTGACAGGATGTGGTGAAGATGCTGGTATGTAAATCAACTGTTCTGTTAGGTTTAGTGGGTTTTAAAAACTCACTAAAGTGGGTTTTTGTCACAGTAAAGTGATGCCACTGGTGTCTGAAAATCCTTCGTGCTGCATTGGCTTCTGCATCACTGCGCAGGCATGGCAGACTCCATTGTTTCACTTTGTTAATCTGTAATGTCTTGGAGGTGGTATCATGTGAATCCTAAAGCTGTAGAGAAAGAAATGGAGAGTAATTCGAAGATCACGAGGCAGGAAAGAAAGAAGTACTTTGACCTTTTATTTGTCAGACCATTACATTCAATTTCATTGAGCTTACAGTGAGACAGATGTTGCTCGTGGGACTTCTCAGAGCATGCAGCCTTTTCTCTGTGTATGTAGAATGAATCCTAGTAATTTGGGAATAGATGATTTCAAATGCTCCCTGGAAAGTTTCTTTCATGCTCATTGTGGGTGTAGTGCATAGACTCTTGAAGTATTTGCCTTCAGAAAAAATACTAAACATAAGTGAAGGAAGTATAAATTTCAAGTGCTCAATTTCAACTGATGCTTACGCAAGCAGGGGTTAAAATTTACAGTTAGAGAACAAGTAATAGGAGAGAGTTACTGTTTTGAAGCCAAGGTGTTTACTGAGTGCCACCTAGTGTTTGCTTTCTAATTCAAAGAAATGAAACAGCAGCTTTCCACAACTGTCTTTTCCCATAATTGCATACACAGTGTGATTATAACCTTGTTTCTATTTGTCTATTTTATAGACTTTATCTTTGGGTAGACCCAGAGAGAAATTTAGCAGGGATTCTATTTTCTTCAGGCTAAGAAATAACAGTCAAGATGCAAACAGTTTTATTCATTTAGTATTTTATAAAGTCTCTTGAATACCATTGCTGACCTCTATCTTTGCTTTTATTTACAGATCATGTATGGAACACTAGTTTCTGTTATAGTTCTACGATCTGTTTATATAGTATTATGGTAAGTGTTATTACATACTACTAGTAGCTCAACATTATAAGGTACATCTTAGCATATGTATCTTTTCTGGCAGTCATAACATGGGAAATGAGTAGTGGCAGAATTTCTTTAACTAGGTACACAGTGCTAGTTCACAGTGCTCTGATTGAAAGAGAATGCCCCACTTCCTTGCATTTTCTTGAAGCCAAGTTGTCATCAAAACTTTGTTTTTAGTTCTGTATGTAACTGTTCAGGAACACACGGAAAAATATAACAAAAGATGTGAATTAAAAGTGAATATGCTGAATCACCTTTCAATTGCAATTTCAGTTAATTTGGTTTGACTTTCCCCCGAGAAATTTCCACAAACCAAGCATAAATGTTAAGCAGAAAACACTTATGATGGATTGCATGTTGCTTGCAGTTATAGAAACAACAGTTTAAAGACACTTTTCAAACCCATGAACATGGAAATTTTAATCATAGTATAGAGATTTAAGTGATACTGCCTCTATTCACATCCAAGGGGAATCAAGTTCGAGTCGATCTGATTTTGTTCTTGTACAAGGATTCAGCACAGCTCTCTTCATTTAGATTAAATCTCTCTCTGTGTAGATAGGCTATTGGGTCTGCTGACTTTCCAGTTCTGCGAATTCCACTCTTGTGCATGCATATTATTTCTGAAATATTGCTATTATGTCACCACCAATAATACCACCATCCTTCTAGGATTTTATCCAATGTTCTCCACCTGCAAAGTTAATCTCTGACGTTCTACCTACTTTTTCCCTTCAGTTTTAGAAGTTTTGGAATGTATTTTCTTAATTAACGAGATCACTTCATTCCAATACTGCAAAGACTGACTTCCTTTTTCAGCTATGTTAATGCAAACTGTGGCTAGGAAGTTGAGAAAGGGAAAGAAGCTTTGCTGTCCTTACAGTGCCCTTTCTCTTCGTGAAAAGCCAGCCCTGAGTGTACTTTCAGATTTACTTCCTCTCTGCGTTGCTAAACTGCATTTCTGTCTTTCTGTTCGTAATTCTAGCAGTTGTCCAAGCCTGTTCTAACTTATATTTTGAGTGCTGTTTCTGCTTTTCTATTTTATTTCTTTAATATGTAGTAACTTCATATGACTCATGTTTCCTAGTGCAGGGCTGGAAGTTGCTCTGAGCTCAGTGTACAGATCTTAAAAAGCAGTACATAAATCCTTTCAGGCTGCTGCCTCCTCCTATTCCCACTATTTGTTGTCATTCCTGCCCATTTCCCCCAAATTTTCATCAGTTCTTGGTTCTGCTTCATTCCCAAAATTACGACTTGGCAAATGTTGCCCTGTGTTCATAGAGCATGTTCCCTGCTGATGAGTGATGCCAGCCTCTCACGCTCCTTCACAAAACAACACTTAGTTATTCTCTGAACAATTCCAGCCATAATTATCTAATTACCAGTGTCTAGAATATACCATTTAGTGCTCTTTCATGTCTTGGACTTGCTCATATTTCTAGAGCACTGAGTCGGGATTATTAAAGTGTCATCTCTGCCGTGTACCAAGATTCTCTATGCATTTATTAGATTAAACAAACAATAATTTTGCCAGTTTATATTTGCAGTACACCTGTTAACATGTACCACTTGTGTCTAGTTGGTTTGCTGAATGGAAGAAACTGTACCTGTCTGTTTGGACATTTCTATTGCCACTGCTCATAGCTGTGAAATGTAACTGGGTGGAGGAAAAAACAACTCAGGAATGCGTTTTAAACCAAAATCTAAACTGTACATCCATAAAGTTTAAAAATAACTTAAAGTATTTCATGGCAGTCTCTTGGAGGTGAAATTAGGCTTTCTTTTGGACTTCCTAGTGGGAAAGGAGCAAATGCTGCCAATTTCCATGCAGTAAGCTGGCAATTCCAAGCTGAATGCAGGTGCTGATGTGAGCTTACAGATGATTCACTTTCTTCTAGCTGATTCTTCAGTATGTTTCTAATATCCTAAATAAATGTTTTCTTCCCAAATGGGAATTTTATTTTTTCCATTCCCAATGTATGCTGTAATGGAAATACAACATACAGTATTCTTTTGGGAGTGTCCTAAATTGTCACATGGCTAATCTTCAACTGAATGATTACGTGGGATTTGTCAGTGGGACTGACAAATTCTTACATTTTGGATAACTTCAGTTTTCCCACGTACTGCTCATTCATAATGCAACAAACATTTAGGGGACAATTCATAGTGAAGAAGCAAAATCTCTAGAAGACCAATCCCATAGAATGCTGGTTCAGCAGAAGCAGAGCAACATATGGACTTATTGGAGAATGTCCAGAGGAAGGCCACAAAAATGATCCAAGGGATTGAGAACAAGGGCAAACAAAGATAAATGGTTTTAAACTAAAACAGGAGAGATTTAGATTGGGTATAAGAAAATTCTTTTCTTTTTTTTTTTTTTTATGATAAGGGTAGTGAAGCAGTGGCACAGGTTACAGTGGATGCCCCATCCTTGGAGGAGACACTCCATGTCAGGCTGAACAGACCTCTGAGCACCTGATGGAACTGTAGATGTTCCTGTTTATTGCTGGGAGGTGGATGTTCTTTAAGCTCAAAAATGTCCCTTCCAACTCAAATATTTTTGTGATTCTGTGAATACTTAAATAGATGAAATTTGAAGTTGGTATCTTCTTAAATGAAAAAACACTTTACATGTATGTTATAGTATTTATGTATATACTACAAGCTGCCTTTAAAGCATATTGAACTAAGCTCTATTATTTCTTTTTCTCTCTTTAGGGTATACCCATGGCTTAGAGGTCTAGGCTATACATCTTTAACTGTATTTCTAATGGGATTTTTCCTCTGGAATGTGGACAACATTTTTTGTGAGAAATTGAGGTGAGCACTTTCACTTTGTCTCGCTAGCTCATAATCTTTTAGCATAAAGCATTGTTTTCTTTGCTGTGTATATTCAAGTCTGTCTCATGGTAGGTTTGATAAGCTGCCTACAAAGCATTCACAAGGCTTTTATCCAGTTTGCTTATGACCAAATTCAGCACTGAACAGTTCTTTTAAAGCTTTTCTTATTCATGAATAGATTCCTTTTTTTTTTATGATAGGTATTTCTCTTTAACTTCAATTTAAATTGAGGGAAAGTAATGTCACTGAAGTAATTTTGAGGATCTGTGCCTTACTAAAGTCTGCTCATCATACTTGATTTCACCTGAATGAGATTTTTATCCTGCTTTTTTTTTTTGTTTCTGCTCTTATAGTTTCCTAGGAAGATATCAAAAACAGCAGTTCTGCAAGTTAAAGAAGTATCTGCTGCAATATATCTGTCACCAATAAATAGCAGCAATTTGAGTGTCTCAAAGAGCAGTAACTCCGTGAGCCATTGCATTGTGCCTAGCTGTCATTATTAGCCTGAAGTCTTACAGTTTAGCACTGTAAAAGAGGCCAGAAAGACTTTATCTCTGCTTAGTCTGTTGCCAAATGGGGTAAAAAAGAACTGGCTACCACATAAAGCATGTAGAAGTCCACCATCTTGTTGTACGGCAGATACTGTACATGTGCATGAAGGAACACCAGACCAACACATTGGTTTCTGAGTGTGTCATCCCTTGGAGCTGGACAGCTTCCTAGCAGCACTTGTCTTTCACTTCATTGTGATGGTTATGTTCCACCACAAGCTGGAAGAAACGGACAGGTTGATGCCAGCAACAAGAAAATCCCATTTTGACTCTCTGTTCATAACACACAGAGGCTGACTCTCAGTGTACATAAAATACACTGTTATGTACTTGAGTCTGTGGTGTACAGAATTATCCTATTAGATTGCTTTGTGAGGCTCAGGTCATAACATGCTACAAGGAAGTCTTATATTTTCCATCTGTCCCTTTTGGCTCTGTAAGTCTTGCAGTATTTTGAGCCAATCGATATGTAACTCCAGCAGGATTTTCATTAAACTTGGGGAGGAAAAAAAAAAAAAGGCAAAAAAAGTCCCTCTAAAAATACTTGGTAAACTAGAATAGAAAGCTTATTTGCCATCACAAATGGGTAGGTATACAGTCACTTTGCACATGCTGGCATCCAAGGTTGGTTTTTGCAGCTGCATCAAATTGCTGGTGAGATTGTAGCACCCAATTCACTCAGCCTGCTGAGTTCCTGGGTGTCTGTGGGGCTTTGGAACTTGTTCTTAGATTCAATGATTCCACTAGCTGCTGAAGCTCTTTTTTTCTACCCTGATTTTGTAAAGGGAAAAAAATGTTAGCATATTTCCTGTCATACTTGTTTGGTTATGGTGCTGGAAAGAAAAATTGTTTACTAGCTTTAATAATCAGATGTCTTCAGACCCTTTGAATTTCTCTAAGTACAATTATAATTTGAACATCTTGAAGTCATTCAGGCAGGGCAGAAGGCTGGTCCCAGTTGTGAAGAAGGTCAAGAAAGATTATTACATTTACAGGCCTGTCAGCCTCATTTGTGTGCTTGGTAAAGTTATGGAAGAGGTTATCTTGAGAATTACTGAAAAACACCTGTAAGGCAATGAAATCATTGGTCTCAGCCAACATGGGCTCATGAGAGTAAAGTCCTGTTTAATGAACCTAATCTCCTTTGATAACAGGGCTATCCACCTAGCTGACCAAGGGAAGCCACTTGATCTAATCTTCTTGGATTTTAGCAAAGCTTTTAATACTGTTTCTCACAATATCCTTATGGACAGAATGTCCAGGATGCAAAAAGACAAAAACATCACATGGTGTGTGAACAATTGGCTTATGGGTCAGGTTTAACGGGTTGTGTTTACATCAGACTGGTAGCTGGTCTTTGGGGCTCCATTTTTAGGACCAGTTCTCTTTAACAATTTCATCAATGACCTGAATTCAGGACTTGGAAGTATACTAGGTAAGTCAGCAGTTGACACTAAACTGGAAGGGTCTGTTGATTCCCTTGAGGGCTGAGAGCTTTTGCAAAGAGATCTCAACAAATTGGAGGACAGGGCAAGGCAGTCATCAGGTTCCCAAGGCAATGGGCACAGCTTCAAGCTGCCAGAGCTCAGGGAATGTTTGGACACTGCTGTCAGACTTTGGGTTTGGGGTGGTCCTTTGTGGGGCCATGGGTTGGATTTAGTGATCCTTGTGGGTACCTTCCAATTCAGCATATTGTGTGAAAAAATATGCTCAAATTCTTGTTCCCTGTAATTTTTTTTTTGTTCTCTAAAAGATCTGATTTGTGAATCATCCACCCACCTGCTCTCTTGGGCTCTAATGTTCAAAATTGTTTTGATTCAGTTTTTGTTTCTCCTTACGTCATTTAGTCTGGAGCTAATTAAAAAAAAAAAAAAAAAAAAAAAAAACTAACAACAACAAAACATGAGATTCTGATTTTTGAGATTTGACTTTTCCTGCTATCAAAATGGTCAGATTTTTGAGTGATGCTGCATGGAGGCACAAGTTGGACTCTGTGGTCCTTATGGGTCCCTTCCAACTCAGGATATTCTGTGATTCTGAAAGGCTGGGGTGACTGTTTTCATATTCCAGTAGTCATTAATGGTCTGACTGAATCAAAGCTTTGCTTACCTTTGTGATTGAGTTGGAAACCTAATCGGTAGCTCAGGGACTAGCATTTAGTGGAGAAGCCTGAACACTGTAACATAGTGCAGTAAATAAGTGTAACAGAAGCTGTGGACTTTTCTCCCTTACTCCTGCAGTCTTTGCTATTTTCCCTTTTTGTTTTGACTGAGCATGAAGTACAAGTCAGCAAAGAAAGCAAGCAGATGTTCACATTTGCTCCACCAGCAACCAAAACAGGAGTTAACTGCAGAAATCTGGCAAGCAGGAGAAACCACAGTGACTTAATTCCTTCCCTTTTTTCTTCCTCTGTCTCAATATCATTGAGACTCTTCCCAAGTAGCTCACACCTCGTAACTGTTGAAAATATAAAATGTGTTGGCAGAGCATTTCAGAATCTGTTTCATTGCTTCCTCACTAAATGCTATGTTTCTCCTTGTTCTAAGTATAAAACAGAGAAAGGTAAGCTAAGCTTCCACAGAGCTGGAATGAAGAGTGAGGTTAGATGGATCCCTCTTCTCTCAGACCTAATCCCTGGCAGTAGTTTGCAAGGTTTGGGACTGGAGAATGATAGAACTCATTTGAGACAGTGGAATGCCATAAATACACTCTCTGAAATTTAAGTCCAGAGGTAACAGATCACTCAAATCTGAGATTGTTCTGTTTGGGGGGAGGAGGGAACCCAACAAAAAACAATTGCACAGTGTTTTCTTTCTTACAGAGCACTACGAGAGAAGATGCCTCCTGTTTTGGGAGCTGTGACACAGTTTCATGCGTGGTGGCACATTCTCACAGGCCTGGGCTCTTATCTTCATATCTTGCTCAGGTAGGAAATGTTTTCTAAACTGGATGATCGGAAAGCAGCCTTGGGAGTTTTCCCAGGTTCAGATTTACTTCAACATGCTGTGTCAGCAGAAGAGCAGGAAAATGACCTCTTAATGAACTGGAGGGAGTGGAAGTCCTTTCCTCTGAGTGACTTGTCTGTAAACTCTAGTAGTGTATGTTCTCCAAAATAATCATCAGTCTTTTAGATAGTCATGATTCTACAAGAAAATGCATTTTAGAAGTGAGAACTCTATAGCAGTTTACTGTTGAATGCTTTTGAAGTTTTAATTAATTTCCAAATATAAGCCATTAATATCTTTCTGCTCTTGTGCAAGAATTCTCAAGTGCTTAAAAGTGTTTAATTTTACAAGTGTAACTAATTGTTTGATAGGTGTTGTCACTCCTGAGGACTATCAGGCATTATGCTGCAGAGCAGAAGGGTGACTGCTGATGTGGTTGGAGCAGAACTGTGGAATGTTAGTTTTAGAAGGAGACTTAAATGTGTAAGCGCCTTAATTAGCAGGTCTGCAGCCAGCAGATTTTGGCTGTGTTGTTGCTCTATACCGCCATCTACTGGAAGCAGGGATGAAAGTCGACAGAGTGCAGATTTCATGTAGTTTGTTCGATACTTGACAGGTACATCCTGTATAGGTGAGCAAAACTGATATGTGATCATGTTTTCTATGCCTGACGTAGTTCTCCATTTTTTGTCAGATGCTAAAATAGCCAGAAAAAAGAAAATTCAAGGAAAATAAGTACAATTCCAGTAGCTGATCTGATAGTTGTGTTGGGTTTCTTTTGTATATACCTGTAATGTGTAAATATAGATTTATATATATATATATATATGTATGTGTGCATATATATGTGTATGTATATATAAGATACAGCATAGTATGTGGAAAACAGTTGCTCCATTTTGGCTGACGAGTTGTCTGCTGTCCTGAAGAGCTTGAGATGATCTTTTGAAGAAAATTCCTTATGGAAAGCAAGTTGATGGAGACGCTTTGAATACTATAGGCAAGGTTTTTCCAATATGCTGTGCAGAAAAAACAATTTGTTTCTGCATTCTCCGGCCATTGAGGAATGTACCCTAATCCAATGAACTATATGCTTTCCCTGCAGAAGTTTCCTTAGGGTTTTCTCTAAGGCACCACCTATACTACCTGAGCTGATGGCTGCATAAGGTGTGAGGTCATAGACAGGAAAAGATTTGCTAAGGGGAAAGAATGGGTCAGAACAAAAGTGAGGAATCAAGCTATGCTTTTTTACTATTATTTTTGTTGATATCTGCTACATTCTGTGGTACGGTGAAGTAATTTCACCCTTCCAAAATAACAGACTCTATCTAGTTCCTATTCATGGAGTCATAGAATGGTTTGGTTTGGAAGGGACCCTTAAAATCCCCCCCATCTATAGGCAGGGACGCCTCCAGTGTGGGAGCGTCCACCTTTCTGAACAACCTGTTCCAGTGTCCCACCACCCTCACAGTAAAGGATTTCATCCTGATATCTGGTCTAAATCTACCCTCTTCCAGTTTAAAGCCATTTTGCCTTGCCCCATCATGACCTGCCCTTTTAAAAACCTTCCCAGCTTTCCTGTTGGCCCCCTTCAGTTTCTGGAAAGCTGCTATAAGATCTCCTCAGAGCCTTCTCTTCACCAGGCTGAAGAGCCCCAGCTCTCTCAGTCTGTCCCCACAGGGGAGCTTCTCCAGCTTTCTAATTATCTTCATTGCCCTTCTCTGGACGCGGCCCAGCAGCTCCATGTGTCCAGCTTGTGTTGGAGGCTCCAGAAGTGGACACAGTACTCCAGGTGGGGTCTCACGAGAGCAGAGCAGAGGGGCAGAATCACCTCCCTCAACCTGCTGGTCACACTTCTCCTGATACAACCTGGGATATGTTTGGCCTTCTGGGCTGCAAGTGCACGTTGCTGGCTCGTGTTGAGTCTTTCATCAACCAACACCCCCAAACCCTTCTCCTCGCGTGTTTCCTGAGATCTTTTCCTGAGCAGAGAGAACTTCTCTCTTCCTGTTCACGTAGTTGATTGTGTAGGTCTGTTTGCTAATTGCAGTGGGATTTACTATGTGGGCTGTTTCCTATTTTGTGTAAATGTAGTCATAATGTTTAGTTCTACAATCACAGTATCAATTATTTTCCAGTTGGAAAACAAAACAAGCATTAGTATTTGATTATTATTTTGTGTACTGTCTTACATATTAAATTTCAAGTGTGCTTTCCTTCCCCTTCTCAGTTTATACACAAGGACACTTTTCCTGAAACACAGGCCAAAGGTGAAGGTAAGCAACCAATGTTTTTTGTCCACTGGAGCATTCGTATGTCTTGGGCCTGAATGTGCACTGGGGCTTGCTTGTTGTGTCTGTTGTTATGGTATTGCCTTTGCTTTCTACTTGCATTCCAGTAAGTGCAATTGAGATGTTGTCAACAGTGCTTGCTTTCTGTTCCAAGTGATATTCTAAGAAATCTTTCTCCTCTTCATATTTTTCTTTTAACAGTTTCTTCTTGGAATATGGCCTGTTCTTCTTGTGGAGCCACCCAGGAAGCTTTGACTGAGACCTGGGCCGTCACGTGCATCCACTTAGCCTGGCTGAATAAAGTGATTCAACACTTACTATGGCTGGATTGTCAAAACCGTGGATCAATTCAAGTCCCATTGCTACAAAAGGACTTCTCTGTGTTACTAGGCCTGCCCGCCAGAACAGAGCGAAGAGTTGGCACACTAGGAGAATAATGCTTAGTACAGCTTTATTCTAAGTTGTTAAAACAAAGATTAAGACACAATATTTTTATGTATATGTTGTATAGCTGATAATACTGAGCTAATATTTCGTGCTGGTCACAGAAAACTAACCATTTTTTTGAAGTGGGTTGCTTAAGTTTTTCATTCAGTTGTTGTTCTTTCTGTGGTGTAAACTAACATTAGTAACTGAATGATAGAAACAGGTCACTGATGGCCGAGCTAAGCATCTGTGTGGACTATAGTGGACTGAATGCTTAACCTGAACTACTTTAATTTTGCACTTTCATACACTTAATGAAGAATATATGATTGATTTAGGGCTTTATTCTATCCTTGCTTCTCCACAGCCTCCTTTGCAACTGATATTTTGAGCAAAAAGGTTGGGATATGTGTGCCATTTGGTTAATTTTGTACCAGGTTTTCACTTTTGTTTTAGCCCAGCTGAGGTACATCGTAGAAGATGTTCCAGGGTGTGACAGAGAGAAGACATTTGTGATATATAGGAGTTGTTTGTGTGTGGAAACGAAATTCCTAATTTGTTTGACTAGTGATCCATTAGGTGGTTGTATAACCACGAGAAACATTTTTTAAATCTTTTATTATTTACATGTCTTCTTTTTCTCCTCATACTTTCCTAATCCCATTATGCCAGTCTTAGCACAGATTGACAAACACTGTGTATTTGTGTGCTTCTTCAGCTTTGAATTCATGCCTTTCTATTATTTTAAGAATCTTAAATACTGCTGTGACTTTCAGAAGCATCTTCTGTTTCAGATATATTGACAGAAGAGTAAAGAACAAGATTTATGTTGAGGATACTCCCCAAAACATGCAGCATTTTGATTGCTTGTTCTTAATGCTTCCATCATGTGGTTTCTCTGAGGAAAGTTGAATACCTTTTTAACACCAACCCTTGGCTCTTAACTGGGGACAAACAGTCTGTGGTTTTTTTTCTACCCAGATGATCAAAGTTAGTAAGTAAGCATTAAAAAAAAATAAAATTGAACTAACACAGTTTTTCAAAATATACCTCATATTGGAGGCTCTTATTTTGTCTGTCCAGAGCTTGGGGTGGCTAATGTAGTTTGTCTCTGGGCCGTCAAGCTGCCATGCTATGCAATTGTTGATGCTTTGAGGAATTTATCCTTCTTGCCACAAAGGGAAAAGGGAAGTGCTCAGATTGATTGCAAGTCCTGCTCTGTATTGATTTAAAACATGCCCGCAGCAGTGAGGCACGGTAATGTAACTATAAAGCTGTCTCCCTGGTTGGAAAAATCAGACTTATGTTTATCTTCTGTGTCCATTTGTGGCACCCCTACTGATGCAAAGCTCTAAACAAAATCACAGCTTTTGGTTATGGTGACTAACCCTGGACTCTTGGACTAGAAAACTCAGGACTAGAAAACAATGCTTTACCTTTAATGACTCCAGCAAGGTTTATGCATGTGCTAAGAGCAGTGCATTTTGGCCTGTAACCAATTAACAAGATTTCTGAACAACATTTTTTAAACTGATCTGTTGTCAGTAGTCTGTAGTTCTATATAGATGAGGTTGACATCTGTGCTGGGAAAGGAGGGGTCCTGAAACTGAGATTGGAACTGCTAGCACAGAGGGAGGAAAGTGCTGGTTTGGACCAGATGTCTGTGATTACCCAGAAGTCATATTTTCTTGTAGCGAGATTTGAGAATCGTTTGAAAAGTGTAGCTTGAACATAAGTGCCTGCCTCTTCCCCTACTGGCTCTCTCAAGCATGCTTCTGCACACTGTATCTTATTTTCTTATTGAATGCATCTGCACACTTCCATCAGTTTGGGAAAAAAGTCCTGTAACGTGAACAGTGCAGGGACTATACATATCAACAGTCCATAGTGATGTTTGCTAGGTAGGATATTATTTTTAAGAAAAAGAACAGAACCTTTATTTTAGTGGTCTTACTTTTGTTTTTGGAGGATGTAGGGGCTCTGCTTTACTTGCCTATAATTACAGAAACCACGGTATACTAAAAAGCCACTTTCATCCTGATAAAGCATCTCCAGAATGGTGTATTTTAAAGGAATTTGTACGTTCTCCCACACGCTTGCAGCAAAGATATGCTTCCATTCAGACCCTGTTGAATTAATTTGTCAAGATTAAAAGATATTAGCTCTTATATTAATTTTAAGCTGCTGTTATCTTTTTTTATTCATATCATTTATCAGCAGTGTTTTTTATCTTAAAAACTTAGGCAGATTGTGTTCTTCCTTCATTCCAAATAAACATGAGCCACCCTCCTGGTGACCTTTCAGGTTGTGCTAGACCCTGATGAATGTAATTTATGTGTATATATATATATTCTAAGCATAAGTAATCTAACATTATGGGTGCTTTGGTTGACTGCCTTACTGATCCTGTAAGTGATAATGAAAATGGGAAGCCAGTCTTAACTTTATTGCTAAAATTCTAATGTTTTCTAGTGCCTGGAAAGACATCTTTACTCCTGTAATTTGGTAGATGTCTGTTAAAACTGATTTCTATTTGTATTGCTTGTCTGATGTGCTAATTTTTCTGCAGTCCCTAGAGCAGCATATCCCAAACTTTTGTTGCAGTACAACTTGCAGGATCAAAGATGACCCACCTTGCTTTTCGAGTAGGATTCAGACAGCAGCTACTTCGAAGGGAATTACAGAAATAGCAGGTGTCCTTTAATATGAATCCTACAGTGTGTGTTAGACAGGCATAAACATAATGAAGAACCATTTTATTCTTTAACATCTATGAAGAATCAGGAAATCTGTCACCTTGAGCCCATCAGCTTGGTACAGATCAGCAGCGAGTAGTTATGCAGACTGTGAGATGAAGAATTTCTCCTTGGAAAGTAGTAGAAAAATGTCAAAATGACTCTCTCAGTACAGAACAACACCATACCACGCCAGGAATCAAGATTTTCTGGATCCTTAAGACTTACATTGCTGACTGAAGATGAGGCATGATAAACAGAAACGCGCCATCGAGAGGGATCTTGTCTGTGTTTTGAAGGCAGTGTTTGAAGCTGACTCGCAGTATTAGTCATCTCCAGACCTCATTCTAATGGTTTTCCTTTCAACACAAGGAAGATGTGCTACCAGCAAGTGTTTAGAAGACTACCCCAGAGTCAAGATTGGAATTTGCAGTCTATCACTTGCCGATCTACCTCTGTTTATTACACAATACCTGTGCCCTTAATTATGTCTGCCTGAAAATGCAGGTGTCAGAGCAGTCTGCAGCCCCCAAGGTTTGCAGTGGCATCATATGTGTCTGTGGCTGACTGTTCACTCTACATAAACATCCACATTTGCTTGATGTCTGTCAGACTTTCTGGTAGTGCTCAGTCTGCCGATCCTCGGAACACAGGAGTTTGATTTAGATAGAGATGTGAGTAGGAGAACTTTAACAGAGGTGAAGTGAAACCTTTTTTTGGCAATGTATTAAGTGATACATTTAATGTTAAGATACGGCATACAATTAATTTGATGTGACCATGGGAGAGATGTGGTAGGAAATATTGTCCTGTAATTAGTTTTAATTCTCTTCTAATCTAATATTGCCACCGTGTTCATCCTTGGCCCTGCCTTGTTTGCCTGAAGGGAACTGTATGATTTGAAGTGCAGTTAATTCTTTTGGCTGAGTACATTTGCTTCCAGCACTTGATTTCTAGCAGCTGAATGAATTTTTCTGCTAACTCATACACCTGAAACTCATAAGAACATAAAATCCTCCAAGTGTTTCTCAGAGTCGCCACCACATTGTTTTTGCATTCAAGAATTTCATTAATACCACTTTTGAAACCTGTTTCTCCCTGTGGATATTTATTTTTTTGGCATTTGATAGCAGGTGGTGAATTAAATCACTGTAATGTTTGGTGGTGGAAGAGGAACTGTAACAAACCAGCACTGCTGTTTTCTTCAGTAGACCTGAAGATCCAAGAATGCATTCAATTTGATGGGCCGTGTGCCCCCATGGTTGTGATGGACATTATTAGGTAAAACAGTTGCTTTGCTTTACAGAAACATGATCTCCCCATCTGCGCTTTATAAGTAGGCAGTGAGAGGCTTTAAATGCAAACTACTGATTGACTGTGAGACTTTATTATGAAAAGAGATAAACAATGGAGTCTTTATTACCCATGAGAAGCAAAAGGCAGAAGGAGATTAAGAAATTTGACATGGAAAGAGAATAACGAAAGATTAAGCACAGAATCCCACAGAATTACATCAACCACCTTCTTTAGATCTTTGTATAGCAAGCTCGAGGCTTTTGATGTTTATACATTTAACTTTTCGTGCTGGCTCTGCCATAGAGGTGATGTAAACAACATGTTGCATTTGGTTTATTATGAACTATCCAGCTGTTGCTCTCTGAGGATGGAAGGTGACATGGATTGTTTCATACACAAGTGAAAATGCTTTTCACATATCTGGAACATCTTCTGCCAGCTTTTCTTGAGAGTCCATGACAAAACTACAGAGAATTTACTGTACAGCTGTTAAGATTGTTTGGAGGTTGGTCTTTCCCATGTCTCACCCACAACTGCCTACTGCAGCCAAGTGCCTGACCTGTTGCAAATCTTTTCTGAGAGCTGAAGCTGTCTTTTTCCCTGAGGTCCACAGAAGGTCTTTGTTAGGTGGAAATGAGCTTTGATTTATGTTAAAAATCCTTCTAACACGTAAGTCAGGGCACTTCTCGTGGCTGTTCTGCAGAAATACAGTTACCCAGTATGCAGTATCTCAGCTGAAACACGTGCCTGGCTACCCCACATCCCTGATGCTGTTGGATCCTCTCACGTTTGTAAAGATGGATGAGGGATTTAGCCCCATAACTGCTGTTTATTGTAGCATATGTAGTTCAGTGATGGGCAGTGAGAAGGCACAGCAGTCAAGCAAGCACTTTATGCAGAGTCCCATTTTGTTTCTAAAGCTCCTGGATCTGTTGATATGTACGATTTTGGAGGCAGGATTGTTGCCTGAATCTCTCACTTAAGATCTCCACTTGTACTTGTTGAAGGTATCCAGTCTCAACAAGATGAGAATCCAGATAATGCAAGACCTGTGCCTGTACAATGTTTCACACGAGTTGAGTATACGCATCTGCCTGATGCTGAGGGCGGACTACTGAGATTTTACAAATGCAAAAATAAAGGGTCTTCCCTGATTTTGTTCATTTATTTATTTTTGGTGGGGTTTTTTTGGCTTTTTTTGTTTTTTTTTTTTTTGTTTTTTTTTTGGTCCTTCATCACCAGAACACAGGAATAGCTGTAAGAACAATCTCAGATTCACTTTTCTTTCCATAGAACAACATACACCTGTTTCTCAAATGCCAGTATTGAATAAAGATGGGTTTTCCCACATGCCCGTAGCAACCCATATACCAAAATGTTTTCAAAATTAAGGCCTTGGTCAGTCACTGCAGAAGAACACACTGGATTTTGGAAGAGAGCTTCAAGCAGCACCAACAGTGGTTACTCCTTAGACAGAACAGGGATGGATTTTTCTGTTAATCTCCCAAACTGACATTGTCTATGTGATGTTGATTATAAAACTGAGCTGAATGCACTGATGATGCCTTGTTTACTGTCTTAGCAAATAACATCTGTCCACCTGTACCGGGCGTGAAAAACACCACGTGTTACGTGACCAAACTTTTTAACATTGACACTATTGGTTCTAATGTAATATTTTGGTTTTTTTTTTTCTGAAATTCAGCATTTTGTTGCAGATATATTAATACACTGTGACGGAAGAATGGTAGTTGACTTGTAAAACAGCTGCTTTGAGCAGTGTTTCTTGACAATTTTGATAATACTGAACTGATTCTTTGTACCAGACCTGCTGGTAACTAACATTAGGCTTCTGTGTATCAGCCTATCTTGTTTTGCGAGCACCATAGCTTTGAGATATTTAATGTATTTTGTTTGTTATTCATGTTGTGGTCAGGCACTAATTTGTGTCTTTATAGTTCAAATTATTAAAGAACTTTGTTTTAAGTATCCCTTTCCCCAGGTGTTTCTTGGCTTTTGTATTGCACTGGGTTGGTCGGTTCATCTTGCTGCTGCTTGGTACCCAGATGGCTGTGTGTTTCAACCTTACCCTCCTGATTTTTTCAGTGCAAGAGGATAATTAGCTGCATGGTTGCATGCTACAGTGTGGGACCTGCTAAGAAAAGAGCGTTCTCAGTTCTCTGTAGTTTTGCTCCATCAGCATCAGTCCCAGTGCTGGGAAAGGACACAAGCATGTTGCTAAGACTCATCTCCTCCATGGGTCAGCATGAGACTCCTTTTGGTTGTGAATGTACCTTGAGAAGCCCAAGTGGTCTTGGATTGGCTCTTGCCCAGGAAGACCATACCTGCAGACCCCAAACTCATGGAAAATAAGTCTTGAGAACGGTGATGTAGGCGCTATCCAGGAAAGCTGCGTGTCTTTGGAGGCCTTCTTCAGAGCCATCTGCACCAGCTCTGCCTCCTCAAAAAGCCCATTCTCCAGTAGCTAGGCTAGAACTAACGTAGGCTGCCTGAAGTGGCAGGTTGAAAGCCAGATGAGGGTCTTGCAGGTCTCCTCAAACGGTCCTCACAAGGACAGGACAGAAAGACAACTCCGCTATCATGGAAGAGGGGATCAACATAGGCAGGAAAAGGACAAGTCTGTCAGTGTCTGGATTCAGTTCTAGCTGCCCAGGAATCATAGGCTTATAATGGTTGGAAAAGACCTCTTAAGATCACCAAGCCCAAGCCCAACCCATCCCACCATGCCCACTGACCGTGTCCCTCAGTGCCACACCTCCATGGTTCTGAAGCACCTCCAGTGAAGGTGATTCCACCACCTCTCTGGGCAGCCTGTGCCAAAGTGTTACCACTGTTTCCAAGAAGAAACGTTTCCTAATATCCAACCTGAACGTCCCCTGGCACAACTTAAAACCATTACATCTCATCGCTTGTTACCTGGGAGAAGATACAAGCCAGGATGCCACTGCAGTCCAAGTCACCACTGAAACATCCAATCCAATTAACTTGCTTCACTCAGAGGCTGACAATATAATTAGCACATACTGATTTAATGAAGTTAGTAGTAATTAGTGGCACTGAGGTGTAGCTCCTGGGGACCGAACAACTGCAGCACAGCACCCAGCAGCACTTGAGCCATCAAGGGCTCCGACTCCGTGCTTTCTCACCTCAGAGATCACATAGTGAACACTAACAAAGAACAGCTTGAGAAACCCACAAACTGAATTAATTGAGTTGTTCTGCTGATGTAAACTGATGTCCAAACATCGGTATTTATAGGCTGGCTGAGCATCAGAGCTGCAGTGATTTATGGGGATGCTTCACCTGAGCAGTGCTTTTTCCTCATAGCTGGTGTGTTGACTCACCACCAAGCAGCAGAACAGAGTGAATTTGTTAAAACACTTCAGCACCGTGTAAGCCTGGGGACAAGTCCAACTTCTTCTAAGCAGCAAGAAGCAATGAACAGGACAACCAAATCCATGCTGCAGTGGGGCAAATCTGTCCAGGCACTCATGAATGCTTAGCAGAATTTTGTTCACTTGGAGCGTTCCAAGGGATTTTTATTTGTAGTATTTCTTTTTATTTTCTACTTTTTTTTTTTTTTTTTTCTGATTAGTTCAAATCTTTAATCTTGTTTTTAATATCTCCCTTTGGCTGGAATGAAAACAAGACTGAGTGCTTGTTAGGAGATTAAAATGAACCTGTAAGCCACGATGTCAAAGCCTCAGTGGTACAGAAGGGATATTTTTATGCTGCTTATTTGAAAAGCAAACAAACTCCAGCTGGGTTTTCTTGCTGCTGGCATTAATTGAAGTGGGAGGGCTGATTAACGTGTTGCTGCTGAAGATCTCTCTCTCTGCTACATTCTCCAGAATTTGACAGTCTGTTATCAATTTGCTTTGCAGCTGATGTGCTCACATCCACACCTCCCATGCAGTTGTGGCTCTTCAGTGGGTTTGTCCATAAGCTGACATCATTTGGTGTTTGTGTTCGAGATAGGATAGAAGCCCCTCTGCATGGACCATGGACCACGGTACTGTGATGTTCATGCTCAGGATGGAGGAAAAAAAAACAAAACAACCCCTTTTTGGGGATGGTGAACTATGGTACTGCAGTGTTCATGTTCAGGATGGAGTAGAAGCCCCTTTGCATGAATTACAGACAATGGTACGGTAGTGCTGAAGTTCAGAATGGAGTAAATGTCCCTTTTTGTGGACCATGAACCATAGTACTGCAGTGTTTGTGTTCAGGATGGAGTAGAAACCTATTTTTGTGGATCGGGGACCATGGTACCATAGTGTTCAAGTTCAGGATGGGGTAGAAGTTCCTTTAGTAGACCATGGTATGGTGGTGTTCATGTTCAGGATGGAGTAGAAGTGGGAAAACACTCACTGACAGCCAAGCTGTATTTTACATATGTGTTTATATACAACACATATCAGATATGATTTGCTTTTTACACACTTTCATGTGAAAGAGATAGAGATGAGTATTGTGCAGCTTATTTTAAAGCTGCAGTATTTCCTTGCCATGGAAAAGGTGCAGTGAGCCTTTCAGCATTCTGTGAACTTGCCTTCAGATATGCTGTATGTCATAGAGCCCAATGTATACACTCCATTTCTGCTGAGAAGGTCATTCTATAGTTTTTAAACTAATATTTTATATATTAACATTATTACCACTGTTTGATTTTTAACGTGTTGGGTCACTGTTCTGCTGCAAGGGAACTACAAATTCTCATGTGTGCTTTTTAATAGCTCTAAAGCACTGACTTGTCAGCAGATCACGTTTTCCTTTATTTTTGTTACCAGTATTATTTTTAGAGAATTCCAGGAGACTGAACCATGAAATGTGCAGAGATTGAAGTAATATTTTTCATATTGGTACACAATTGCACAGAAGAAGTTTAGCGTGTTTTTAACTGATGTTTTTTATTTATTTAACCTATTGTTGTGTTGTAAGTTTGTCTTAAAAAAAAAAAAAATCTATGATACAACTGGTTTTATTATGTTGCAATTTCTGATATCATATCTGATATGGTCAGGGGTTGCTTCAGTTGCAATTAGCGTGAAGTTAGGAGTCAGCAAATTAGGGAGAGCAGGAGGAGTTTCCAGTGTTATTCATCAGAGGTGTGACAGTGGTTCAGAGTCTTATGTTTGCTCTCAGAAAAGATGATATATCTATATGAGGGTATGGATGAACATCTGTAGGAATGTGTATTTGTATGGACATTGATCCTTTAGAACAGCCAAAGCAGCATCTCTTCATTTTGGGTGTCTGGAGGGAGGGCTGATGCTCTGCATCCCTGATTGGGCTGTTTCACCACAACTGAGTTAATTCTCACCCTCCAGATAAAAGCTGGGCTCTGTTTGCCACCAAGTGATCAGAGCCTTTAGCTGTATTTCAGAGGGATGCTGCCACCTCCTGTGTATTAGCACAATTGCATCAGGCAAAAACGAGCTCCATGAATTCTTTTTCTCTCTGTAAGAAGCTGAGCACTAAGAGAGACTTTCTATTATTTATTTCCTGAAGTATCACCATCACTGGACTAGATTTCTTCCCTCCTGTCTTTAGAGTTGAAACAGAACCTCCTCACTTCCAAAACCCTTTTTCCTTTCTCTCTTTTTGGCATCCATGCCCTCTTTCTGGCAAAGACAGACAGTGAGGGGAGGGAAAGGCATTTCACTGATTGTGTACAGCATTAGGTCTAATAAAACGCCACAAGGCAGCAATCAGGATGATTTGGGATGGATTATACTTTGGGGATGAATTTACACCCTTGGGTAGAATGATTTCCCAGCCTCATACATAGCAATTGGGTTTTCAGAGTATCATTGTGGTTGGAAAAGACCTCTAAGATCCCAAAGTCCAACCCCAACCCATCCCACAGTGACCATGTCCCCCAGTGCCACCTCTCCATGGTTGTTGAACACCTCCAGGGATGCGGACTCTACCACCTCCCTGTGCAGCTGTATCACTGCATTGACACTATTTCTGAGAAGAAATGTTTCCTAATACCCAACCTGAACCTCCCATGGCGCAGCTTGAGGCCATCACTTCAATGTCTTTTTGTATCGAGGTGCCCAGAACTGAACACCGTCATTTCTGTGCTATATGAGCTCTGCTGGGTCTGTTTTGTCTCTATTATTTTTCCTTTTTTTTTTTTTTTTCCTTTTTCCTGAGATTTTACAGCAAAGCTGATCGCTTTGTCTTCGCTTTCCCTTACCTAATGCTTTGCACAATGCACTAGTTGGCTAATTAATACAGCCCTTCCTTCTCAACTGGCAAATCAATGAGATCACTTGAGTTATTAAAAAATGAGGAGGAACACGGATTACAGGAGGACCGTATAATTAGCTCACTGGCTGCTGTCCCTGCTGCCAGCCTGAGATATTAATTCTTTTCATGCTGATTCAGAGGAAGAGAGCCAAGCTGTGAATCAGCCCTGCCACTTCTTGCAGCACCTGTCTTCTCCCTGCATCTCCTCTCCAAATCCTAGCCAGGTCTGGCGGCGCTTCATTAATGAGATCAGGCTTAATTGCAGCATGAGCCTGTAGGGTTGCAGAGTTGGGGGAGAGTTGGAGCGAGTGCTCTTCCTTCCACACTGCAAACATGAAGTGTTATCTGGGAGCAGGTGGTATCTTTTTGCCTAAAAATCCCAGTTCACAGCTGTGTTTTTTTGTAGGATCAGAAGGTTTCCACTTCCCTCCCATTGCTCTGACTGCAGAATGAGCAATGTTGTCTCCTTTAAAGAGCCTGAAACCCAAAAAAGACCCAAATTCTCACCTCCTGTACACTGCCCAGCAGCCAAGATGTGCATCCCTGTGTGAGAGAAAGTGGCACAGACTTAATGAGGCAACAGCTTCCTAGCAGCACCACAGACTGCTCAAAAGCCACATCATTATTCATTTACTTGGCTAATGCAGTCAAGTTGTGAAGAGGAGGTGGGAAAGCTATCTGAAGAGCTGGGAAAATGTGAAGGTTTTTTGAAATTATAGCTAATACAGAGAGGTTTGCTGAAGGCCACATATAAAGAAAAAGTTCTTTACATTAAGAGTAGTGAGGCACTGGCACGGGTTGCCCAGAGAGGTGGTGGTGCCCCATCCCTGCAGACACCCAGGGTCAGGCTGGATGGGCTCTGAGCACCTGATGGAGCTGTGGGTGTCTCTGTTCATTGCAGGGTAGTTGGACCAGATGGCCTTTAAGGATCCCTTTCAACTCAAACGGATCTATGATTTTATGACACAGGTGGGAACCTGCAGCCTAATTGGCTAATTGCTACTTTTCCCAGTATGTGATGTGTGATAAAATCACAGAATCACAGAATGGCCAGGGTTGGAAGGGACCTCAAGGATTATGAATCTCCAACCCCCCTACCATATGCAGGGCCACCAACCTTCCCACCTAATGCTAGCCCAGGCTGCCCAGGGCCCCATCCAATCTGGCCTTGAACACCTCCAGGGACGGGGCATCCACAGCCTCTCTGGGCAGCTGTTCCAGCACCTCACCACTCTCTCTGTAAAGAACTTCCCCCTGACATCCAACCTAAATCTCCCCTCCCTCAACTTCAAACCGTTTCCCCTCGTCCTGCAGTTATCTACCCTTTCAAAGAGCTGATTCCCCTCCTGTTTATAGGCTCCCTTTAGGTACTGAAAGGCTGCAATGAGGTCACCCCGCAGCCATCTTTTCTCCAGGCTGAACAAGCCCAGCTCCTTCAGCCTCTCCTCATAGGGGAGGTGCTGGTTAAAGCTCTTAAAATGTTGGTTGAGCCCATTTCCCAAACAGGCAGCTTAAGAAACTGCTGTGTCAAAGATCTCTTAGAAAAAGTGTGTTCAAGAACATCTTTTACTGGACACTCATTTTGGTGACAATGCAGTATTTTTCCCTAAAAGGCAAGGGAATGGGCAGAAGCCAATCACTAAATACTGCAAGAGAAGAGCATGGAGGGAGACCAACTTTTGCAAGGATAGATAAATGATGACAAGGGGGAACAGTTTTAAACTAAAAGAGAGGACATTTAGGTTAGATGTTGGGAGGAAATTCTTTACTCAGATAATGCTGAGGCTGTGGCACTGCTGCTCAGAGAGCTGTGGGTGCCCCATCCCTGGAGCTGCCCAAGGCCAGGCTGAATGGGCCCTGGGCAGCCTGAGCTGGTGGGGGGCAACCAGCCCATGGCAGGGGGTGGATCTGGGTGGGCTTTAAGGTCTCCTCCAACCCAAACCATTCTGTGGTTCTATGATTCTATGATATCTGCCAGGCTGTACCCAAATGAAGGCTCAGGCAGAATCTCAAACCCAGTTCAGGGTTTAGACAAGGATGCTGAGCAGTGCCCTACTGCTGAGCTGTACACAAAGAATCCCATCGCTGTTTTTCCCACACCCTCAGCTCCATCTTTCCAGCCAGACTGTACTGCAGCAAATAAATCTTGATTGTGCTAATAGTTTTATGCTTGTCTACTGATTGAAGCTAAGCTGATGAAGCTGGGACATAGAGGTGACCTCTCTAATTAAGACCCAAGCAAGATTCTCCGAGCTGTGTAATCCGAGAGCTTGGAGCTGGTTTCCTCACCAAGTGCAGGACTCAGCATGAGGACTGGAGTCATTAAACACTGACTTTGGGGTGAAGGTGAGGCTGATAGGCAATAGTAGAGGGACGTATCCTAGGAGCCTCCAGGACAAGAGTTGACTGTACAACAGTTAATGCCCTTAAGTTGCATCAGGGGAGGTTCAGGTTGGACATTAGGAAGAATTTCTCCTCAGAAAGAGTGGTGATGCATTGGAACAGGCTGCCCAGGGAGGTGTTGGAGTCACCATCCATGGAGGTGTTCAAGAAAAGGGTGGCACTGAGAGGCATAGTTTTTTGGCCTTGGTGGGGATGGGTTGATGGTTGGACTAGATGATCTTAGCAGTCATTCCAACTTTAATGATTCTATGATTCTCTATGAAGTGTCCCAGAAGTGGTTCATTTGAAAAGAGAACAGCATGAAAACATCTACCTGGGAAATGGTGGGGAAAATCTCTAAAGATGAGTCCTCATGGAGTGACTGTGATGGAAATATGGCTTCTGTTACAGGAGGGTGAAAGGACTGTGGGGACACATTGCCACTGTGGCAAGTTATTATCGGTGGTCAGATTTTTGGGTGGTCCAACGGGGAGCCAGGAGTTGGACTCAATGATCTTTATGGGTCCCTTCCAACTTGGGATATTCTATGATTCTGTGATAAGTTGTCCTTGTCTCTGAATTCTTTTTTCGTTGAATTGCAACAGATGTGATGGCCAACCTGCAGGTCCTCCCAGGTGTGGGAGGTAGAAATGATCAGAATTATATTGAACTAAATCAGTAAATCTCTGGGGAAAATGTTTTCTTTTTTTTTGAGCCAGTGGCTACTCAAAACTTAGTGTCTTGTCTTGCAGAGAATCACTGGAGTCATCTTCAGCCCTGCCTTCATGCAGGAGCTTTGCTCTACAAACACAGGAGCAAGGACTTGCTCAGGGGTATTCTATGTGTCCCACGTGTTCCTGCTCCGTGTTCCCAGAGCTGGTAACTTCAAAACTCAAGGAGGACAGCCCAGAAGTGGTATCACAGAATCATAGAATCATTAAGGTTGAAAAAGGCCTCTAAGATCACCAAGTCCAATTAATTCATCCTCACCATGCCCACTGACTGTGTCCCTCAGTGCCACATCCGCACATTTCTTGAATACCTCCATGTACAGTGACTCCACCACCTCCCTGGGCATCCTGTGACAATGCATTACCACTCTTTTGGAGAAGAAATTTTGCCTCATATCCAACCTAAACCTGCCGTGGTGCAATGTGAGGCCATTACCTCTCATCCTATCGCTAAGCCCAGTGGCTCTGTCTCCATCATCTCTCTATAAGCTCTTGGATACTGGAAATCAGACATCTGTGATCCTCAGATGTCTGATGGGAGCTGAAAGCAGTGATGGTGGAAGAGGGCAAAAAAACCTACACAAAAACCACACAACCATTGTTTGTTTGGTTTTTTTCTCCAAGGTGGAGAATCAGCAGAAAAATTGTCTAAAGAACTCCTGGCAGGACTGTTTGGAGTCAGCATTTGTGCAGGCTGCTCCTGATCTGCCAGAAATAAAAAGCAGCTGAGAGGCCAATGGTGCTGTTTGCTCCTTTCCTTCTTCTCAGCTCCAAGGAACGTGGGCTGGCTGGCAACCTGTTATTTTCCAAACTGTCTGGTGGAAAACCCCAAAGAAAAATAAAGTTCATCTCCTAAACTGCTCCTGCAATGCTGTCTGCTTCGTGCAGGGCTGCATCCCTGCCAAAGCAGCTGAGCCCTGGTGTCTTAAAATCACGGAATCATTAAGGTTGGAAAACATGACTGAGAACATCAAGTTCAACCATTAACCCATCCCACCATGCCCCCTGACCATGTCCCTCAGTGCCACATCTCCACGGTTCTTGAACACCTCCATGGATGGTGACTCCACCACCTCCCTGGGCAGCCTGTGCCAATGCATCACCACTCTCTGAAGAGAAATGTTTCCTAATATCCAACTTGAATCTCCCCTGGTGCAACCTGAGTCCATTACCTCTCATCACATTGCTGTTACCTGAAAGAGGAGACCAACTCACACCTCTTTACAACCTCCTTTCAGGGAGTTGCAGAGAGATTTAAGGTCTTACAGCAGCTAGATGACCCAAGTCCTGCAGGTTTGTGGCCAGAAGGTGGCATTGGCTTCCCAGAGCCACAGCCCTGCTGCTTGTGCCATGAGGAACCTTGGCAAGGTGGGAGCTTGATGTGCCAAGGCATTGGCATCATTGCTGACTGACCCCAGCCTGACTTTGGCACACCAGAAGAGTTTCAGGAATGATTTGGATCCCTTCAGGAACATAAGGAGCCTGGAAGCCATAGTTGTTATCTCTCTTTTTTTTAGGAGGTGGTGTACAGCAGGGACATTGGTGCAAAGAAGCATCCCTCCTCTGTGTGAGCCTCACGTGGAGGGTGGTGACACACTGGAACAGGTTGCCCAAGGAGGCTGTGGATGCCCCATCCCTGGAGGCATTCAAGGCCAGGCTGGATGTGGCTCTGGGCAGCCTGGTCTGGTGGTTGGTGACCCTGCACATAGCAGGGGGTTGGAACTAGGTGGTCATTGCGTCCTTTTCAACCCAGGCTATTCGATGATTCCATGACTCTATGATTGGGAGTTCCATTTAGCTGGGGTTCAGCTGGGGCACTTGTCCTAATTTCATCCCCACACATGCAGATTGCCCCAGATGCTTGTGCCAGTGCATTGCCACTCTTTCAGATCAATCACAACTTCATGTTTCCATCCCTTTGCAAGCGAGCTTCTTGCTGTCTGGCTTTTATCATGCTGAACACCAGGCGGCCCGCAGCAAAGCACCTTGATTTGTGACTGTGTAGAAGGAAGTGCAGATACAGACAATTAAGTGCAGAATTTAACAGTATGGATTTCCCAGCAGAGCTATCAATTAGCATGAGCTGTTTGCCAGCCAGATGCATCCACTCTGCCACATCCAGGAACCATGGCCAATGTGTTCAGCAATGAAGCAGAGTGGCTTTCAGCAAGGTTTTCCGTATGTTATGGTAGCCAGCTTTCATTTTATGCAGAAAGAATAGGGGAAAAAATAGGCTTTTGATGATGAAAGGTTTTTTTGATAGGGATCTTTGAGTGGAAAGGACTCTTCTTGACAAGCATTGTGGTTGTTAAAACCTGGCTATTTTGGTAGAGATGCTTCCCTGTGGAAGGCCATGCAACAACCCACAAGGCTGGTTGGCCCCCAGTCACATCTGCCTACTTTAGTAGCTGCTTTTCCTACCTTAGTTTATATATGATGGGAGAAAATGGAAAGGGAGGAGTATTCTGATCTTTATCAGAACTCTTAAGGTAGGCTAGATCACTGGGCTGAGGCCAATGGGATGAAATTCAACAAGAGCAAATGCTGGGTCTTGCACTTTGTCCACAACACCAGGCAATGCTACAGGCATGGAACAGAGTGGCTGAAAGCTGGGTGGAGGAAAAGGATCTGGAGGTGTTGGCTCACAGGTGTCTGAACACGAGCCAGCAGTGTGCCCAGCTGGCAAATAGGTCCAATAGCATCCTAGCTTGTATCAGCAATAGTGCAGCCAGCAGAAGCAGGAGCTGATCGTCCTTCTGTACTTGGCATTGGTGAGGCCACATCTCCAGTGCTGTGTCTAAAACTGCCAATAAGGAGGTTGCAGCAAGGTGGGAATCTGCCTCTGCTCCCAGAGAACAACAATAGGAGGAGAGGTGATGGCCTCAAGTTGCACTAGGGGAGGTTCAGGTTGGATATTAGGAAACATTTATTCTCAGAAAGAGTGGCAGCACATTGGCACAGGCTGCCCAGGGAGGTGGTGGAGTCAGCATCCCTGGAGGTGTTCCAGAACTGTGGAGATGTGGCACTGAGGGATGTGGTCAGTGGGCATGGTGAGGATGGGTTAATGGTTGGAGTTGTTGATCTTAGAGGTCTTTTCCAATCTTGCTGATTTAACGATTCTAATAGGCATCTCAAGGTCTAACTTCTGGACAAAGTTTCTTGGTGAAGTCCCACTGAAATACAAGATTTAACAGAAAGGATGCGCAGCAGCTGGACTGGCTACCAAAAGAGGTGACAGAATCCTGGGCAAGGACCTGTCTGTGTGAGCGACCAGAATACTCACCTGCCCTCTGAACCCTACTGAGCACATCTTCATGGGAGACACATCACTGAATCACAGCCCAAACTTCCCCCATCATGGTCAAGGACAGCAATTTGGCTTCTCACTCAGAAGCTGCTTCTGCCAGAATCAGGAAGAGCTGCTGTCACTTCCCTTTGTTACCAACTGGTCACAATGACCCCCATAAATAAAGCAGCTAATTAATGCCCTTCTCCTCCCACCAGTGATTGGCCATGACCTTGAACGACCTTGCTGAATTTAACTTCCTCTACCAGCTATTTTTGACAGCAAATAATTTAACATCCTTGTGACCCCAGCCTTGCCTCTCTCCTGCCAACTGGCTCTGCAGCTTAAATGAACAGCAATAAATAAATACATATCTGCAGAGGGACCTAAATGACTCCCATTACTGGAGCATCTGAAGGCCCGCTTAAATAAATCAAGTGAGGAGGAGATTATGCTGCAATCATGTGGAGAGGAAAAGGAGAGAATACATTACTGGTATTCCAGAGGCTGTAACGGGGCTGAGCGACTTTGTAAAAGTCAGGAAAATGCTGTTCAGTTCAAGAACAGCCAGAGGAACTGGGTTGGATTCAATGGTTGGGTACAACAGTTGGGTTCATCAGTTGGGTACAACCTGGTCTGGTGGTTGGTTGGCGACCCTGCTTATAGCAGGGGGTTGAAACTAGATGATCGTTGTGGTCATTTTCAACCCAGGCCATTCTATGATACATCAGTTGGGTTCATTGGTTGGATTCATTGGCTGGCATCTTCAAAAAGGGCAGAAGCTCTGCTCACCGTCACCAGGCTCCTGCAGTGGGGAACAGGCATGGGGAAAGAATCACAATTTGCCAACACTTCGTTTTTTTTCCTTATTTCTACTTTATTTATGGCACATTTTTTCCTTTATTCCAACTTTATTTATAGGATCCAGTCTTAAAGCCTCAGTATTTCAACCTCCCCCCTTGCCCACCCTTCGTGTCGCTCCCATCACCACAGCCTCATGCATCCCAATGATGAACCACCACACGTTGGTATCAATTATATGCACATAATTTAGAATAACATCAGGCTCCAGTTGCTGACTTGTCTCTTCTTTTTTTTTTTTTTTTGCTGCTTTTTCATTCCTTCCCTTTGCCCAGTGCAGTGTTCCCTGTCCCCATTGGGAGCGATAAACTCCCATAAATGTCCCCATATCCTTGACCCCAGCTTGTTCCCAACCCAATGACCCCTTAACCTAAACCCCAGAACCCCAACAACCAACCCAAACCATCCTATGATTCCATTTGACATCAAACAGATAAAAATATCTCTTTGCTTCTATTGCCTCTATGGAAGACTACAAAAGGCAACAGGGCAGCAGATATACGAACTGTTGGGATGAACGATGCATTTATCACCCATCACTAATTAATACCAAGGTATTAACATAATGATTGGAGTGTCATCAATCAATTAGCATTGATGGATGCTGATTAAAGCACATAAACTAGAATGAGCTTCCCTCCCTGCCCTGTTTTTGGGGCCATTACTGAAGATTTGAGGCTTGGGGTTGGAGACCTGCACAGGGTCTGTTCCCCTTCCCCCTTAAAAACCTTTACAAACTGAGATTTCACCTTTTCTGTTTGTTTTGTTCTTTGACTTTGCCTTTTGCTGCTGGAGTTTTCCATTGTGGGTTCCTAATATGAATTTCCCCCCCCTCCCTTTTTTTCTTTTTTTTTTGTATATTTTTACTGTAGTGAGGGGAGAAAAAAAAAATCAAAACAAACAAAAAAAAACCCATAGAATGGGGTCATTGCACTGACCTGGTTTTGAACACAACCAGACTACAGCAGCCCCCAGGCCTGCAAGCAAAAAGGAAAACACACAAGGAGGAGAAAAACACGAACAAAGGCTTTTGCTGCCAGGGAAAACATTGCATTCCTGGAACAACACTCTGGCAAACGAACTAAAATAGCCCCAACACAAGTAGTTGTGCATGATTTGAATATGTGACAAAAAGTTACAAAACAAAAGCCCATTTTTAGGTATATTTGCATGGTGAAAGCACGTGTTTTCCACTGTGCCACCCCAGCCCCATTGCACATGGGGCCAAGCACCTGCCCCCTCCTCCATGCTTCAGTTTCCCTCTTGCAACCCAGAGAAAGGGAATGGATTTGGGTTCTGAAAAACGCGGCTCTTTTGGGAAGATTCTTATCCAAATCTTGCACCCTGATTGCTCTCCCCTCCACAGGTGGCGCTCAGGAGAACCTAGGGGGGCTGGTGTCAGTGCCTGGTGCCACCTCCATCCCCCGAGTTCTCATCACAATTCCCCCAATTCCCACCCCTATCCCCCTACTTCCCAAATTCAGTCCCCAATTCCTATTGCAATTCCCCTAATTCACCTAATTCCCACCTCCACACCCCCAATTCCCACTCCTAGCTCCCCAGTTACCCAATTCCAACCCCAATTCCTATTCCCACTCCCCCAATTCCCATTTCTAGTTCCCCAATTCTCACCTCTAGCCCCCCCAGTATTGACCCCAAGTCCCAGTTCTCACCCTCAGACCTCCAATTCCCACCCTACTTCTCAATTCCCACACCCAGCCCCCAGTTCTCACCCACCAACTCCCAGTATCCACTCCCAGCCCCCAAACTGATACTCCCAGCTCCCCAGTTCCTGTCCAATTCTCCCAACTCCCACCTCCAGTTCTCTCCCCCAGACCTCCAGTTCCACCCCCCATTCCCCCAATCCTCACCTCTCCCACCCTGATTCCCCAATTCCCAACCCCCCAGCTTCCCAGTTTCCACTCCAAACCCCTTGGCTCCCCCTGAGACTCATATCTACTCCCAGACCCCAACTGCTGCTCCCAGCCCCACAATTCCCACCTCAACACCCAGTTCTCATCCCCCAAATCCCAAATTCCCACTCCCATTCCCCCAGTTCCCAAAATCCAGGCCCCCACTTCTCACCCCTAGACCCATAATATCCACTCCTACACCTCTATTGCTACTTCCAGCCTCCGAACCCCCAACCCAATTCCCACCCCCAGCTCCCCAATTCCCACTCCTAGTCCCCCAATGCTCCTCGAGACTCATATCTACTCCCAGACCCCAAATGCTGCTCCCAGCCCCACAATTCCCACCTCAACACCCAGTTCTCATCCCCCAGATCCCAAATTCCCACTCCCATTCCCCCAGTTCCCAATCCAAATTCCTACTCCCATTCCCCCATTCCCAAATTCCCAATCCAGGCCCCCACTTCTCTCCCCTAGACTTATAATATCCACTCCTACCCCCCTGCTGTTACCCCCAGCACCCTAACTCCCACCCCAATTCCCACCCCCCGCTCCCCAATTCCCACTCCTACTCACCCAGTTCCCACGCCAGGCCCCCACTCCTCACCCATACATTCATAATACCCACTCTCACACCCCTATTGCTATCCACTCCCAGCTCCTTAACCCCCACCCCAATCCCCAATCCCCTCAATTCCCACCCTTCCCACCCCCGACCACTTCCATTCTCCACTTCCAGCGCAACCCCTGAACCACCGCCGGATGCACCCTTCCTCCGACCGACTGCCATCACCTTCATCTCCCAACCCAGCCCCCTGTATCCCGGGTATCCCTCTCCACCTCCGTTCCCATCTCCCGGCCCCACGCAGGCGCGGCGCTGCCCTCCCCGTCGGGGCGGCGCTTGGGGCCGGAGCGCTGCGGGCATCGGAGCTCCGGGAGCGGCTGCAGCGGAGCGGTGGGATATCGGAGCTCCGACAGCTCGAAGGTACCGAGGAACCCCGGGATGACCGATGGAAGGGTTTCTCCCTGGCTTTTTCTTTAACCCCGAGGCTGTGACTGCGTGCTGTGCCCGGGGAGGGTGGGACTGCAGCCTTTCGGGATACCTTGCTCCCTTTAGGATGAAGCTATCCGATTTGGGATGGCACCGTTTCCTTTGGGATGCTTGGGGCACTTGTGGCTTTGGGGACGGTGGAAGGGGGGACAGCTGCATGGTGAGGGGTGAAGAAGGGTTTTAATGGGGGGGGGAAGGGGTGAGGAAATGCATGCACCCCTGCACTGCTCTGCTTTAAATACGGTGCTGCTCTTAGCTCGAAGAAGCAGGAGAAAGAGGCTGAGCGATTTTGGGGATGCTGCAGATTGGGGTTGTGCAAATCAGGCCCTGAATGGTTAAAACCCTTCAGCTGCTCCCAGTGCAGCTGAGCTGAAGTGAAACTTTCGGCAGCGAGGCCTCGTGGAGAGCAGCATCAGCCACACAGCATGGGAGGGGAAAGCTGGGAGGTTTCAGAGTTCTTCTTTGTTCTGAATTTTGGGGACAAACCCAATGGCTTTTAGAAAGTTAAAGTGAGATAGAGAGCTCCTGTACAGGGATGGAGGAAAGTGATGTTTCTGCAGGTTCCCAAGCAGGGATGTGAGCCTGGCTTTCCCCTGTCCCCGTGAAAGGAGGCATTACCTCTTTCTCCCTTTTTTTTTTTTCCTGCCCTGAAAACGTTATTTCAGAGCTGAAAACACCAGCCTGGTGCTTTTCAATTGGGTGTCCCACCTGGAATGTCTCTGTGCCTGCACCCCTCACCTCCTGCACGGGTCACTGCCAGCTGAGCCTGTGATGCATGCACAGCACTTGGGTTTATTGCCATGTATATATTACCAATTAATTATTGCCAATTCTATTATGCCACTGCCTGGGTGCTGGGGAGAGCTGGCAGACAGCAAGAGGAGATGAGAGCAGGGCACTGTTTGCAGGGGTAGGGGGATGCTGTTAAATCTTACGGCTCACTTTCTTGCTGCATCCAGCCAGGACGGTGCTCTGTGGGCTGCTCCCATCTCCCTGCTGGCTTTCATCCCTTGGGATCATCCTCCAGGGAACCCCTTCCCCATTGGGTTATGGAAGAATTAAGGTGGTGGGACGAGGCAAGAGCTGCTCCTATCTACCTCATCCCTTCAGATTGTCCCCTAGAAAGCCCCTTCCCCAAGGTTTCTGATGGGATGAAGGCATGGAAGAGTTAAGGTGGTGGGACCATGGAATGGGGTTGGGATGGACTCAGCCTGCAGCAGGTGCAGGGACTTCTCTAGAGGCTCTGCAGCTTCATCGCATTGGGAAGAGCATGAATTTGGGTGGGTTTCTCTTCTAAGGTGCTGCGTGGCTCTGGGATAAGGAGGATTTGGGGCTGGCAGAGGTAGGAGGTAATGGTCTCCAGTCTGTGTGCTGGTGTCTCCTTTGTGAATGGCCATGTCGGTCCCCCCCCTGAAGTGGGTGCAGAGCAGACATGGTGAAGCTCGGCTGTATCCCTGAGATAAATGTTGTCTTTGATTATATCTCAAAAAAGCAACACAAAAAAGAAGAAATAAATCCAGCTCTACCGTGCCCTGTTGCACAGATTAATAACAAAGCATTGATGCTTTAAGAAGGCTTTGGATCTGATCCCGAGAGGAGATTTAGATAGTGTTTGTGCTGGGGTATGATGATGATGCTACGAATGGGTGCATTCTATAAATCTGTTCATACTTATAGAATCATTACCAGACCTGTTTTCAGCTGGTTCAGAGGTGCCAAAATCCCTTTCCTGGCTTGGTCCAAGCAGGCTGGTGTGTGGGGAATGAGAAGGATGCAGTAAGGGCTGGGTGAGCATCGTGGTGATGCTCTGGGTGTTCCTGCTGGGGCAGGGATGGGCCAGATGGACCCAGATGTGCCTCCAACCTCTGCCATTCCACAATTCTGTGATTGTATACAGTCCCTCCTTCTCCTCACAAGTCCCTATGATTTGCTCCCATTTCTACCTGTGTTCAGGTTTCAGCCCATAGGGAGCCAGTGGTGTGATGGCATGTGCATGGAAAGAATTTATTTGCTGGTGTCTTGACACCTGAGCTTTCAGCTGTGGCTCAGCAGTGGGTTTTCATTGACCTGCTTCATATTTGGGTCCAGACAGTTCTCCTCCTCCTCCTGTCCCATCCCACGTCCCCATGGGTGGAACCATGGATGTGTGATGAGAAGTGGTGCTTACTCCAGCTCTGCTCACTTCCACCTGATTACCCAGGGAAAAAGGGCTGAGCTTACTCCAAAAAATGGACACAGACCCATTCCCTTTGCTGGGGTTGCTTTGATTGCACCCGCTGAGCTGCAGCATTAACCCTTTCCTGCTCTTAGGGACTTGATTAGCAGGCATGATGGGGGTGGGTTGATGGTTGGCCGTGGTGATCTTAGAGATCTTTTCCAAGCCTTATGGTTCTATGACTCCCCTTTGTACCCTTGGGGGATAACTCAAAGGTTATTTGTGTCAAAGTGAGGAGTATGTATGGGTCACTCCTTGAGGCACCAATGGAAATGGCGTCTTTGAGTTTTTGGTCATCTCTAGGAAATAATGAGAGGTAATGGCTTGCACCAGGGAGGTTCGGGTTGGATATTAGGAAAAATTTCTTCTCCAAAAGAGTGGTAATGCATTGGCATAGGCTGCCCAGGGAGGTGGTGGAGTCACCATCCCTGGAGGTGTTCAAGGATTGTGGCACTGAGGGACGTGGTCAGTGGGCATGGTTAGGTTTGGACTTGGGATATTAGAGTTCTTTTCCAACCTCAGTGATTCTGTGATCCCATGAAAAAGCCCCATTCTCCTTTATACTCTGGGACAGGGCAGAGACTTCAGCAGCTCTTGCCTTTCTTCACAGAGTATTCCTTTGGAGCCAGCACTGCAGATCCTCGTGCTCCAGGGCCATGACATATGATAGCTCTGCAGTGCCCGTAGGTCAGCAGACCATCTCCTCTGGGCCTGATCCAGCCCTGCAGGGTGGCTGGACCCAGCTCCCCTCCTCCTGCACATCCCATGGGCAGCTTTCATGTGCTCCACAGGGGATGGCCCAATTCAGTGGCTCTTTGATGGATTTAACCTTAAAACACTCCAGCACAACACAAAAAAAAAAAAAAAACCCAAACTCTGACAACGCTCCATGTGCCTTACTTTGCCCTTGGGGTTAAAGGAATGATTTTCATCCTTCTGCTCTCCATTTCCTGCATCGTTTCTGCTTGCTCGTGTCCTGCAGTTTCAACCAGCCTGGAAGTTTTAATGCTGCCTACAACCAGGAAATGTGGCAGCATGCATCAGCAGCAAAACGAACATTTAAGGGTTTTTCCTTGTGCAAGATTAAATTGTTATGAGCATGGGAAATTTCCAACCAGACCTACAGCTGAAGCGACAGCAGCAGCTTAAGGGGTTGCAAAGCATTGCAACCATCCTAACTCTGCCCTGTTGCTGCAGAGGTGGTGGGGCAGGTCTTCTCCCTGCCTGCAGCTCTGCTTTACGGCTCTGAGGTTTATTCTGCAATATTTTCTTGCTTTGAGGTTTATCTGACAATAACTGACCCGAGACGGCTGCAGCAGCCCAGAGCTGTGCAGTTTACAGCATGGGGACAAAATTGCAGGGGAAAAGGGCAAAGCTCCAGCTCCAGGAAGATGCCTTCCCCCTGTTGTGCTTTTACTGCTCTTTTTCTTTCTATCTCCAGTTAAATTGCAGAGTGGGTTCAGTGGGGGAGAAAACACATCCCTGCAGCAAGAAGACCTTTGCCCATTGCATTTCTATGCTTTTTTGGGGTAGCATGCAGGCAGCTCTGGTTAGCCAGCCTACATCCCTTCCCAGCTGTCCCAAGCTCATATAGAAAAGAAGGAAGCACGCCGATTAGTTGCTCAGGGTTTGGTTGTTTTGTTGTTGGTTTGGGTTGTTGTTTCTTTGCTTTTTTTTTGCTTGCAAGCCACACCCTGACAAGCAAAGCTTCCCACCAAGTCTTTGCACACTCAGCTGCTCCCCAACCTTGCAGAGCTGGTCCTGCCACTAGTCTGAGCACGCGTGCATACTGCCAGGATTGCTCTGGGCTGATTAAGGGAGTGAAAGCAAAGGGAAGCCGTGCACAGATAAAAGATGCAGCTGCAAACCCTCCATTTGCAAGCAGCTGTTGCAGAGGCATCAGCTAAGGGCCTTGAGAAATCCTTGCCCAGAAGAAATCTTCAGAGCTGGGAGGATGGCTGCTTTCTTTCCTATCCATGTAGGATCCTTCCTGGTGGTGCTGTCTGTAGGGACAGCCTGTGGAGGATGTCCACCAGGGTGGATGTTCTGACAGAAGCAGAGGGTTGGGGTTGCAGCCCTGCGCATGAAGTTGGATGTGCAGCAGTGGTTTGGTCTCCCTGTTTGTAGCTGTGGCTTGGTGTTGGGTCAGCTTGAGCTGGAGAGCCTCTCTGGTGGCTCAAGGACATATCCTGGGATCCCGGGGGTTGATTGCATTATAGAATGGCTGGGAAGCAAAAGCAAAGGGAGGTGGGTACTGCCTGTGGGCATGAATCCCTCCCAAAGGATCAGTAGTTGGTGCATAGAACCATTGGAGTTGGAAGGGGCTTTTAAAGGTCATCTGGTCCAACTTTTCTGCAGTGACCAGGGATATCTACATGGAGATGCCCTATGTTTTCTGGAGGTCACTGTGCCTTGTAAAATGGATCTGTTCCTCCCTGAATGTTTCTGCTATGGACAAAGAACCAAAGGCATCTCCATGGCAGGACACAGCCTGTCCCTGCCCAGAAGGTACCACGATGCTGTGACATGTGTCAATCATTGAGTCATAGAATGGAATCATAGAACTGTTACAGTTGGAAAAGACCTCTAAGGCCACCAAGTCCAACCATCAACTCATCCCCACCATCCCACCAAACTGTGTCCCTCAGTGCCACATCTGCATGTTTCTTGATCACGATGAGCAGCAGTTCATGTGGTGCTGGTTAGCTTTGACCATCCAACTGCAGGGCCATATGTTGGCCTATGGGATTTCTCCCTTGGACCTCTTGTTATTCAGGAGGGGAAATGCTCAAAAGGCTCAATGGACATAACCCATGAGCTGTATCCATCTCCCCTGGGCAGCAAAGCTAGAGTTCAGGCTTTGTTGGTAAAAGTCTGCACCTTTTGTGTTCAAGAGCAGCACTGCAAAATCTTTCCTCTATATTAGAGAAAACTGAGGCTGGTGAAATTAAGGAGAAAGGGAAGAAGGTTGGCCAAAGTGTTGCAGAATTAAGGCAGAAATATGACTTGGAAAGCTCAAAATGAGACAGCAGGAGCTTTACCCCTGTGCCTCTATGCCCGTGTTGATCTTGTAGCATCCAATTGCCTCCATTCTGCCTCCTGTAGAGTAGCTGCAGCCCCGTTATCTCTTCAGCTTCTCGGGCACGCGTCTCTGCATCTTTTGAAGTTCAATTGCTTTAATTATCCCAGAAGCTGCAGAAGCAATTGGAGGCAGCACATTTGCATGGAGACGTGCTGCATTTTATCTGTGCTTAATAATGAGCTTTCTGAATGAATTTCCCAAAACCTCTTAACGAAGCATCTCCGTGACCCGTAATGCCCATGCAAAAGGCTGTCTGCACTGTCTCAGAGCAATACCCCATGACTTCTCTGTCCTTCTCTCTGTATACATAATGGAGGTGTGGGTCGGTCTTCAGACCATAAGGTTTCTGTCCAGCTGGCAAGAAATTCAGCGTGAACATATTGTTGTGGTGTAAGGCTTCCAGTGGAGTCGGTGTGACTGGGTTTAAAAGCAGCTGGTCCAGACATTCAATTAGGAGCCCTGAATAAATAATAGAAATCAGTTCAGGCCAATCCTACAAAGACAACATTCTTCTCCTGACTTATTTGTATTTTATCCAGAATGATGCTGAGAAGGGCACGGTGCTCCTGTAGTCTGATAAAGCAGGTGATCAACACCGTGCACATGGGGGGTGATGGCAGTTGAGTCCTCTTGGGTTAAGGATGGCTCGCGTGGATGAACAACCACAGGTGGAGGTGACTCGATTCTGTGTGCATGACTCTGCTCTTCCTAGGCTGTTCCTCCAGTGTCTGAAACCCTGCTCTATTCAGACCATGTTTGAAAGCTCAACCTTGCTATATGAGACCAGCCCCACACATCCCTAGTACTCCATCCCAGTTTGGGGCTGCCCTATGTAAACCTGGTGGAGCCCTGCAGAAGCTATCTGCCATCAGTAGGGCTTTGCTAGGAGGCCCAAAGATTCATGGGTGTGCTCGGATATGACCTTTCCTTTCTTTGTTGTAACCAGCCATTACGTAGTGCTCGCTATAATCATTAATCAGAGGCACAGCTACAGGGCTGGGGCATGGAGGGTTAGAAGGGTGATGGGTATCTCCAGGCGTTGGGCATTTGCAAGGCTCGTTAGTTCACTTTTCATTTCTTGTCCTACAATCTCTGCTGATCTGCAAGGGTTTTAAGCCCTGATCTGGAGATTTATCCAGGGTTTTTAACCCTGTTGAGGTACCTGGTGGAATCATCAATCATTAAGATTAGAAAAGACTGCTAAGCTCAGGTCCGACCATCAGCCATCCCCACCATGCTCACTGACCATGTCCCTCAGTGTTACATCACCATGGTTGTTGGACACCTCCAGGGTTGGTGACTCCACCACCTCCCTGGGCAACCTGTGCCAATGCATTATTGCTTTGTCAGAGAATAAATTTTTCCTAATATCCAACCTGAATATAAAGCGCGTTTGCTCTGATAAGGTTGAGACATGTTGACTTTTTGGGGTACCCCAAACAGAACTTCTGTTCTCCTCAACCAAGAGTTTGGGGTGAGCTGGATGCCAAGCAGGGAATATCATCTTCTTCTGTCTTCATCTCTCGTGTGAAGCTGGCAGCCTGGTGGCACATTAACCTCCCTCTGCTTTTGGGTCTGTCCTTCTGCCATCTTCTATTGTTTTTCTTCCACAGCCGTCCCTGTTAGTCCTGCAGCTCTTTAGCCTTTTCCATTTGCAGCCACCAGATTCACTCTGTGCCAGGATGCCTTCAGACAGACATCCTGCTCCTGCCTGGACTTAATGCTGAGCAGAAGGGTTGCCCTGGCAGCCCGCAAACCCATGTTGTGTGCAGTGCTCTGGTCGGGCAGATCTTGACCGCAGCAGCTCAGCAAGCAGAGGATGAGGAATGAGCTCTACTCATAACCTAGACAGCCACCAGGAAATGTGTTTTTCCATCCTGCTGCTGAGACAGTGTTATCGGGGTGTTGGGCAGTGAATCGTTGCCCTTTTCTCCTGCAGTGACAACGTTGCCTGTTTGCAAATGGTGACTCACATCTGCGAGGAACGAGGAGCTCCCAAGCTTGGTGACACTCCTTGTGTGAGTTATCCAAGCAAAAGGGAACTCCTGACATTTGTACCCTGCCTGTTTCCCTGCAAACAGGCATACCCAGACCTGCCAGCACCAAGCTCAACCTGAATTCCACACTTCCATGTAAACCCATTGGTTTGCCCACTTGGTGTGCAGGCATCTTTAGGAGCTCTTTTGACTTGCAAGTCTGTGAGCTGTGCTTTTGTGTTTCCTTGCCCATGTTATTTACCTGGAACAGGCTGCCCAGAGAGGTTGTGGATGCCCCGTCCCTGGAGGTGTTCAAGGCCAGATTGGATGGGGCCCTGGGCAGCCTGGTCTAGCATTAGGTGGAATGGTTGGTGGCCCTGCGTGTGGCAGGGGGGTTGGAGGTTCATGATCCTTGAGGTCCCTTCCAACCCTGGCAATTCTGTGATTCTGTGATTCTGTAATGTGGTCCCATGAACTGGGGGGAGGTTGGGTGATGCAGGAAGCTTCTGCTCACCCCCTGGGTCTATTAGAATCATTAAGGTTGGAGAGGACCTTGAAGATCATCAGGTCCAACCATCAGCCCGTCCCCACCGTGCCCACTCAACCATGTCCCTAAGTGCCACGTCTACACATTTCTTATGCAGTGAACAAGTGATGTTCTGGGGATGTCACATAAACAGAAAGGTAAAAACCAGAAAGATGCATTCAGTCCTCTGTTTTTTAATGGTTTTCTTTCGATAAGTGACTGCTGTAAATGCTCGGTAATTTGCACTTTGTTTAAAGTACCTACTTAGAAAAACATCCAACTGCTCCAAACATCTGGGTATGAAGAACCTACAGCTTCCCATAGGAATTAAATCCCTGGTTAGCCGCAGTCAATTTGTGAAGAAATAATGTCTTGTTTTCGGGTGTTCACCAACCTGGCTTCACCTCTCAGTCCTTGTGGATGCTGCTGATGCACGCAGGATGCTCTGCGGTGCTGTTGGCTCCAGGCCATGCCACTTTGTGTCCAAGCAAATCAACAGTGGATGCACCCATGGGAATGGGAAAGAGCTTTGGGAAAGCAGTTCAAACCTGCTGCCAACTGTGCTGCTGGTCCCAATGGCCCTTGAATGAGAGTGTCACTTTGTAGCCTGCATCTTGAGGTTTTTTTTTGTTTGTAGAGATGTGCGTGGAGCACTTATCTCGTGTTCTGTGTAGAAAGGGATTTGTGGTTTGGCTGCTTCTTTCCCACATTGTGGAAAAAGAGTGCATAAAGCTGTTCTTGTATTGGCAGCATTTCCTCTGCAGGACAGGACTTCTGTGTCGACATCTGGAAGAGCAATTCCCAGTGTCCACAGAAACATAGAGGCATCAATCATTAAGGCTGGAAAAGACCTCTAAGATCCCCAAGTCTAACCCCAACCCATCCCACCATGCCCACTGACCACCTTCCCCCGTGCCACATCTTCCTGAACACCAGGGATGGTTGACCCCACCACCTCCCTATACATCCTGCCCCAAAGGTGTGTTACCCCTTTTTCAGAGAATAAATGTTTCCTAATATCCAACCTGAACCTCCCCTAGTGCAATTGAAGGCTATTACCTCTCTTCCTAAAGAAGCACATGAGAAGGCTGGAAAAGACAAGTTAAACAAAATTTTTGGACAGAGCCTGTCTGCTCTGAGCACTGTGAATATTCTGCCACTGAGGGTTGTGGTTTGTAGGTTGTAAGTTTTCCCCATGACTGCACCTGGTTGGGGCTTTGGGAGCCCCATGCCTGGTCCCCACTTCGTCTTCTCTTTCACCTATGCCACACTGTGATACCAAAAATATCTCCTGCTCAGTGAGAACGTAGATTGCACCCTGTAAGGACAAATTGTTTGGTCTGACATGTCTCCAGACAAATAAAAACTGTAGGATCTGCAAGCAAGGAGCCCTTTGCTCCCTGGCCAGGGTGCAGCCCTGAGATAAGTGCGGTGAGCCCGTCCCAGCACAGCCTGCAAGCTGGAAGGGAAGGAAAGGAAGCGATTTCTGAGAAGGGAAAGAATAGATCAGCAGACATTTGGTCCTGGCCATTACAGACACTTTCAATAGTTATCCCGTTGCAGTGCTTGGAGCTGGGATCACAACCAGCTGGCAGGAGCTGGAAGGGGGAGTCCACAGCAGCCCTGAGTCATGCATCTGGCTCCCTCCCCAGCAAACAGCTTCTTGCTTAACTGTTTGGTGGCTGAACTGAGGTCAGGCTCAGATCTCTGTTCCATTTCAGCTCTGCAAAGTGGGTTGGGAGCGTGGGTTTCATTTCTTACCCATGCACAAATACGTGTGTGGGGTTTTGTTAATGATGTGAAAATGTCTGCTTCCCTTGCTCCGTGAGCACGCTAGCTTTGTGCAAGGAGGCAAAAGGTGCTCAGGCAGTCCTTCAGCATTTTAATGTAGCAGATCTGAAGCTCAGCCTGGTAAGCGTGAAATGCTGCAAATTAAAGAGAGTAATGAGTTTTAACACTGCCCCAAAAACATTTCCCCCAGCCCTCCCTTTCAATTATTTTGTAATTAAAAAAAAAAAAAAGAAAGAAAAGAAAAAGGGTCCTGAGCATTTTCCTTTCTCCTTTAGCTTGGCTTTTTCTTTGCAACTCAATCCTATTTCATAGAATCATAGAATGGCTTGGGTTGGAAGGGACCTCAGAGATCATCAAGTTTCAGCCCCCCCTTCACAGGCAGGGTTGCCAGCCACTAAATCAGGCATCAGACCAGGCTGCCCAGAGCCCCATCCATCCTGACCAACCATTTCCATCCTCTTGGCCAAGGGTGACAGTCACCCTGGGGTGGGATAGCAGGGCAAGGAGTCAACCCCACAAGCAGATCCAGGCCACAGGAGGCTGGGGAGCTTGGATGAGAGAACTTTTGATCCATTCTCATCAGGATGGACATTTCCCAGGGTGTCACAAGGAGGTAAACATCACAAAGATCATTGGAAAAAGCAGCTCCAAGCTGTGATTGCAGGGCAGTAATCTTATGAATGAGCACCCAGATGCCAGCCCTTGGCCTCAGGACAGGCCATGGAGTGGTGGCTGGCATCTCGTGCACCAAAGCCATAATTCCTGCTTTAACTTGAGCATGGCTTTTCAAAAGTCACAAGACTTCCCCTCTCCTCCAGGCTCTATTCCTGACTCTCACAAGTTCTTTCTGCACACAATTTCATGGATACATCCTTTCCCCTCTATAAGGACACGTATTTCATGTCTTCAAATAATTCATCTTATATCTGCTAGAGCAGAATCCTTCTCCCTTTACCTTTGGACCATAAGATAAAGCATTATAAACTATAAAATTCCAAATCCATAGTCCTGCAGGATCATCACTGAACACTATGCCTGCAGAGAAAGGATGCTGGGGTAGGTGGGCTGTTGACCACACAGTACCAATGGTCTGCCAGTGAAGATATGTCAACTTACTGCCCCAATTATAGAATCATAGACTGGCCTAGGTAGAAAAGGACTACAATGATCATCTAGTTTCAAAACCCCTGCTGTGTGCAGGGCTGCCAACCACCAGACCAGGCTGCCCAGAGCCACATCCAGTCTGTCCTATGAAGTCCACCCAGGGCAGTGCTTCTCTTGGAATTTAGAACTCATTTAAGTAAAGGCCTAATCATCCTTTTGCATAATTATCCCATGCTGGGAGACACTAGGCATTGTTGGAGAAATGTGGGTGACAAAGTACCTCACAAGCTGCTTTAGCAACCAGTCCTCAGCAGCAGGGAGACCTGTGGAACTAACAACAAGTGTGTTATTTTGGCTTCAATCAGGCCCTGACTGATAAGCACTTTCGCTTCTAATCAAGCTGATAAATGCCATCAATTAAAACCCGTGCTTTGCAGAAGTGAAGTGTTTTCATCTCACCCAGGTAAGAGAAGATCAGTTGATTGGATGATACTCTCAGCAAGGGCATTGATTTGTCTCTCCATCACCTACTTTCTCTCAATTCATTAATGAGGAAAGTGAAACCACTCTCATGTTGGTGTATGACCACATAAGTGATTGTACAGTCCCTGGGACTATGGATGTTCACAGATTTTTTGCTTCTGGTCAGCTCTTACTGCAACTTCCTTCTTTCATCTGTGGATATTCATTAACCACAATAGGGATATAGTATTTATACGTTTTGCTGGGATCAGTGAGTTTGGCCAGCTTGCTGGATGTATATTCTGCTGAATCATAGAGTTGTTTGAGTTGGAAGGGACCCTTAAACATCATCAACTCCACTGAAGTGAGCAGGGATACCTGCAGCTCCATCAGGCTCAGTAGAACAGAACCAACAGGACATCCTGTTCTGGGGAGAGAGAAAAATGATGCATGGATATTTGAATATGATGTACTTTTAGGGAAGTAGCTGTAGAAAAGGGTCTGTGGTTTAATAGAGGGGAAAACTGCAGAGCTTCCCTTCTGTCTGAGGTGAGAGAATTCTTCCTGTGGGATGGAGGGAGGAGAACCAAAGCAAAAGGGTTGGTACCCAACGACCAAGCCATCAGGGTCCTTGATGAGGTGCTGCTTTCTCTCAGAATCATCTGGGCAGTGGTTTTCTGCTGTCTGCTGGATTCCTAAATTCATGTCTCTACCCTAGAAGCTTGTCAAGACAGAATAATTAATCTGAAAGCACATGGCGTGCTGCCAAGAGGTCTTTTTTAATTAAAAACAGATCTGATCAAGCCTACTGATGAACTGGCTTCTCTGATGAAACCATGAAGTGTGTGTGTGTGTGTAATTTTGAGCAGAAGGTGCTTCTCAAAACCCTGGCCCTCTGGGGATGGCCTGCACTCGTTGCTGCCTTCCGAGCAGATAAATGATCATCACTTCAAGATGACTGAGGAATGTTTCCTGCAGTCTTTAAAAGGGGGCATCCAGGCTTTTAAATGTTTAACATTAACCATGACAAAGTTCTCTTTGTTTGACAGCAGGCTGAGAACCTGCTCTGTGTTGGCAACACTCAGGATGCCCCATTGCTCTGCAGTAGACCATAAAACCTGCTCACATACAGCTAACCTGGGGGCATCTTCTCATCCTTCATCTCTTCAGGTTTCATTTTTCCCCAAACAGGTTATGAATTCGCTGTAAGTCAGGCTGTCATCTCCTTCTGTGCCTGTTTGAGTGGCGTTTGTCCAATCCTGGGTGAATTCAGAGACATGAGTCCAGGCGATCAGTAAGTTGGGCATGGAGGAATCACCCATCTCCTCATTCAGATACAGGCTTTTTCCTGCCTGGAGCATGCTGATACCTTGTGTTGTGGCTTAATCCTTATAGGAGAGGGAGCTACAGGTGCTCTAAAGGACCAGAAAAGTGTGCTCTAGTAATTCAGACCAGTCAGATCTGGGGGAAGGCCTGGGCAGAATCCAGGGGGGTTGCCTCCAGCCATGGCTTTTTGGTCTCCATGGCTTCTAGCCATGACTTTTGGGTCCAGGTGTTGCAGAGGAGGGTAGGGTGTCCATAGCCATACCCTACCCATCTCACTCCTGCTTTTTCTGTCCCCTCAGAGACAGTAGGAAAGGATGTTTTCCTCAGTGAAGCCCTATGAGAATCAGCGCTACGCTGCCCTGAAGAAGGAATGCCTGAGGAAGAAGCAGCTCTTTGAGGACCCTCTTTTCCCTGCCAACGATGACTCACTCTTCTACAAGTCAAGGATCCAGGGCATTCAGTGGAAGAGGCCAAAAGTAAGTGTGCCCATTCCCTTGCCCCTTAATGCTGCTTTCCACCACCCCAGCTCTCAGGAAACCCCAAAACATCCAGTGCATCCTTCACCAGAGGTGCTTTACCAACTGCAACACTAAGTCCCAGACAAGCTATCCTCTCCCTGGGAAGGTTTATCAGCAGCATGAACCTCTGTGAATATAAGGAGACCTGCTGCACTGAGGAGTGGGCCCAGGAGCCCCTTGGTTTCTCCATGACTCTGTTTCTTTGTGCATAAGTCAGGGAGATGCTTTGCAACCTGATTGCTGAATCATATCGTTAAGTCTGGTGGGTCTAGTAGAGCAAAGAGATAGCTCTGAATTTCCTTGCTTATGCATCTGCAGATGGAAAAGAAAATAATCTATGAGTAGGAGAGGTGTCTGGGGGGTTTTGAAGAGGTGGGCTTTGGGGGCTGAGTGTAGTGGTGCTGGGTCCAATCTGCAGCCATGACCAGAGATATGGAGCTGTTGGAGCACATACAGAGCAGGGCCACAAAAATGATGCAAGGGATGGAACCATCCTCTCCAAAGAGGACAGGCTGAGAGAGCTGGGGCTGTGCAGCCTGGAGAAGAGAAAGCTCCAGGGAGACCTGATAGCAGCCTTTCACTGGGGCTGTTTGAATGGGTCAGACTCTTTAGCAGGATCTGTTGTGATAGGACAAGGGGAGATGGTTCCCAACTAAAAAGAGGGGAGATTCAGACAGGATGTGACAAAAAAGGTTTTTACCATAAGGCTGGTGAAGCACTTGGCACAGATTGCCAAGAAATGTGATGGATGTCCCATCCCTGGAGACACCCAAAGTCAGGCTGGATGGGAGTCTGAGCACCTGATGGAGCTGTGGTGTCCCTGTTCAATTGCAAGGGAGATGGACCAGATGGCCTTTAATGGCTCCTTCCAACTCAAACAAGTCTATGATTCTATGATACTGATGAACTGCTCAGCAGCTGCAGCAGCCCCTGCCCCTCCCTGAGAAGTTCTGCTGGTGTTGGGCACTGCTGTCCTCCATCCCCTCAGCACTTCACGTGGCCAAAATGCTGGAGGGAGAGGGGTGTGTAGAACAGAGCTGTGTCTGTCCGTGTGAAGGCAGCCCATGGGGTGAATAAAAGGGCTCTGTGTGATGGGAGGGTCGGTGCTGAACAGGCTCCTTTTGTGTAGCTGAGCCCAGCATCCCAGCAGGCCCTCGTGGAAGGAGATCTCATTTCTCTCTGTGTGATTCCTTCTGCTCTGTCCCAAGCTCTTCCTTGGGGTTTGTGCAAAGTACTGTGTGCACATTTTGTTCCCTTTGTCCCGCCAACATCTTTTTTCTGTGACAGTCAGCAACCCTTTCCTTAGAATCATAGAATCATTAAGGTTGGAAACGGCCACTAAAATCATCAAGCTCAACCATCATCAATCCCCATTTAGAAAACAAACAGAGTGACACTCCCAGCTCTCAGCAAGCGCTCCTTTGAGGGCTTCCTGACCCAGAAATGCAGTCCACAAGACCTTGGGATGCTTTCTGCAGGCAGGGGATGCTGTGTACACACCTCTGCTATCTCTCATGGCCATGGCCATGATTGGTTTGGGAGAGTTTCAGCTCAGGCTGTGCGATAAAGCTCAAGAGTACACCGTGCCCTGGGCTCTGCTGTGGAAACAGGGTGGGTGGAGAGTGGAAATAAGAAGCGTTGGATGTTACAACAGCTGTTTGTTTTCACAGAAAAGGGTGTTGCTTACAATCTGTGTGGGGAAGTGAAATGTAGGAGCTAAGTTTTTCATTGGTGTGTGAGAAGTAACTGCACTGAGCTCACTGGGGTGGTGGGAATTAGCTCTGGCAGGGTCTCATTGCCATTCTTTCCCTTCCCACACTAGAAGAATAGAATCGTTTGAGTTGGAAGGGACCCTTAAAAGCCATCTGGTCCAACTCCCCTGCAATGAACAGGGACACTCACAGCTCCATCAGGTGCTCAGAGCCCATCCAGCCTGACCCTGGGTGTTTCCAGGGATGGGACACACACCACATTTCTGGGCAACTCGTTTCAGTGCCTCACCTGGAACTGCTTCATCCTTTCTACTCCTCCACTTACTCCCAGAACCTGCAGTGGCAAAAAAAAAACAATCTCTGCACCACTCTCCCTCTTGTTTGATGGGAGAAGGGGAGGCTTTGGTCTCAGCCTTGTTTTTTCCCAGAGCATCTTCCCTCCCTCCCTGCTCTTCTGGCCTCCAGATCTGCTTTGGAAGCCAGCTTTTTGCAGATGTAGCAGCTGGACAAGCCCTCATGCTGGGTTTTAGCTCTGGTGGCTGCTCTCTGGATGACTTCATCTTCCAGCACAGCTGAGCCAGAAAGCTAATTGCTGGAGCGTGTCAGAGAGAGGGAAGCCATACCAGGAAGTGGGCCTTGAAGAGCTGTTGTTTTGTGTAGCCATTCAAAAATGAGACTGTTTTGTTGCTGAGCCAAATCAGATTCTGGAGCTGGCTTGGACAGCATTAGGGGTTGTTTCTGGCAGCAAAGCTTGGCATTTGCATCAGGAATTAAACTTGGTGTTTTGGTCTGAGTGCTTGAAGCTCCTTCTCCCTCTGTCTGCTGCTGTATGAAGGCAAAGGAGATCTGTGTATTGGGGCACATGGTGCTTGATCCTCAAACTCTGAGTTTTGCATGCTCCATTGGAGATACAGATGCTGTGGTGCAGCAAAGAACAGCAGTGTTAGTCTGTGCATTAGGTGAGATAGTCCAGGATTTTAGGAGCTGGATAAATGAGGAGAGGTGGTACTGGGAAGAGGGAAAGGGGCTGGCTGACATGCAGGCTGGGAGGCAGAAATTAGGGCTGGGATAAAGGAAAGCAATGGACGTAATTTTTCTGGATTTTATTTAGACTTTTGCAGCATCCTTCTGGACAAATTGTCCAACTGTGCAATAAACGAGGTCACACTACACTGGATGATGAACTGGCTCAATGGTTGAGCTCAAAGGATCGTAGTCAATGGGGTGACATCTGGCTGTGGCCAGTTCCTAACGGTGGTCCTCAGGGCTCAGTTCTAGGACCAGTCCTGTTCAGTGTTTGTATCAGTGATCCGAATGACAGTATATAAGGGAACAGCATGAAGCTGTGCCAGGGGAGGATCAGACTGGATGTCAGGAAATATTTCTTCACTGTAAGTGTGATCTGACACTGGAACAGGCTTCCAGGATGGTGGTTGATGCCCCATGCCTGTTTATATTCAAGAGGCACTTGGTTAAAGCCCAACTTTTTGGTTAGTTGTGAAGTGGTCAGGCAGTTGAACTTGATGATCTTTGAAGATCCCTTCCAACTGAACTACTCTACTCTATTCCACTCCATTCAATTCCCCTATCCTATCCCATCTCTTGGGAACACCATTCATGGTCTGGAGAGGAAGAGGCTCATCTACCCTGATGGAAACAGCTCACCACTCCTAAAATCACTGTCCGAAAACACAGCTCTTGTGTACAGACCACTGCTGGAGATGCCATGAGATTGATATGGGGTTAAATTAGGCTCATAAGTTCCTCCTGACCTTAGCAAGGATGTCTTTTCTTCCTGTTTCAAAGAGGACCACTTGATGGCTCGGGACCCAGATTCATTCTATCTGCTGCTGAGACTTTCTGTCTGATCACCAGGTCATCGCTATACCCTATGGGAAGCAAATTAGACCAGATGGAAGACTTAGGCCATGAATAGTCATGGTGCTGCTGCACCTTTGCACTGTGAGCTCAAGCCTGCAGGTTGCAGCAACTACAGAAACTGTCTTGGAAGAAGCCTACACCCTCCTGTCTTCAGTGGAAGAGTTTTGCCCTCCAGCCCTGCTGTCAGGATATATTTTTTTAGCTCTTCGTAGTTTGTTCTCAAGCACCAAATTCTCTCTGCAGGAATTCTCAAGGGAGTTCGACTCTGATTAAACAGTGCAAAGATAGTTCTTGCTAAGTGGCAATACTATCTGGGTGAAAGTCTGGATGAGGAGCTATGAGATATGGCTTCGTGGCTTGTGGTAGCAACGGCAGTGGGAGGACGGTTGGATTAGATGATTTTGTAGGTCCTTTCCAACCTTGTGATTCTATGATTCTGTGAAAGATATTTGGAAGGGAGAAGCTCTGAGCTGGTGTAGTTTTCTTTGGAAAAAGAAAGACCAGACATTTTAAAAAGGGTTGTGGGCAGGAGGAGGTCTTCCAGCTGGAGGACTGGGGCATTTTCAACCCTGCTTTGGCACTGAGGAGAGATGCTTTCTTTCACAGCCTTTTTTTATTTATATTTTTTGTTTCCAGCCATACGATAGCTATTTTGTTTTAAGAACTGGGGAATACCATTTTTCAGCAGCCACTTCTCTGACATATATCTAGACTGACTTGTCCACAGGGGCTTTGTCCTATTTCCATTGTCTCCTGAATTCAGTGCCTTTGGATGAGGAGGGGACGCTGCAGGAGAGGAGAGCATCTCTCCAATCCCTTTTTCCTTGCATGATGAAGCACTTATCTCCTTTCCCTTGCTTAGTGAGGGTTATACAATCCGTCCCTGCGGGGTTTTCCTGGAATGAGAAAGGAGTCAATGAACTAATTCACTAAAAGCAGGACCAGCACTTGCCTGCCCGCAAGTTTCTGCATTAAAAGGTCTTTTCCCCAGCGTGCAGCGCAGGCTGGGAAGCTGGCAAAAGCACAAGGGTGATGATAATGGAGATCCAGAGGCTAATATCTTGTGGAACTTTACTCTTAGAGCTTGGGGTGCCAAATCTCTAGGCCATGTCACTCAGTGCATCATCTACCCTTCTCTTGAACACCTCCAGGGTCAGTGATTCCACCATTTCCCTGGGCAGATTTATGGTCCATCCATAGGCTTTGGTCCTGCCCATAGGAGGCTGGGGATGCCTGTGGGTAGCATTACCACGAATGGATGAACCATCTCCTCTAAATGGGAGTCTGCAACCTCTCTGCTATCCATCACAGAGTCAGAGTCCTTCCAGACTTTTGTATTTCTGCACTTAGGAATTTATGAGCTGCTCACCTGTTCACTTATCTGCTGTGATCTCTGAAGCCTGGAGTTAGCTGCCAATTTGGTTGCTCCTTGCCAGTAAAGGGATTGATCACCTTGCAATGCAGTTTCTAAGTTTACCTTGTTTTTAAGCCTTAAGTCAGCACTGTTCACCTCTTCCCAGTCCAGGAAGGATGAGATAATTTTTGTTATTATTTATGATTGTTTCAAGAGCTCTCAGTTCTCACTGAGCTGGATGCTGACCCTGGATCTGTCCCAGCAGATTTCACCAGATCCTCCCAGGGTCGTGGCCCTGTGGTGACACACGCATGTTTTGCCTCTTAGCATCAGACTAAGCTGCCTGGCATGGGCAGCCAGGGAGTCTGCTCCATCCTCAGCCTTACAAGGACACAGCCATAAATGCAAAACCAATGCTAAAATCAGCAGATCAGATTTATGGCCTACATTTTAATGCATCCATGTGTCTGTGATTAGAAATTATTGTAGCTGAGTTCATAATGGAGGACAATGAGAGCAGAGAGTATCACAGAAAAGAGCCAAGGGCATCTGCTGCCCTCTCTGAGGAAGATGGAAGAGAATGGTGCAAAACCTTTGCAGATTGGGCTAGGGTTCAGGAGGGTGATGCTTAGGGTGTGGGGCAGGTACAGAGCTGCTTGTGCCCTGGGTGAAGCCAAGCATTTAATCTTTGTGCAAGCACTGCTGGTGAGATCTTTAAGACCACCAAGTCCAACCCCAACCCACCCCCCCCACTGACCACATCCCTCAGTGCCACATCTGCATTGTTCTTGAGCACCTCCAGGGACCACGACTCCACCACCTCCCTGGGCAGCCTGTGCCAATGCCACACCACTCTTTCCAAGAAGAAATTGTTCCTAATATCCAACCTGACCCACATGAGCTCCCGAGGACCAAGATGAGCAATGCAGCTCTGATTTTTGAGTCTTTGGAGAAAATGGGATTTCATGGGGCTCTGTCTCTGGGTTCTGCTGGTACCAAAGCCCTTGAGAAGGAGCTTGGTTAGGCATGGTGCTGCCTTTTGAAGGAGGAAAATGAAACACTAGGCATGGTAAAACTGAGGGCTGACATCAGCTGCTGTGATAAGTGGTTAAAGAAAGAAACAAATAAGAGGAAGCATGGGTGGGAGGATGGAACCCTGCAGCTGGAGCAGAGGAGCCATTTCCTTGGTCTGCTGAGTCTAAAGCCAGAGGGAACTGCAGTCAATGCATCGGCTGAATTTCTGCACGACGAGTGGTCACGGGATTTCCTTGAATTAACTTCCCATTGAATTAAACTAGAGCCACTTCCTCTAAGCACCAGCCAGTTTTATTTAAAGCATTTCCAGGAAGGGAACATAAACCACAGCTCCGGATCACTTGTTTTAAGGACCAGTCCTCACCTGTGGATTTGAATTTGTATGTGTGTAAGAATTGGCAAAACTTTAGCATACACTGCTCATATCTTGTGTGTACTGGGGAAACACTGCTTCTCCATTTCTTTCTCCTTTAAATATGTGATAGATATATGATAAGCCTGTGCAGAGGGATGCCTACACCTGTAGGGAAGCAGGTACAAACCCTCTCTCCATCATCTTTCCATCTTGCCTTGCTCAGCATGCCCTGGGCTCCAGTCAGATTCAAGAGCATCAATGGGTTGACCAGGGATGAAAAAATGCAGCCAACATCTGTCTTTGTCAATGCCCCAGGGCAAGGGCTTGTCTTTTTCTTGCTGCAAGGGACTGACACTGTCTGGATGATTTGTATGGTGTATTAAATTCCCCAAGTTGTCCCTTTTTAAAATAAAACCCCAACGTAATTTGACAGTAAGTGGAATGGTATTGCTTCTCCTCTGATATACATAATTTAGCACAGACGGTGGGGGTGGATAACAAGCATCATTGAGGAAGTACAGTGGCTGCAGTGTTTATGCAGGCTTTAGTGACCTAAAGCAGAGCACGGGTAGCTGAACTCACCAGCTCCAAGCCTACATAGCAGGGTGCCAAGCTATGTGAGATGCTGACCTGTTCACATCCTCACCTGGGTGCTCATCTCTCAAAATCCACCAGTGGATCTCTTTTTGGACTATCCTTCTGTATAGAAATGGGCTCTGGCTTCCTCCCATCTTGTCCTTGGCTTTCCAGGTGCCCTAAAGGAGATTAGGGCTTCAGCCATCTCCTTGGGGGAGAGGGAAGATTCCCATTTCTCCCCTACCCTTGAGGGTGGTGGGGACTCACACAGACATCACAAGAAGAAAACAGAAATGAAGCATCACACCTTGGAATGACAGTTGGGCCAGCAATGTTGACCAGCACAAGAGGCTGCAGCTTGGGAGGGGTGACCTACGTGTTATGGAAGCCAAGCAAAGCAACCCATATCTTCTGGATCTTTAGTAAGAAACCACCATTTGGTGGTGCATTCCTCCCAGTTCCCCTCCAAGAAGGAAAAGGGTGAACAAACTATCTTAATGAACAGTGTTTGTGGATGCTTGAGGCTTGAGTGTGTCCTGGTACAAATACCACCACTGGAGTTATGTAAGAAATAATCATGGAACATGTAAATAGAGTGCTTCATAATGGGAGAAACCAGCCAAAAGTCTAACCATGTATACACAATATGTAAGCCATGTTGTGAGTTTGTGTGGAGACTCACATATCCCTGGGAGGGCTTGTGCATGTTCCCATCTTTGAGTTATGGATGATGTACATACATCATTGCATCTCTCATGTATTAAAGCATGCATTAAAAGCTTCGAAGTCTTGTCTGGGAATGCTGCATGTTGTCTGTACTGGGAATGTCGAGCAGATCAGGAAGAAATCACCATAGGAAACAAGGATGCTGTTGAGGAGAGATGAAGCTTGCTTGAGTTTAGCAGCTCTATGAACACTCCATGACCTGAGACTGCTTCAGGAAGATCCCTGTTGACTCACTTTGGTTATTAAATACGGGCTTCATTCTGTTTGGTGAAATTCCCCTTGGAGGGTCCAGCCAGCACCAGCCAATGCTGGGTGCTTATGGTCTGATTTGAGCCCACACTGCTGACAAATTCCTCTCTGCTGCCTTCTCTTGCCAGCAGTAGGAATGCAGCCTTTTCTTATTGCTTGAATTTTGGATGATTTTCTCTGAATAATGCCTCTCAATGTTCCATCTCCCATCTCATGTTACAGAAGCTCATGTGTCCACATTTCTAGATGTTGGCTTTCTCATAAAATGTGTTTCTGTGTTTGCAAAGCTACGCCCAGAGCATGAATAACCAGAATAGGTGTGGGCTGGAAGTCACTTCTTTAAATAGCTTAAACTCATGATAACCTCTTCGTCACCATTGCACAAACAGGGATTAATTGGGACTGTGGTGGGGTCAAATGCTGGTCTTGAATCAAGGTGCTGCTGTGTTTTAAATACAATACAACCACAAACCCGGGGGCAGATCCTAGCCCTGGTATAGTGTTGCATAAGCAGATGTGAGAAGTATCCCTGCTGGAAACTATCTAAGATGTTTTGACATGCATTGCAGAGGGTGGAGATAATTTTCCTTTGCAGCTTTGTGCACTCTTTTTCCGTTTCTTGACTCTTAAGATAATTAATAATAATAAAAGGCATGACTTGGGTTTCTAAATTGTGTTTTAGAAGATTGACTTTCAGTGCAACACAGGAATTAGGATTCAGGCAGGGCAGTGTTGGGCAGGCATGTGTGCCAAACCCAAATGATGGCCCTTGGAGGCAGAAACAGTGCAGCTGAGCTCATAGATTCACCAGCTCGCTCCGAGATTCATAATAGCTGTGGAACAAGTGGGTGTTTTTGAACTATTCTTCCCAAAATTATGTGATTTCTCACAACAAAGCTTGCTTGTAAAGGGTCTTCTCTTCCCATCTCCATGTTCCTGTTGGGAACCAAGGGCTCAAAAAGATGCTAGCTGTGGCCATCCCCATCACTCATGCTCATCCATCTGGTTCTTGGTCCATTTGTGCCAACATGACTGTGAAGCTCCCCATAGTCCAATCTGGGTTGTTCTGCACATGGTTTCAATGCTGGCTGAGGTTAGACCCCACAGCATGCACTGGTGTAACAGAAGGGAGCAGTGTGCCACGATGAAGAGATGAGCTCTGGAGTGTGGATGCATTTTAAACCCAAGATGTTGCTAAGCCAGAACTTTTCCTGACCTTTAGTGCTGTCCTTAGTGCTGTCCTAATGGAGGTCTGTAGGAGAGCTGAAGGATGTGATGGAGTATGGGGGAAATGGGGAGAAGGTGGGCAGCAGCACTGTGTTGAATAAGAAGGACGTGTCTTTCTTAGGGCGTGAAAGTTAAAGCAGACAGGGGACTTTGTATCTCCTCCTCCACATTTCTGGTGTAACTGCCTTGAGCTCATGTCTACAGGTACCAGCATTAAAGGGAAGGAGATCCAGGTAGAGCCATCCCTGAAAGCTGTTGGGTCTGCTCAGTGTCATATCTCTTGCTTCCCAGTGCCTTGGTTGTGTGCATGTGTAAAAATCAAGCTGACTCAGGTGTGAGAAGGAGCCAAGTGGCATTTTTCCACTTGGAATGATGGCCTGTGTGGTGGCTGGACTACTCTGGCACTTGGAACCAAGAGGGACCAAGAGGTTTCTGCCTCTGGCCAGGGTTACTGAGGGCAAATCATCTCACTGCTCTGAACATCCCACTCCCTGCTTTATCAGTAGGTGCCTGGAGACCTTCCTCCTTGGGAATTGAAATCTGCAGATCTGATCTACTATCAGATACACCGAACCAGTTCACTGTTAGACAGTGTCTGAAAGCATGGAAATGCTGAAAGTGGGGATGTTGTGTCCTTTGCTTTGATCTTGGCTGGGTGGAGACCAAAGAAGCCCTGCACTGAGTAATGGTGAGGCTTTCCAAGAGCACATCACTAAGGGTGGGAGCATTGAGAACAGCGAATCAGAGGATTCTGCACTTGTTTCAGCCTCCTTCCCATCCTGTACTTCCTTCTGGGCTCTGGGATTGTTTAATCTGGAGAAGAGGAGGCTCAGGGGAGACCTTATTGCCCACTGCAACTCTCTGAAAGGAGGTTATAGTGAGGTGGGGTTGGCCTCTGATCCCAGGTAACAGCGATAAGATGAGAGGGAATGGCCTTAAGCTGCACTAGGGGAGGTTCAGGTCGGATATTAGGAAAAGTTTATTCTCTGAAAGAGTGGTAATGCATTGGCACAGGCTGCCAGGGAGGTGGACTCAGGAAGGTGGCTAAGCTGTGGCACTGAGGGTTGTGGTTAGAGGGCATGGGTGTGCATGGGTTGGACTTGATAGTCTTAGAGGTCTTTTCCAGCTGTAATTACTCTTTGATTCTCTACCTCCATCTGCTCCTGGGGTGGTGCAGTGCTCCCGCATTGTGTTGCATCTCTCCCTGTCTGGTTGCTTCAACAGAGAGCTCTTTGCGTTTGTCCTTCGGATACTGCGAAAAGCAAACATCAGGGCTAAGCCTGCAAATTGACCTTTGGATCTTGTTTGAAACTATCCACACCATTTCTGGTGCCAAAACAAACGTTGTGGTGTGGTACAGAGGTACACAAACCTCTGTATGGCGGGAGTGTATTTTTGTGATGCCTCCTTTTTTTACAAGTCCTGCTCACTTGGGTGGAGTATCCCACTCCCTTTGTGTGGTGGGAGCTGATAACAGATGCAAATACATACAGGATGAGATACGTCAGGTGGGTTAGCATTAGGGATGCCTGGGTGAAGCAATACAAAACCCCCCAAAGCAGTTTTACAGGATATAGATATTGCCAACAAAACCTACCATATGGTATATGTGAAGCTGAACCACTGGGGAAACACTGATCCTCATGAAAACATAAAGCTATGGGTTCCCAAACCCACCCCATTCCTCTTCCTTGTGTCACTCAGATGCAAACTCTTTAACTGCTGTTTACAAAATCACATCCCAGTGGAGATACCAGCAGCACAGGGACCTTTGTGCCACCTGTGCCACCACTGTCTGCTCTGCTTGAACATTCACAACATGAGGTCCATTCAGTTTCCTGTCACTCAGGAAGGGAGAAGTGCAGCTAATGGATTATCTTGCTGATATTGCAAGTCTGAGTGAAAGCACTGTTCCTGAAACAGCCGGTCTCCTGCATCCCAGCTCTGCAATACAATTAAGCTGGTCTGCTCCTTGCAAAACCTTGTTAGCTAAAACTGATCCTGGCATGCAACAGATGTTGCATCTCGCATGGTTATTATCCCTCTTAGCTTTTTTCCCCTCTCTGCAGCAGGTTTGACAAGATCCAGACCCCCAGCATATCTAAAGCTCAGAAATCTGCACTGGGGAACATTTATGATAAGACAGTTGCCAATTATAAAGCCAATTAGAAGGTGATTTGCTCCCTGCTGCCCTATGTGGAATTGGACTAGCTGGAGACAAGGATGATATTTTCTTGTTTAATTGCATCTGGAAGGAAAATGTGCCTGTTGAGGGAAATAGTGCTAAAGGGGAGAGAAGAGAGAAAGCCCACATGCTTTTTGGTGGGAGGAAACATTAAACCAGCAAGTACAAGATAAGTGCAATGGTCAGGTCTTCTTTTTCCTAATAGATTTCAATAATCCAAGCTCAGAGGGAGCAAACTGGCACACGGCCATTCTGGACTCTCATAAGCCAGTTCTGCTACCTCTGCCATCAGCCTTTCATCAACAGGGGCCTCCGCTGTCACTGCTGTCCACCTCTGTCCCACACCCATTGCAGGAGGAAGGATGTAGAAAGCGGGATATGAATCACGAGAAATTTGAATCACTTTGCCCCTCCCTTTGTTATTAGGCTATATCTTTCCATGGGATCATCTGCACCTACTTTCTCCAAGTCATAGTCAATTGCCTGGAGTTCAGTGGCCATTTCAGCAGCCCATTTTAGGGAGGGTAAATAGCTCTAACACTGCCTAGGTTCCCTAGGGACGCTCCAACCCAAGTTCTTCTTATCATAGAATCAAAGAACCATTTGAGTTGGAAAGGACCTTTAAAGGTCATTGGTTGACTGCACCACACAGCTTGGTATCATCTGCAAACTGCTGAGGGTGCACTCAATCCCACTGTTTACAACACTGATGGAGATACTAAACAGCATTTGTCCCAGTACTGACCTCTGAGGGATGCCTCTCATCACCAGTCTCTATCTGGACCTTGACCACCACTCTCTAGGAATGATCTCACAACCAGTTCCTCATCCATCAAACAGTCCACCCATCAAAGTCACATCATTCCAATTTGGACAGAAGGATGTTGTGAGGGGCCACGTGAAAGGCCTTTCTGAAGTCTAGAGAGATGACATCCGTGGCTCTTCCCTTGTCCATTGTTGTAGTTATGAAGAATTTAAATTAAAGGCAATGCAAGCAACTCAGCCTTGCAAGCCCATACCACTGCCAAGAGGGGTAAAAATGGACAAGGTGGAGTCAAGAGCAATGCATCAAAACTATATCTCCTGCAGCCATAGCTTTAGGTTGTCCCTTCCACATTCACAGAATTGCCAGGGTTGGAAGGGACCTCAAGGATTATGAATCTCCAACCCCCCTGCCACACGCAGGGCCACCAACCATCCCACCTAATGCTAGACCAGGCTGCCCAGGGCCCCATCCAATCTGGCCTTGAACACCTCCAGGGACGGGGCATCCACAACCTCCCTGGGCAGCTGTTCCAGCACCTCACCACTCTCTCTGTAAAGAATTTCCCCCTGACGTCCAACCTAAATCTCCCTTCCCTCAGCTTAAAACCATTTCCCCTTGTCCTGCTGTCACTCACCCTTTCAAAGAGTTGATTCCCCTCCTGTTTGTAGGCTCCCTTTAGGTACTGAAATGCTGCAGTGAGGTCACCCCACAGCCTTCTTTTCTCCAGGCTGAACAAGCCCAGCTCCCTCAGCCTGTCTTCATAGGGGAGGTGCTCCAGTCCCCTGATCATCTTCGTGGCCCTCCTCTGGACCCTCTCTAACAGCTCCCTGTCTTTCTTGTACTGGGGGCTCCAGACCTGGACGCAGTACTCCAGATGGGGCCTCACAAGAGCAGAGTAGAGGGGAACAATCACCTCCCTGTCCCTGCTGGCCACCCCTCTTTTGATGGAGCCCAGGATCCCATTTGCCTTCCGAGCCGCAAGGGCACACTGCTGGCTCATGTTAAGTTTTTCATCTATCAAAACCCCCAGGTCCTTCTCCACAGGGCTGCTCTCAAGGACCGCTCCTTCCAGTCTGTAGGGACATTCCCTGTTGTCCAGCACCTGTATCCAGATGAAGAGCAGTTGTGACCCAGGAGCATCTGCTATGAGATGAAGAACAGAAACTAGGCATTTGCTGAAGAGAGTGTGTGTGTTGAGCAGGCTGACATAGCCAGTGTTTGAACCCAGAAGGCCCCAGAGTGTGTGTGGATGTGTGTGGTGGTGTGCTGCCCTTTCCTTTCAGGGTCACAGTGCTGGGAGGGTGATTCAGTGTTTGTCCAACTGGTCCCGTTGAGTGAATGGAATGAAACCAAGGTCATGACCTCCTGCAATAAGAGCATTCTTGCTTCCATCCTTCCCCTGCACATACAAACTCTGGGCCCTTTTCATTCAACCTGTCTGCAGGAGGAGCAGATCTTTCTTCCTTAAAGATGTGGAAAAGTCTGGAGCGTGTGGCACAAGAAAGGAAGTCAAAACATGTGAGACTCTTCATCCTAGAGAAAAGAAGGCTCAAAGGGACTCCAACAGTGTGAATATTAGGAAAACTTTCTTCTTGGAAAGAGTGGTAATGCATTGGCAAAGGCTGCCCAGGGAGGTGGTGGAGTCACCATCACTGGAGGTATTCAAGAAAAGGGTGGATGTTACACTGAGTGACGTGGTCTGTAGGCACAGGTTGGTGGTTGGACTTGAGGTGATCCTATTGGTCTTTCCAACCTTAATGATTCTATGAATGTACATAGGGATGGCAGGGAATGAAGACTAAGCTAGACTCTTCTCACCTGATCTTACTTGGAATAGATGGGTCAGGTTGGATGCTCTCTGGAAGTCCCTTCTAACTGCACTCATTGAATGATTCTGTGTTTAGGTCCACTGGGAGGCTGCCAGGACCAAGCTTCATCCTGGGGATGATGATGCTGTATTGTTCTTTTGCAGCATGGCAGCCTCTCTCTGCCCTTCAGGGTGGACTCCTGTCAAGGCTTGCTGAATATTTTGGGACTTGCCCAAGTTGTGTGCAGAGCTCACAGTGCTGTCCAGGCACATCTAGAGGGTTGTGGCATTTAGGGGCATTCATGGTCCTAGGAAATTTGCAATTTAGCTGTAACCTGATATGAGGTTTTGCATATTATTAGGGAAGGAGGTTGAAAAATCCATGTGCTGCTAGGTTGTAGAGCAAGGATGTGCTCTCAGCCATAACCGCCCTGGACCCAAAGGCACCTTGAAATGCCACATCCAAACTTGCACCTAAATGGGAAACGCCTACTGCAGCATCTGAAGAACTGCCTGAATGACTTTGAGAACAGTGTTGCCCCTAGGGACCTTCTGCATCAGTGGGAAGAGAAGCTGAGTCAAAGGTTGGATCTTAGGAAAAGCTCTGAAAGAGTGGTTGAATATTGGAACAGGCTGCCCAGAGAGGTAACAGAGTCACCGTTCCTGGAGGCATTCAAGAACCGTGGAGACATGGGACTTAGGGACATGGTTTAGTGGGCAATATTGGTGCTTAGGTGGACAGTTGGACTAGATGGTCTTAGAGGTTTTTTCCAACCCTTGTGATCCTACGATTCTATAAATGAGATGTGTGCTTTGCAGAGGCACTCTGCATTTCCAGGCATGAGCATTTCTAGCCTTGATGCTGTTGTGGTTTTGAGAGAATTGAGAGCAATGCACTGATCTCCTCTTCTGTACCAGGACAGGCTGCTTTTCTGATGAGAACACAGGACTTCCCTGTCTTAAAATGAGCAATCAAAGGGTTTTAATTTGTAGACGCTTGCTTGGTGATGGGGAAGTCACAGCTAACTAGCAGTTCTGCTCTTGGGAAAGAGCACCCAACACCCTTTACCCTAATTTCTGCCAAGTATAATGTGCTTCCATGATTTCTCCTTCTCCTGATCTACCCCAAACCAAGTGAGTCCATTTTTGTGCACTATGGATTCACCCAAAGGTAGAAAGAGCAGCAGAGGTCCTCAGCCATGGTGCCTCTGAGCCCAGAGCAGGACCACTATGAGCTGACCATCCCCATCACTGACAGCCAGGACAGATGCATCACAAGCTGTTGGCTGCTTCCCTGATGGTATGAAATAAGATAACCCCTGTTATCCTGCTATTAAATAGCACTGCTCCTCTTCCATCCCTCTCTGCACTCAGGGATGCTGAACAGAGCAGGTGCTGTTGGCAGCTGTCAGATTGTCTCCCTCTAGTGCTTATTCCAATCTCCTGCAACACTGGCAGCCAGGAGTGAATCAGCCCTCAAGTTGTTTTAAGGTGTGCAGTACTGGCTGGAGTTTGGTGGAATTAAAGGGAGATCATAAAATCATAGAACGAGGGAATCGTTTGAGCTGGAAGGGGCTCTTAAAGGCCATCTAATCCAACTTGCCTGCAACAAACAGGGACTCCTACAGTTCCATCAGGTAGTCAGAGGCCTGTCCAGCCTGACCTGGAATGTACCCAGGGATGGGGCATCTGTCCTGGTATGCTTATGAAGCAGCAATTCCTCCCCATGAGGAACAAGCAATGCAAGTCCTGATGTGCAAAGGTTGGGGAGTGCGTTACTTTGGATGTAAATAACCTGAAAAATTAAGGGGCATAGAGAAAGGAGATCTGCTTTGTCTTTCACCCCTTTAAATCAGATAGAATAGCAAAACAGACAAGTTTCTTTCAACTCTCTCTCTTCCCCATCCACTTTCAGCCTCCATCTGGACATGACCTTCCAAATTGGACTGGGGGAAAAAAATAAACCAATAACAACAACAACAAAACCTGCAGTATTTCACATTTCACAAAGCTTTTGGATTACCAAAATTTCACCATCTGCTGGAGAACAGTGAACCTCCTGGATGAAGACACTTGGTGTCCATGGAAGTGCCCAAGGCCAGGCTGGGTTAGACACTAGGATCTGGATAGGCTTAGGGTCGCATTCAACCCAAGTCATGCTATGATTCTGTGATACTCTCAGCACCAAATGCCTTTCCATCAGGAGATCAGAATGTCCCCAGAGCAAAGTGAGAGGGAGAAGCTTGATAAACAGACAGCTTTGTCAGAGCTGAAGGGCTTGCAGAGAAGGCAAAGGGTAGACTTACAGGAGGAGATGGGTCACTAGGGCTGTAATGATGTGAAAACGTACCATTATTACCATGGATAATGATAGCAGAGATGTGCTGATGCTGGAACAGAATAGCCATCCTTCTGGGAGGGGATCTGACATCACTTCAGCAGCGACATAGCCATGTCCTGAGGAGAGCATAAGGCAGGACAAGGTCCTCCTGCTACCAGTGTGATGAGCCAGGCCAGCACAAAGCTGCAAGTGGGATCTAAAGGGAACCTGAGGAGCAGAGAAAGAGATTTTCCTCAGCCATGAAGCCTTGCTTTGTATTTCCCTGCCTCCTCACTCACCAGTGTGTTTATTTTCTCCTGTCTCACAGGAAATCTGCGCCGATCCCCATCTCTTTGTGGATGGGATCAGCTCCCATGATTTACACCAGGGCCAGGTTGGGAACTGCTGGTTTGTGGCTGCCTGCTCCTCCCTAGCATCCCGCGAGGCCCTGTGGCAGAAGGTAAGCTTCTCTTCAACACCTTGGTCTCATGCTTTGTTTGCCTGGCTCAGATATTGGATCTTCAGAAGTGCTTCAGTCCTGAAAAGCTGTTCATGTGGAAAGCCTCTCTTTAAAAAAATGTTCTTTGAGAGGAATTGTTGTGATTACAGCCAAATCACATTTGAGCCAAACTCTTGGCGAGTTTCTCCATAACCACATGAATCAAGCCCTGCTCTGTCCTTCCACATCCCAAATCTGACCATCCCCATTCCAGAATAACCATATACATATATATATATATATATATATATATATTCAGGATGCTCAACTGCAGTGCTGAAAGTCCCTGTTTCCTGTGGTATTACCTCTCTGGCTGCCCAGCGTGTTCTCACCTTGGCCACACCTTGCACAGGGGCAGTAGGATGATCTAAGGATATTAGTGTGCCTCCCAGGCCACTGTTCCCATGGATGGTTTGCTCCACACAATGGGATTCCTATGAGATTGGGGTCCAGGGGCATCGTGGTTGCACTGTCACAAAGCAGGAGGGCACTGAGGAGCTGCAGAATAGGGGACAGAGCCTGAGCAGTGTGAAGGGACAGGAGGTGCCAAGTGCCACATCCTTTGCCAGCCTGTGGACGTTTTTACCATGTCCTCCTTGGGAGAAGAATTCAAGCCTATGAAAGCCAGTGCAGCTGTGGTCTTCAGTCTGGTACAGGTGTCCCTCATCCTAGGACAAGGGGCCAGCAAGTTGCAAGTGCCTTTATCTAGATTTTAATGTGAAAAGGCAGCCACCAAAGCACCATAGTATTGGAGCATCGCCCACTTCACCCACTGCAGCAGACCAGTATTCCCTCCTTGCTCTGTGTGCTGAGGTCCCTCCATTCTCTACTATTGTGGTCATAAACACTGAGCTCCACCACGGGAATTTGTCTTTTATTTTCTGTTAAAATCAAGTCTTTCCAGCACGTGTGAACAAGGTAGGTTTTGTTGGCTTCTGGTTAAGCAATAAGATTTCCTCCTACTTCTGCACTTCTGTAGCTTGTGGCTGTTGTTAGAGGCGTGGTGTAAGGTGTTATTTAGGCTGTTCCTCTGCATCGTCATCTCCCCAAGGCAAGTTCTCCTCCCTCTTCACCATTCACCTCCAGCCCTGCCCTGGGAGATGTCAACCAAACAGTAGCCAGGTCTCTTTGGACACCTCATTATTTCAGTTTACCAATGGCATTGCTTTTCCTCCCTTGGCAATTTTGCCATAGGTGTTTGTGACTTCTCATTTTCCATACCCTTAACTCTCAGAGCTGTTCTTTATCTGCATCCTTGAATCCTTCTTTCTTTCAGAAAGGTTTGTTTTACAGCAAAAGCTAAAGTTTCAGTCCTCTCCCCATGCCCAGAGATGTTTACTGGTGGCTCATTGGCGTTACAGCATCTGCACACTCAGGACCCTTCAGTGCTATTGTCTGCTCCTGACCCATCAATACACCAATAAAAGCAACAGTTGATAGGACAGGCAAGACAGCAAAACACAAAGCTGCTGAACTGTCATTAGACACCAGAATGTCTCTGATTTAAAGTCTGGGAAGAATTAAAAGGTGCTGATGCAGGTGTTAATACACTGAAATATCAGCACAGGGATCTTGGTCCAGCTCTCCCATTGCTCCTAGAAAAAACTGGGTAGGAACTAGGGACTGGGAGAGAATTGAGAGCAGTTTCCTAATGTCTTAAGCCTTGCCTGGCCCTTTGTAGTTTAAAACTGGCTGTATAGAATTCTGTTTTGTGGCCTTTCTGAGAAGCCTAGCTCTAATGAAAAGAAATAAAGGCATTGGATTATGGAAGGGATTAAGTCATTTCCAGTAGCACTTTGTCCTGGAGGGTGGTCTGGATCTGTAACCAGGTCTCCAGGGCTTCCTGAAGGCATCTTTAACTTTAAAACCCAAGAGTTGATATGACAGTTGTTGCTGAAGGTGTTTGAAAGCTAGCAAACAAGCAAAGCAAGAGCTCAGAGGACAGCAAGAAGGGTCTGGTTTCCTCGAACCTCTCTTTAATCCCTTCAGATGGGGCTATGTGTGGCCCTGTAGCTTATTTGACTCTGCTCACAGTGTCTTTAGGAGCAGTATCAGACTGGTGAGTACAGGGCAGTTCCCAGTGCAGTGACCCACCTTGGGCTCCTGATGTCTTCTGATGGTCTTTTTTGGAGACTTCTTATAGAAGTCCCCAGGTATCATGCTCACTGGCTGTGAGTTGTGTGGCATAGCCCAAGTGATAGCAGTGCCTTCTGTAAAAATATCTTAGAAAACTCTTTCCTGGATTTTATTTAACACACCTTGAGTTCCCAAAGTGCTCTGCAGAAATGTGATGTGACAGATGCCAACATGAGTCACAGACAGGACGGAGAGAACCAAAGAACCTAACCATAGAATCATAGAATCACCATAACACCATACAACCTAACTCCATACAATGTGCCACGTAAAAGTTGATGCTGAAATCCATGGTCTCTCTGAGAGTCCAAACCAGTGGCTCTATCCTAAGGATGGCACAGCATGCTTGAAGGAGTCAGGCCTTTTCCATGGAACACCTGAAGTCATGATGATGGTTTAGCCATCTTTTCATGGTGCATGGCAGAGGGGTGTATTGTTAAACATCCACTGCCTGGAGAGCCCACCAACACAGCACAGAGGTTCTGGATGTAACCATACTCAGCAGTTTTTAGGAAATGAGCAGCCCCAGGTTAGGAGCAGTCTTGCTGGTGCTCACTTGGACTCAGAGCATCTCTACAGCACCTGGAAGAGCTTGACTCCATCTTGGATATGCTCCTTCACCTGGCCCAAAGAGACAAACATAAGGCCCAGATGTGGACCGTGTCCACATCCCCATTTCCCAGAAGCATTGAGTAAAAGGGAAGTCCATGCATGAGCACCTTTTTCTCCAATGTCAATCCAGTCCATTCGAGGGCAGCAGACCTATGCTGAGCTGTTGGTGCCCACTAAGGCTTCCTGCCAGCAGTGCCACCCAGCAGAAGACATGTGGTCCTAACTGTGAGTCAAACATGAACCCTTGTAGAGATGAACAGCCAGACACGGTGCCAAATTGCCATGAGTGCAGCCATCAGGGCAAGATAAATTATTCTTCCCCTTCCCCACAGGCACTTGTGACTCCTCATCTGGGATTTGTCCAGATTTAGGCTCTACGGACACCAGAGAGATGGTTTTGGGTGGCCAGGAGAGGATGAAGGAGGAGCTTTTTGCAGTTTGGAGGGGGGAGGGTACAGTCAAGACAGAGCCAGATTTGAGCACAAACACAGGACAAAATTCAACAACAGTATGGGAAATGAATATAAAAGGAAAAAAAAAAAAAAAGAAAAAAAGAAATATCTTCAGCATGAGGATGTTCTGATACTAGGGTCCAGAGTGCTCCGTGCACAGAGATGCTCAGAGTTGGGATAGACAAACCTCCAGGCAACCTGGTTTAACCATAAAGTCCCAGTCCGAGCAGAGGGTTGGAGCAGACTCCTCCAGAAGCTGCTTCCAACATGAATGATCCCACGAACCAGTATTCTGAGAATACACTGGCACCGACACCTGCAGGATGGTTGCCCTGACTGTGCACCTTCATTTAGGGATAACGAGCTGCACTTTGGCTTGCTGGAGCCGTTGTCAGGGAGGTTGCCAGGGAGGCTGACATCAGATATCCCTTCCCTATAGATTATCATGCACAGCAGCACCATCAGTTCCTAATCTGCAAACGAGATGGGAGGGCACCCAGAGGAAGCCCTGGAGGGTGTTTTGCGTCAGTGGCCTGGGTTGCCTAGCACCACTGGGACCGTGGAGAAGGTGCACCAGAATTTTTACCCCTGCGTGTCCTATCTGGGAGCCAAACGTTGCTGAGGACGTAGCAGAGGAGCAGTGGAGGAGATGGCAGCCGAGGCAGGGGAGCTCAAGCTGCCCTTCATCCACGATGACCAGCTCACCCGGTGCATGCGTTTGAGAGCCCAGAGCCTGCAGCAGAAAAATGCCAGGCCCCAGGATGGTGAGAAGCTGCTGCATCCCAACGAGCACATCTACAGGGTGGATTTCATCCGGCAGCACAACCTGTGCTTCCTCCGCTGGGACGTCCAACTGGAGAGATCTGGGAAGGTGATGGTGACCGGCACTTCCCAGCACTGGACTCCTGATCTCACCCACCTGATGAACCGGCAGCTGCTGGAACCAGTGGGCATCTTCTGGAAGAAACCAGGGGCCAAGGAGGTGGAGTGCAATGAGGCAGATGCCCAGGAATTTGGGGAGCGGCTCGTGGAGTTAGCCAAGATCCGCAAGGTGATGTATTTCCTCCTTGCTTTCACCGATGGCCTTGAACCTGCTCAGTTGAAGGGTTCCATCGTTTTTAAGGCCTGATTCCCTCCAGCTCTGTCCTTCTTGCTCAGCTATGCTTTGTCTTCATTTTTCTTTCTTTTGTTCAGTTCTCGGTTGTTTCTATGTGGTACTTCATTGAAGGAGGGCATAACAAAATGGTGGAGAACATCTTGGCACTTCTGGAGCTCCTCACCCCTGAAAAACATTCCCTTAACATGCTTTCCTCAATCTGAATGAAGGGGAAGAGGGAGAATGAGCCATGGATGCTTGCTGCTTTATTTGCCTAGAATATAATTCTGCTTGCTTGTGAGTTCAGGGATTCACCAGGCCTGGCTGGCACAGTCTTGCTGGCTTGGAAATGTTTGGCTGCTCTTACCCTTCCAACCATGGCACCTGGATACAAAATGCCTGATGGAAAAATAAATTGCCATGCTGCAAACAGGAGAGGCATCCTGGAGAGAGTGCTGCTTTCCAGTTTCCATCCCAACCGTCCAGAAGGGGAGGCTTGTTTGAGATGGATCCTTGCAAGGATGCTGAATGCTTGCTAGTTACAGTGACTTCTGTGACTGTGACTGTTTCTGTGACTGTGACTGCTCCATGTCTCTAAAGACCAGACCTATGGAAGCTCACCTTACCATGAAGCTGAAGGACCTTCAGACCTGTTGCATTCAGCAGATTGCAAACTCACTGGACAAAAAAATAGGAGGGTGGACCTTCCTTTTCCTGACAGCTTTCACTGTTTAATACTGGGGGTCAGTGTGGGGAGGTGTGCTTAAGCATGTTGCCTTCCTCTTGCTGCCTGTATTTCTGTTACTGAGATGAGTTGGAGCAGGCATGCACGTGTGTGCAGAGCCAGCAGCTCAGAGCAGGCTGTAGGTCTGAGCCAGCAGCTAGTCCCTTGCAGCAAAACCAATCTGTGCATGATTATGGCCTTAAAACATCTTCATGGCCAAGCTGGGATGGGGCATTGAGCAACCTGGCCCAATGCAAGGTGTCCCTTTCCATGGCAGGGTGGTTGGAACTAGATGATCTCTAAGGTCCTTTCCAACCCAAACCATTCTTTGATTCTGTGATCTATAGAGAGCACTTTGCAAACACATCCAGGATGGTTTCTTACTGTCTCATCCATTGACTGTGGAGAAACTGCTAACTTTGTACATCCTCTTTCCCTCCACCAGAAGGTACTTTAGTGACACTTCTTGAGAGTCACAGGTGGGAATGTCCTTTGAAAAAGTATTTTTATGATTGGTTTGCACTCAAATGATGGTGTGCATTCCTCAAGGTATGGACTGAGGTTTTCCTGAGGTATGTAAGGAGAGGGCAGTGATGGGAAACCAGGATGAGAAGGCACGATACCCACGGCCTACTGATTGTGTAGACCATTCCCAAAGGAGTCCAGCCTCTTCTCCAGATCCCATGGAGATCCTGGACACCATGCCCTCTCTAGCCCCATGACAGTGTATAAAATGATATGCACAAGTTGTATTAGAGAGAAAGGAAAAGTCAAACAGAGATGGAGAGAAGTTGGGAGCTTTGAGTCTTGTCTGCAGCCAAAGTTCAGCAACTACATATGGCCATGCCATGGACACTGCTGGAGAAGTTGATGTCACTGCTTATATCCCAAGACATGCTGTATTCAGTGAAAAGAAATAAAAGGGGACCTGTCCCTGCTTGGCTGTAGTATGGACCTATGGTGGATCAAACCCAGTTCTAGGGTCCCAAAACGGTCTCTTTTCCTATAGGAGAACCCTCTTCATATATCCCAGAACAAAGTTCCTGAGTGCAAATCAGATTAGATCCCATAACAGGAGTCACTGCCAACTTCTAAAAGGATTTTTGCTTGCCAGGTCTCATAATATGTAATTGCTACAGTGCTGTTTGCTCAGAGTTCCTGCAGCAGGTACCTTGCTTGATATTGACGTGCCACAGTAAATAAAAGCCTTATCAGCTGTTTTCCCCTTAAGGATCAAGGCTGTGCATATTTTCTTGATTCCCTGTTTGGTAGCTGCCCCAGTCCTGCATGCAGTAAGGCAGAACCAATTTTCAAGTCATTTCTGGTATTTTTGATAACCTTTTCTTCTGCAAAAAAAAGTAAACAGAACATTTACCTTCTTCTCTCTCAGCATGAAAGGCTAAATGGAGCATGTAGTGTTGGGTTTGGTTTGGAGGAGTGTGAAGCTGGGCAGAGGAGAACTTGATGGAGGAATTGATCCTCAGGTGGATCTCACCTTTCCATCAGAGCTGGGAGTGGGAGGTGAATGGGGTACTCAGATTCCTCTCTCCCACAGGACAGATGATCCATTTTATGCCAACCCCTGAAAATATCCCTACAAAGTTTTCATGCCCTGTAAAGGCTTTCAGATACACCACTCCATCCCATCTCCTGGGGATGTTCAGTCCTGGTTCGTTCAGCAGATTGGCACAGCAGGTTCTCCTCCTCCCTGTCCTCAGCTGGCAAGTTCCCAATAGAATAGCTCCTGCTTGGAGGAATCAGCACCCATCCATCCCTCCTTCAAGGCAGGGATGTTTCTCCAGAGTCATAGGTGCATTTTCTGTTAACTCCAGAGTAAGGAAAAGTCTGCATCAGGTTAGGGAAATGTCATTTGCACTGCCTCAATGCAATCAAGCTGAGTCCAGGACTCAGCAGGGTCCCAGGATGAGTGGTTAAGGGCACGCTCTCCAGTAACCACTGAGGAGAGGTGAGATGTCTGAGGAAGGTTCCTGGGGGTCAGTTAGAGCTGTGAATCTCATTTATATGACTATCTCCTGCTTAATCCTTTAGGGAATATGCAGGGAATGGCCACAAGCAGAGTTGTGCTGTGTGCTTGAAGTGTAACTGTCCTGGGACCAGTATCCCAATAGGAACCTGGAATGCCACCTCTCTCCTGTTGTGCCAGTGGGTGTAGGAGATGGCCCCTCTCTGGCCCAGGGACACCACTGTCCTTCTTATACCCTTCTCATGCTCTCAGAAATTCACCATATCATAGAATCATGGAATCATTAAGGTTGGAAAAGACCTCCAAGGTCATCTAGTCCAACTGTCCACTTACCCACCAATATTGCCCACTAAACCATGTTCCTGAGTACCACATCTACACGGTTCTTGAACACCTCCAGGGATGGTGACTCAACCACCTACCTGGACAGCCTGAGCTTGGCCGTTCATTTGGAGATGTTTTTCCTAACATCCAACCTGAATCTCCCCTCTGGCACAACTTGAGGCCGTTACATCTCATCCTATCAATGTTACTTGGGGGCAGAGGCTGACACCCACCTCACTGCAGCCTCCTTACAGGCAGTTGTAGATGGCAGTAAGGTCACCCCTGAGCCTCCTCTTCTCCAGACTGAACAATCCCAGCTCCTTCATCCACTCCCCATAAGACCCATAAGGTGCTCCAGACCCTTCACAGCTCTGTTGCCCTTCTCTGGACACACTCCAGGGCCTCGATGTCTTTTTTGTAGTGAGGGGCACAGAACTGAACACAGCATTTGATGTGCAACCATGCCAGAGCTGAGTACAAGGGAGCGATCAGCTCCTGCTCCTGCTGGCTGCACTATTGCTGGTACAAGCCAGGATGCTGTTGGCCTCTTGGCCATCTGGGAGCACTGCTGGCTCATTGTCAGCCAAGAATTGAGAGTTCATGGAGAGTTCTATGGGAAGAGGAGCCTCATGCTTGAACTCACACCTCACTGTTTGCCAGGTTGAGCAGAGGCTGGGCTCTGGAGATCATAGAGTCATAGGATATCCTGAGCTGGAAGGGGCTCACAAGGATCATCAAGTCCAACCCCTGGCTCCATACAGCACCACCCAAAATCCAGACTTTGTCTGAGGGTGATGTCCAAGCACTTCCTGAGCTCCCGCAGCTCAAGTGTGTGCCCACTGCCCTTTGGGAGCTTATCCATTTCCATCACCATCTAGGGCAGAACCTTTTCTGAGAAGAGATCAGACTCCTTGCCCCTTGAAACACTGTTGGAACACAGCCAGCCCATGATCATAGATTCTGCTCTGTGTGTGAAGGCCAGCCGCAGCTCTTGCTGCCTTCAGCAGCTGAGAATAATTCCATTGCCATACCCAGATGAAGGGACAGAGGAGAATGGTTGGGGACCAGTACCTCCTGCCACCATTAGTGGTAGTGCTGGATCTCAAAACCAGCCAGCTGGAAGCTGAGTCGCTGTCTGTAATCAATACCTTAGTCATTTCTAAGCTCACATTAATAGTGAGTTGATTAGCACAATGGTCCTCTATGACAATTCATTAGCATGAGTGCCAGTCAGGAGGGAATCAATGGGAACTGACAGTCTGACCTTCCCTGGCAGTGACCCAGAGGGAGTCTGGGGCATCTTTCATTAGCACTCCTGGAAAACATCAAACCCTCCCAAAGTGGCTCTTCTCATGGCTCTGTCTGTTCTGCTTCTATTGATCTGGACAACTCAGAGTGCCAGTGAGCTCACAGGGCTGATGGCATCATTAATATTTCAGCTGTCTTTAATTCCAGCGAACAATAAGAGCCCTGGGCTGGATCAGGGAGAGTGTTACAGCTTTGTGGTGGCAACCATACGAAAGCACAAAGTTCAAGCAGCAGGAAAAGGGCCAAGGTCTCATACGGGGTTCTCACCATGACCTGGGGCTTCCTGAAGAGCCTCTTTCCATTTAGTATAGCTATGTCATGTCCTGTCCCATCCCAATACTTACTGTTTGTCTCTGCAGGACAGGCAGTGAATCATTAAGTTTGGAAAAGACCTCCAAGATCCCCAAGTCCAGCCACCAACCCTTCCCCGCCATGCCCACTGATCACATCCCTCAGTGCCACATCTCCACAGTTCTGGAACACCTCCAGGGATGCTGACTCCACCACCTCCTTGGGCAGCCTGTGCCAATGCATTACCACTCTTTCAGAGAAGAAATTTCTCCTAATATCCAACCTGAAGCTGGTGGAACTTAAAGCCATTACCTCTTGTCCTATCAGATGTACAGAAAAATGCTGTGCTAATAATTTTCCCCATGGGCACACTGGAGCATCTCCTCTCTTAGGTCACAATGCTTTGGAAGCAGTTAAATATCTGATGGTGCCCACAAGCATGAAGGATATGAACTGGTTTTACTTACTGTTTTATTTACCCATCCCTTTTTGCCTTGTCCTGCTGAGAGTGCAAATGGCTGTGACTCCAAACCTGCACTGCCTCAACTTCCTAACTTCTCTTAAGTTTATTTCACTTCTGACTCTTTTTTCCCCTTCTTTCCCTCCTGTACTTTCTGGATGACTATGGCAGTGGGGTTGGGGATCTCACTTTCTTCTACTTTAGCAGAGCAGATATACCCAGAGTGATGGTCACTGTTCATTACCACTCAGTAGACAAATACAACGTTCACTTTTAGACCAGTCCAATCACACAAGGACCAAACAAAAGGATTTAAAAAGGGATCCCACTAGTACCCTTCTGACATAAAAATTCACAAAAATTCGGTCATAATAATAGCCATCAATGAGAACCTGCTTGTCAACGTTCAAGAAGCATTTTGATAATGCCCTCAATAACATATAATAACTTTTGGTTAGCCCTGATGTACTCAGGCAGTTGGACTTGATGAACTCTATAGATCCTTTCTAAGTGATATGTTCAATTCTAAAACTTTGATCCTAAGAACAGCCATCCCTAGTCAGATCAAGGACCTTTCTGTTCCAATAGCCTGTCTTCAACAGTAGATGCCAGCAGATTTCCCAGGTAGAATTATGAGAATAAGGTCAAGGAAGGCATAATAGAAACAGAAACAGAGCCATGAGAGATTTTTAGAGACATTCTCCAATGAAGGGTGAAGTCTGAGCTATTTCAGTGCATGCAAATCTAGTCTACCTTGGAAGAGGCAGGCCCAGAATATGTTGTGAATGGGCTGTAATGAGCAAATTCATCTCCCTCAGGTTCTTCCTCGTCACTGATATCATCTGCATTAGTTCTGTTGTAAGAATTAACCCTAGCAAAAAAGGGCATAAACTGAGTGCATGTTCTCTTTCTGTCTCCTCCTTGTGTTGAACTCAGGTCATCCCAGACTGGAAGGAGCAGGAGTGGAATGCTGAGAAGCCTGAGAGCTATGCAGGGATCTTCCACTTCCAATTCTGGCGTTTTGGTCAGTGGCTGGATGTGGTAATAGATGACCGCCTGCCCACGCTTCACAACCAGCTCATCTACTGCCACTCCAACTCCAAGAATGAGTTCTGGTGTGCCTTGGTGGAGAAGGCTTATGCCAAGTAGGTACTTGGGCAGATGCAGAGCAAACGAGGACCTGCACACCCCAATTTTCATCTCTGTTCATTCATCAGTTGGCTTATGCCAGTGGAAAATATTTGTAGTAACAAAATGCTGCAGGCTGCACAGATGTCTGATGCCATGTAGAAGCTGGTGATGCTTATTTCTGAATTTGGCTTAAAGAACTAACACAGGTAGCACTGCAACAGGGAGGCAGTATGAATTTTTCTGCTTCTATATGAGCTGAGATCTTTTCTTCTTGAGGATGCAACAGTGTTATAGGTCGGAAGCAGATCAAAGGTTATTGGGGCATATTTGTGGTCAGGGTCCCCACACCAAACATCATTCTTTTTCTCTTCTGGGTATAAGGTCTACTCAAGAATTGGAACTTCCAGCTGGAGGTTGCTTTAGCCTCAGATATTTTGGTCAAAACAACAGCTTTCTTGGGGAGGAATAAGATGCATCAGATACAAAGGAATTGAAAGAAAAAGCCTTCACGTGCTTCAATTTACCCTCAAAACAACATATCCTTCAACTCCACTTTGATTTAAATAATACCTATCTCAGGGATTTCAGGAGTACTGCAAACAGCACAGATCTGATTTTTTCACCCTCTTTTTGCTGACCAGTCCCACTGAAATACTGCCTTCTCCGTGCCATCTCAAGAAGTGTCTGAGAGCTCTTAAAATGTCAGTACTATTGTGCCATCCCTATCACCCTCTTTTAGGTTGTCAGGATGCTATGAGGCCCTGGATGGAGGCAACACAGCTGATGCTCTGGTAGACTTTACTGGTGGGGTTTCTGAACCTATCGACCTGACTGAAGGGGACTACACCACCGATGAAGCCAAACGAAACCTCCTCTTTGAGCGTGTGTTGAAAGTGCACAACCGTGGAGGTCTCATCAGCTGCTCCATCAAAGTAAGTAACATTGCCTGCATGATCGTGGTTTTATGGGAGTAGGCATTTTTGGATGCTGTTTATCCAAGCCTGTTGGAGGCATCTAAATTAGATCAAGTAAATTGTGGCCAAGAGTTCATACATTTTCTTAAAGATCTCAAAGAAACTTGCACAGGGATGTAGATTTTTGGGCATGGTAGTGATGGGTTGATGGTTTGACTAGACAATCTGATAAGCCTTTTCCAACCTTAATGATTCCGTGATTCTATGAACTCAAGCCTGGAGTTCAACCCAACCCTCTTTATTACTCATTGCTATGTCCAAGAGTGCAGATTCATCCTACTGGCCTTTGAATACTATCAGAGCATTCACTTCCAGGAAAAAAGCAAAAAACGTTTTCATGTCTGTATGTGAACATCTTCACGAACACTGGGTTTCAAATCTTCCATTATAACCAATAGGATGAGCATTATTGTTTAAGGAAGATTATGGGACATCATGGGAGCTCAGAGATCTCATGCAATCGGAGAAGACTAGAATGAATCTAGTACCTAATACAATGTCAGGTACTCCTGATGGGGCAACTTTCTCTGTCCCTGAGCACTGGTGCTCTTCTCCTTGTGTCCTCCTGTCCAGGCTATGTCAGCAGCAGACATGGAGGCCCGCCTGGCCTGTGGGCTGGTGAAGGGCCATGCTTACGCCGTGACTGATGTGAGGAAGGTCCGCCTGGGCCACGGCCTGCTGTCTTTCTTCAAATCAGAGAAGCTGGACATGATCCGCATGCGCAACCCATGGGGTGAACGAGAGTGGAACGGCCCTTGGAGTGACACGTGAGTGAGATAAGCAGCAGTAGCACTTTTTTTTGGTGGAAAATGTTGGCCTAGAGAAAGCCCTGAGGTTATATCTACGCCGATATGATAACACATAAGCAGTTGTGGAATGTTGCTTCAACCAATGTCCTAAACCTACTTTCATTTGGGTAGATGTATTTTTTGTCCTGGGGTCCCTGAAGGACACAGCAGGAGGGTGTCTGAGCTTGCAGACATCATTGAAGTTATGGTGGATGTTGTGGTGAAATCATCAGCATTTCACTCTTGTGAAGGATGGTTGTAGGTCATCTCTTTACTCCCAGTCTTGTTTCAGCCAAAATAACACCCAAAAGAGTCAGCCTGTACCATTGCCATGATGTCTGTGGATGGGATGGGATGGGATGGGATGGGATGGGATGGGATGGGATGGGATGGGATGGGATGGGATGGGGTGGGATGGGGTGGGATGGGATGGAAAACCAAGGGTTGATGTCCCCTTGCCCTCACATTGATGATTCTGCACTCTTCCCACAGCTCTGAAGAGTGGCAGAAAGTGAGCAAAAGTGAAAGAGAGAAGATGGGGATGACAGTAGAAGACGATGGTGAATTCTGGTGAGTCTTTCCTGAGGCTGCCACCGTGGACAGTGTTCACAGCCCTCCCATCCCTTGAAGCATCTCAGTCATTACCATTCAACTGGCTAACCAGAGCAAATGGCCTTTCAAGCTATAGGATTTTCAGTTGCATCTCTTTCTTTTGCCCATTGATATTAGCTTTGGCTGGTCATGACCTTAGGATTGCAACTGGTATCACACTGGTTCCAAGCCATTTCACTAGGGCACTAGAAACCTGTTAGAAGTGTGTTGAGAATAACCAGCTCACCAGGTACACATATCAGTACCACACATACCCATACATGCAGGAGGAGCAATTGCTTTGCTTCTGTCACTCCAACACATATAACCGTTTTGTTTGAACAAATGAACTATTTGCTGTGTGTGTGGAGAAAGGTGTCTCCACCTCTTTTGTTGGCTATCCACAGTCTCTAACAGGTGACTGAGTATCTCCCTGCATCGTGCTGCTCAGGAAAACAAGAACAGCATAACCCAGCTCTGTCATTTCTGACTTAGGATGACCTTTGAAGACTTCTGTAGATACTTCACAGACATCATCAAGTGCCGTCTCATCAACACATCCTACCTCAGCATCCATAAGACCTGGGAGGAGGCAGTGCTACACGGGGCATGGACCAGAAGTGATGATCCCTTGAAGAACCGCAGTGGAGGCTGTATCAACCACAAGGACACCTTTTTGCAGAATCCTCAGGTCAGTCATGTAGCAGAGGACATTCAGAAGCCTTCACGCTTGCTTCCAAGGAATCCAGTCTCTTACAGGGACTTAAAAGGGCAAAACAACCATCAGAGCTCTGTGCTCATATTTTTAATGTGCTCATGACCTTTATTGATCTGAGACCCCTGGGCAGAGTGTGACAAGCATCCAGGACAACTCTCTTAACATTACCCTTCCTAATGGAAGGGTATCCAATGCCTATCCAGGTGTCTGGTGTGGAGCAGCTTGGCACAAACAAACATCCAAACATCAAATTGTGCACAGGGAAGTGGTATTAGCTGGTGCCAGTCAAGGCCAGGAAACATTTCCAATTATTTGGATGCCTGCATGATCAAATTATATTTTGTTTCCTCAGACCCTGGCACTGTTAAATGTACTAGGACAGATGTAGTCTATAGGGCCATTTCCTTCTAGCCTTTCTGGGCTTTCAGAAAAGGCCCTGCTGTATGGTTTTCCTCTAGAAACAAGCTCCTCTGTCCTGTTCTGATCTAAGATTCTCAGTAACACGGGACAAGTTCTTTTAAGTCCTTCATCTAATAAGCAGATAAAGGATGGTCCATTACATTGTAGGAGCCGTCAACAAGGATGTGGGAGAGCTGTTTTGTGCTCCCTGCTTTGTATTAGCTTCACTGTTAGGTCTTTGTGAATAAGTCCTCTGTAGAAGGACTTGTGGTAGACTGCAAGGGGTGAAGTGCTCTGGTACAAGCATCTAGATTCCTTGTATTCTGCAGAACAATTCAAAAATGGGTTTGCCCCCATTCATGCCCAATGCTCCTGTCTTCCTCACCTTCCTCTGTTTGCTTCCAGTATGTATTTGATGTGAAGAAGGCAGAAGATGAAGTTCTGATCTCCATCCAGCAGAAGCCAAAAAGGACCAGTCGCAAAGAGGGCAAAGGAGAGAACTTAGCCATAGGCTTTGATATCCATAAGGTAAACTGTGGGTCCTGCATGCTAGGCTCTATCCTCTCAGGAATTCCTTAGTGGTGCACTATCCTAGCATTGCATGACCATTGGCATGATGTGTTTAGTTGTTACTCTCTTCCCCATGGGTGTATTCAGTACATCCTGTAGCAACGGTGAGAGACTTCAGAAATGAATAGAGTCAGCATAGACAGGATTTCCTTGCTGAAAGCAGTGGTTTGCTTGTCTCCTCTGAATACTGAAGTACGCTAGTTTGATCAAGTGTTTTGTGGTAGTGACCCAGCTGGAATGCAACAGAGAATTAGTTTATGAGCCAAGAGAGCTTTGAGAGGAGGAGGTCTCAAATTTTATTTGGGACCGCCTTGCTGGTTCTCTTAATTCCAGCTGTCCCATTAGTGTGGAATCAATTCTTGCTGGCTATCCCCTGATCTGGTAACTGATACATTTCCTCAATGTTGTCCTTCTGACTGTCCATCTATGCTCTTTCTCCAGGTGGAGCTGAACAGGAACTACCGGATGCACACCCTGCAGCAGAAGGTGGCCAGCTCCATTTACATCAACTCCCGCAGCGTATTCCTGAGGACAGACCTGAAGGAAGGCCGCTATGTCATCATCCCCACCACTTTTGACCCTGGTCACGTAGGCGAGTTTCTTCTCAGGATTTTCACAGATGTGCCTTCGGATTGCCGGTAAGGAGATGGAGAGGAACTGCCTTTTTAGAGAGTGCTGTCTGCTTTTTTTACATGGTAGCCCTGATTAGAATTGGCCATAGACTTGTCCAGAGCTGGTGTTTGGATTCCTTTCAAAGGTGGCCAAGAGACAAAGACATGTGGAGAAGTTCCCACTTTGCTTCTAAGCATGACATGGGTGAGCATCTCAACCCTTGGGTGAGAAGGAGATCAGAGTGGGTAGCAGAGTCTGCCAGTGGATGGTGCATAGGCTTTCCATCCTGCTAGAGAAAACTCATTGGCCTGCCCATCGTGGAAGGCTGGGCACATCCCAAATGTTACACATTTCTCCCCAATAGAGAGCTGACACTGGATGAGCCACCACACACCTGCTGGAGTGGGATGTGCGGGTACCCTCAAGTAGTGTCACAGATCCACGTCCTCGCCGCAGCTGGCCTCAAGAATCAGGACTCCCAAGGAGGTAATGGCCTTTCTCTGTCCACTGCGCAGTCCTAGAGGGACTGGGACTTGGTTGTTTCAGAGGGAGAAGAGAGAGGTGGTTTCATGAAGCGAGGGCTTGCTGGGAATTCTTATGTCCTCAGATAGTTCTTCAATGGAAGTGTCTGGTTCAAGCACCAGAGAAGGAGAAAGTCCATGGAAAATCTTGCAGTGCAAATGATCCGCTGTTATATTTAAGCTATCAGCAAGGATTCTTGGGAGATCCTCCCAAAACCTCCCCAGAGCCTTTGGCAGAGGTCTTGCACTCTTCTAGGCTTTCTTCCTAAGTATGAGCAGCTGTAAAATTTAGGAATCATATTCAAAGGCCTTTCAGTTGGGAGGACAGATAAGTAATGGTCGATGTTTTGGTGTAGTCTTCATGTTATTTATCACCTAGCACAAAGGGAGTCTTCTTATCATGTCTGGTGCTCAGGGTGAGAGTTTTGCCCTAAGTAGGTTGGCTTTTTTCCTCAGGTTACTCAATACTCACTGTACCTGTAGCAATTCAGCAGTGTAGCCAAAAGTTTCTCAACTGTTCACAAAAACATTTTCTTCCATGGGTGTATGTGGATTCTGGAGCCATAAAGTATTTTTTTTCAGCAAGATCTCCCTGGGAATGGATTTTCCCAGCTGTGTTCCAGCTGTTCAGCTCCCACCACCACCAGCCTGCTTATTCAGTGGTTTCCAGTGCAATGGTATCTCTCGCATCTCCCAGCCTAGTTCCTCCACACCATTTCAGAAACAGTGATTTATGAACTGGAATTTGGCTCCTGTTACGGAATATGAAGATTTTATGAGACATCCCAAAAGAAGAAACTGGGTTGGAAAACCAGCTGTGAAATGATGCAGCTGTGTTTTGCTGGGGGGAGCTGGATCCTTGCACACAACAAGCTAGTGAGGAGGTGGTCTGGCAAACAAAAAGGTGATCTTAAATCCTGGCCCTCAGGAGGGGGTGGTCCATTTCTCCTCATTCCCATGCTCCCCTTGGACAAAAAAGCACACTTGGTCTGTGTTCCCATCATAGCCACTAAAATCCATGGCTGGAAAATGCATCTGACAATTATATTTCCAAAGCAGTATCTCATTCTCTACTGAAATTCCCAGAACCTGCACTTGTTTCCTAAGGGAAAAGTGGTGTCTAATGAGGGACTTTTTCCTAGAAGCTCAGGTACCATCCAGCTATGAGCTGAGAGTCTTTGGATTTGGTAATTTCCCCTCCCGTCATTTTTGCCTGCTTGTTCCCACGGTTATCTTGTTCTAGCTGGGATATTGCCATAACCTTCCTTTCCTACTGACCTTCTGGCTTCCCACTCACCAGCTTTGCCTGCTTCAACCTCTTCTGGATGCCACCCATTTTACCATCTCTGCCCCTCAGTGCTCCATCTTTCCCTTCCCTATGCCTCTTGCTACTACAAATGATCCTTCTCTTTTGTGACAATTCGATCTTTTCCCTGAAATCTTGCTCACAGCAAATACTTTAATTACCATCGTCACCTCTTATAAGTATTTTTAAATATATTTCCATTCTCAAGTTCTCTGTTCTGCCACCAGTTCCTGACTAAATATTCCCAGTTCCCAGACCCTTTGTGGATCTTCTACCTCAGCACAACTTGGCATTTAATTTTGGCTCAGCTTTGTGTTGTCTCTCATCACCTCGATCGCCCAACATTTTTCTTAGCCCAGCATTCGCCCTTATTCATAAAATCTCTGTAGTATTTGAGTCTCATTCAGTCTAGGAGAAATATAAGATGTGCCAAAGATTTATGAATAGAGATGAAAACATATTATCATGCTGAGCTAGTTGGTTCTGACCTTAAAGTAAAACCAAGCCTAGTTCTAGAGTATATGAGTATAGTGGAATCAAGTATGTTTTTGCAGGCTCTTTCTGTTCTTGGTGTTTCCTTTCATGAAACAAGCTCTGTGAGCCCAGCTCTCTTCTCCATGGCTTTATTTTCACCTACTTTCAGTAAATCTTGTAAGGGAGAGCTGAGCACGTTGCTGCCTTCCATGCCCAAAGGCAAGGAGAATTTAGAGTGATGAAGAGAATATAAAGAAGATAAAGAGAATATGAGGTCAGGAAAGCGGTGGCCATTTCATAGCAGTCCATCACCAACTCCTTTCTGGATACCATGTCACCTAACAGAGTAAGCCCCAGCCCATCAGCAGAGCCTCGTGGACATCATCTGGGGTGTGATACACTTCTTGGCAGATATCCATCTCTTCTGGTGGGGTTTGGAAGAAAACTGCTGCATGCAGCCCCTGGGAAAGGGCTCTGAGAAATTACAGGAGATACAAAATAAGGATAATGTACTTTTTATCTCCCCAGGAGCTGACCCATATGTGATAATAAAGTGTGAAGGGCAAAAGGTTCGTTCTGCAGTGAAGAAAGACACGGTGTCACCAGAGTTTGATGTGAAAGGCCTCTTCTATCGCAAGAAGCCAGGAAAACCCATCATTGTTCAGGTATCAGTGATCTGGGGGCTCGAGGTGAGGCTGCACCAGGCAAAGCAAAGTGAGAGAGATTGGTTGGATCCCTTAAGGATCTACCTTTGTTTTGTTTCTTTAGATCTGGAACCACAACTTGATAAGCGACGAGTTCTTGGGTCAAGTGGCGCTCAAGGGAGATCCCAGCGACCAGCAGACCGTGCACACACTGCACCTCCAGGACAGAGGGAACAGAAAATCAAATGATCTGCCTGGAACCATTGCTGTGAGGATGCTCAGCAGTAACATCCTCACCAACGTCTGAGTACTCAAGGACTCTCCTCTAGTGCCACATATGTATATATATGCATATATACATACACACACACATATATATATACACACAGCCTATCTACCACCTGCAAGTATAGGAGAACTAAGCATGCATTCCACTCAAAGGAGCCAATCTTGTGTTTTCCATGTTAAAAAATGGTGCCTTGTTGGGGAACCACAACGATCCTTTTACTGGCATCCTCTGCAGTCCCATCACTACTGTGCACCCCGTGGGATCACTGCTGGCACGCTGTGTGTCCTGACAGCCAAAGCACGATGTCCAGGTGCTGTTTGTTTACATGGGGCTTGGCACACATGTGTCACCACGTGTGGCCACCATGGTCCCACCAGCTGCTTCGATGCATCTTCAGTGTGTCTGCTTGGTTTTAGAGTAGTGCGCCAGGAGTCTTCTGCCCATGAACTGACATTTAATTGCTTATCCAAGGAGGCACATCAGCAAAGCAGAAGGGGAAAAAGGAATTGGGGCTCTTGGGGGTGATTTATTGATATGTACACAGCGACTGGATGGGAAATGCACTAGAGCAGTCACACAATCCCAAATCCACAGGGTCAGCAAGACTAGTGGCTCCATCACTATAGGGACCTGCTGTCTCATTCCAAGTCCTGTTCAGCCCCACACTGTCCTGAATCACAGAATCACAGAATGGCTGAGGTTGAAAGGGACCTCTGGTCCATCTATTCCAACTTTATCCCAGCAGAGACACCCAGAGGAGGTGCCAACCAACCACATCCAGGTTGCTTTTGGAGATCTCCAAGGAGGAGATCTCACAACCTCTTCGAGCAGCTTGTGTGAGGACTCCATCACTCACGTGGCACAGAAGTGCTTCCTGGTGTTCAGCTGCCTATTCTGAAGGATGCAAAAATGCCAACAGCTGTGGTTAGACAACTGTTCTGCAGGGCTTTGTTTTTGAGTTGGTCTGGTCTCGATTCCTGCCTGTGCCTCTCAAACTGCCATTGTGCCTGCTGTCTCCACTGCTTTTTTGCTGTCCCTGTCCATAAAGCCTGAATTTTACATTTTGCTGAGTTGTAACCCCATACCTAGGTTGTCTCCTGGGTATATTCAGTTGTTGGGGTAAGAGAAGAACTGTTCCTCTGAAGGCAAAAGCATCAGATCTCATGGATGAGGAGCATCAGTTCCCATAGATGAGGAGCTCTGCTCGATGGACATCACCTTCACTGCTGCATACAGATCTCTAATGCATCATTTTCAGTGCCTCACTTTCCCAAATGCTGTGGGACTTGAGCTCATGTTAAAGGAGAGGAGCACTGCTCCTAGTTCAGGTTGAAAACGCTCAATTCATTCTAAAATTCATCTGCCACCTTCAATTTCCAGTTGATGTTGATTCCAGTTTATTGATGAGTTGCACAGAGCTAAAGCCAGTCTCACAAGCACAGCCCAAACACATTTTGGTACAAAGGTACAAAGCACAGTCCTGAAGTGTGTAAGACCGTGCTCCTGTTTGCCGTAATCCTGAGTTTCTCTTCCTTATCCACTGGGTGGCAGAATCTGGCTTCATATAAACCATACCAGCAGCTCCTCTGCAGTCAGCTCCTTGCTAGGAGAATGGAGCACACATGGTGCAATGCTTCCTGTAAAGAATTTTTTTTTTTTTTTTTAATTCAAACGAGGCAATCCTGATAAATTCAGACCAGAGAAGAATCCTGTCTGCAAGGAGCAGTGAGTAAGCGAACCCTTCTTTTGCTGTAGAAAGTGGGATTTTGGTCTGTCCTGCCAACTGGCCATGTTTATGCTGTAATGCTGTGGGTTGGTTTTTTTTGTTTGTTTGTTTTTTTTAAGTCCCTAAATATTTGCAAAGACTGTAACGTGGTATTTTGCTTCTCAGTGTCAAGTCAGCTGCTAGCTCAAATACTGGTGCATCTAGAAGAATATGAATCACAGAATCATAGAAACAATAAGGTTGCAAAAGACCTCCAGCATCACCCAGTCCAACTTTCCACCCACCACCAATATTTCCCCAATAAACCATGTCCCTAAGGACAACATCACCCACTTTTGCAGGCTGTTCTTCCTTCCTCATCTTCAGTAGTTAAGCCATTGTGGGTCAGCACTGGACTTCTGACCAAATTGCTCATTTTCTTAGGTCTTGTTTTCCAGGTCTTAGCAGCAGGCAGTGGCCCACAAGATGCTTTTTCTGGGTCTCACTTATTCCTGTTGTGCAGAACACCTTCCAAATCCTGTTGCCATCACTGGGACCTGAATGAGAGTGGCACTGTGTTCCCCTATGAGGACAGGCTGAAAGAGCTGGGCTTGTTCAGCCTGGAGAAAAGAAGGCTGCGGGGTGACCTCACTGCAGCATTTCAGTACCTAAAGGGAGCCTACAAAGAGGAGGGGAATCAATTCTTTGAAAGGGTGAGTGACAGCAGGACAAGGGGAAATGGTTTTAAGCTGAGGGAAGGGAGATTTAGGTTGGATGTCAGGGGGAAATTCTTTACAGAGAGAGTGGTGAGGTACTGGAACAGCTGCCCAGAGAGGTTGTGGATGCCCCGTCCCTGGAGGTGTTCAAGGTCAGATTGGATGGGGCCCTGGGCAGCCTGGTCTAGCATTAGGTGGGATGGTTGGTGGCCCTGCATGCGGCAGGGGGGTTGGAGATTCATGATCCTTGAGGTCCCTTCCAACCCTGGCAATTCTGTGATTCTGTGATTCTGTGCAGAATGAGTTCAGATGCTCCTGCTTTGATAAAGGGATGTTTTGAGCCCAAAGTTGAAGCGAACTCCTCATTTTGCCCAGCACAGTTCAGAGTTACTTTCATTAGATCCTGGTTTTGGGCGTAGGACTCGTCAATGAAAATAAGTGGGAGAAGGACTGTGGGGCCAAAAGTTGTGATTTAGGTCTTAGGAGTGATAGGTGAAAGGGATGCCTAGAAATGCTTTGGAGGGAGAAGAGCCATTCAGCTGAAGGAGAACGCCACAGGAGCACCACAGGCATTTTGCACCATCGGCACCAGATGGAGGAGGCTGGTGTGCTTGCATGAGCCATGTTTTCTCAGGAAATCAGGCTGCCCATAGCTTCGATAGACCACAGCCATTTGGCCCAGGTGCCCTGACCCCTTCCAAACTGTGCTGTGATCCCCAAGAAGTGGCACTGAAACTTGCTGGGGAGCAGCAATGCCCTGATAGCCATGGCCAGCCTCCCTCCTTCCTACGGAGAATCAAGCCATAATGAAAGGCAGCTTTCAATACCTTCTTTGAAATAACAATCGTTATACCATATCAGGACCAAAATGTCTTAATATTGATAATGATTCTGTTCTTTTTATTTCTTTTTCTTGTTGAAAACTTAGAGCAGAAGCTTTCTTTCCCCCTTCATTTCCAAGGGATGAAGAAAAATTTCTTTTTTCTAACTTTTTTTTTTTTTTTTTTTGGTCTTGTTTGTAGAGTGGGTTGAGGAGGGTAGTTATTGAAATGCCGCTGTTTGTGTCGATGCCTTTTCTCTTTGAATAGAGTAAATGGATGTATTCCAGTTTTTTTTATCTGAGGGGAGGGCAAACCTGATGAGGACTTTCCATTCCCCCCTACCACCATAGATCATAGAGTAGTGGAATCATGAAGGTTGGAAAAGACCTTTAAGGTCATCGAGTCTCAACCGTCAATCCATCCCCACCATGCCCACTAAACTGAATGGTGTGGGATGTCTCTGATTAATTTTCTGTTTCTTTTATTAATCAACTGCATCGGTTGCAAGTAGCCTGTCACTACACTCCATGAAATCCCCTTTTTTTAATGTGATGGTGTTAAACCAGGCTATGAGTTGGCACCAATGTGTCACGCTGCACAAGATCGGCGAGCGGTCAGAACTGAAGGCCAACGTTGTACAGCTGTAAACCTCCTATAAATAAATTGTGTATATTTTATTGAGACTCCCTGCCTCCTAATTGCTGTGTTCTTCCAGAAGCCTTTCGATGGACACCAGGTGGCTCTGCAGAACTTTATTTGCTGGCTTGCTTCACTGAACTCCATTCAAATTATTTACTCTGTGAACTCTGAGACAGAGGCAAAGCAAAAAGTTCATAGAATCACAGAATGGCCTGGGTTGAAAATGACCACAAAGATCATCCAGTTTCAACCCCCCTGCTATGTGCAGGGTCGCCAACCTCCAGACCAGAGCCACATCCAGCCTGGCCTTAAATGCCTCCAGGGATGGGGCATTCACAACCTCCTTGGGCAAATGTGTGAAGGTTTTGTGCAAAGTTACCCTCATGTTCACTGGGCAAAGCCATGGAGGAGAGTAGCCACCTCCAACTCCGAACACTTTACTTCCTTTATCTCAAAGTCATCACAGTGCAGGGATGTTGGGGTTGGTTTCTTATTTCTTTTTGAGTCTCCCTTGACTTAAAAAAAATCTCAGCAGTCCGGGAAAAATAAAAATAATAACAACAATAATAAAAATTGTAAGACTGTGGGCAAAGCAACAAGAGGATATGATTTTGGGCAGCTTTCCCTCAACAAAGCCCTGCAGATTGCACATTATAGAACCATTTGAGTTGGAAGGGACCCTTAAAGGTCATCTGGTCCAACTCCCTTGCAATGAACAGGGACACCTACAGCTCCATCAGGTGCTCAGAGCCCTGTCTAGCCTGACCTTGAATGTCTCTAGGGATGAGGCATGTTTCTTACAGCTCCTTTGGATAAACTTTGTTTTCCCTGAGACTTTTTTTGTGCATAGTTAAAAATAAAAATAAATAATTTTTTTTTTTTTTAAAGCCTATGCAAGATTGGATGAGTGTGTGTGCTTCCACACCAACATTGGCACTGAGGTTTTGCTGGCACAATAAGGCTTGAGAGCCAAGGCTGCTTTGCAACTGTGCTGATGGCACTCAAGTGGTGTCCACCAACACATGTTGGCAACATGGGTAGGGATGTTGGAATGGGTGTGAGGCCAAGAGCAAATCAGTATGGTGACACTGGGACAGTGTACATGGTTGGAGAGAAGCAACAGGGAGTAGAGTGGGCCCAGGTTCCCCAAGGGTCCTGCAACATCTCCTCATCCCTCCAGCACTATCATCTCCTGGGGGTTTCTGCCCACTAATGTTAAATTAATAAAAAGGGCACTTTGGGGCCTCCTTTTGACCTGAAGGAGCAGGTCATCTCACCTTTGAGATGAACCACCATGGGCACAAGATGGGGTTGGAATGCTAATTCTCCTTGGAATTGGGTTCCCTATAGCTTCTCATTTCAGCATTCATGTAGAGTACCCCCCAGCATGGATCTGAGCCTCCTGCCACTTGAGCAGGCTGAGGATTACCAGTAAGAATGGCTGCAGAGGCAACAGGGCTCTCAGCAATGGGTTCAATGGCTGTCACTCAGAGCTGCTGAGGTGGTGCCATGTCCTTGGCCAACGTCCTCAGAGTTGAATACGCAGGGATAAGCTGGTGACCCATAGCAGTGACATTGTTAAAGAAATTTCTATGGGCTTAGGAAGGGATGTGGTGGCCACAACATGACTTCTCCTATGTTTTGAGCAGAATTCTTTGGTGCACCTTTGGAGGACAAGACTCTCTCATAGTGCTCTATTTCCATGTCATCACCAAAAATTCAGCCATCCCCAGGAGGACGCTGTTTCAGACATCATCTCACACATTTTGAGGCATATTTCTATGGAAGGAAGAAGAACCTCAGAGGGTATTGGTAGCATTTGCAATTAATTTCCAAGCTTGCAGAGCCCTACCTCTGCTAAGGCCCGCAGAAACCAAAAACATGCTCCAGGTCTGCTCAGCTTCTCTGCCAAGAGAAGCTTAGAAACACTTTGTGTGCTATGCTGCAAAACCAAGGTGTAGTTTGCAACAATTACGAGATAAATGCCAGGCTTCATACTCAGTAAGAAGCTCTGGGAATGTTTCACAGCCCAATTAAAAGCAGGAAGGAGAAAAAACATCAGCCCTGATTTAGGCAGGGAGTCAGCAGGTCAGAGTTAAGCTCCTAGGCACAACCTCAGCTCTGAGTTTCCTGGTCTTCAAGCATTTCTCTCTGCTGACTTCCCCATTTTCCACATTTACAAGCTCCGGTTTGTGCATTCGAATACAAATTTCAACACCTAAAGGGGGGTTATAAGAAAGAAGGGGACAGAATCTTCAGCAGGGTCTGTTGGGATGGAACAAAGTGAAATGATTTCAAACTCAAATTAGGGAGATTTAGATTGGTTACAAGGAAGAAGTTTTTTTTATTATCAAGGTGGTGAAGCACCGGCACAGGTTGCCCAGAGAGGTGGTGGATGTCCCAAGGCACCCAAGGTCAGGCTGGATGGGGCTATGAGTACCTGATGAAGCTGTGGGTGTCCCTGTTTCACTGCAGGGGAGTTGGATTAGATGGCCTTTAAAGATCCCTTCTAACTCAAACAAATCTGTGGCACTACGATTCTATGATTCCATCAGCATCCCAGGGGATGAGGTCCCCTCGTTTTGCACATCCATGTGCCCCCAGCATGGTGTTGAGAGGTGTTCCCAGTCATCCCTTTGCCCTAGAAGCCATCAGAACTCTGAAAAACGAGGACTTTGCTATCACAGAGCACGTAGCAAAATGGGTTCCACCATTCGGGACAGCCCCAGGGATGCAGGACGTGACCTATCGGTGCACGGGGATGCACGGGAGCACATTGGTCGCCGTGTCCCCGGGTTGGAGGTATCTTGTACACGTACAGACACACACACCCACGTACACACACACCAGGGGCTGGCTGTAACCCGGCTCCTCCCCCGCTAAGAGGCTCAGCAGCGGGCAGGGCAGCCGCTGCCCTCTCTCCGTACAGGAGGCAGCGCGGACCCGCTCTGGGCACAGAACCCCTTCCCCGGCCCCAACCCTATCCCCGACCCCGGCCATGTCCCGTTAAGGTAAGGAGAAGGGAAGCGACAGGTTTGCAGCTGGGAAAAAGCCGGCTGGAGGCTGGGGATGCTCGGGGCAGGGGGGTGGGGGGTGGAGGGAAAGAGGTTGCAGTGGGGTGGGGATGGAGAGGGGTCCGCTTCCAGCGACCCCGCCCCAAAGCTCGGATCGAACCTGGAAAAGGGGCGAGGGGGGTGGGTGTGGGGTTTCCCCACCTGCCAGGAATGGCCGTCAGCTCGGCTCCTGCAGCACGGATTAGTGCCTCGCTCATTTCTTGGCGCTGATTAATTTAGCTCGGGTCACCCAGCACTGAGCTGGGTGAGGTGGGGGCTGTTCCCCTCCTGTGCTGGGGTCTGAAGGATCCCCCTCTTTCCTTCCACGTCCCCTTCATATTCTGGGATACGTTTGGGTGTGCTTAGAGATGGGGAGGGGCCGCTGGGGGTGTGGTGCTGCTGTACTGTCGGTGGCACAATGATCTCAGGTGTCCCCCAACCCCACCGGTCCTGGGGACACATCACCTTCTCTTTGCTCTGCTCCAGCCCCAAAGCTTTGTATTTCACTGCCCAGTTTGGGAATGGGATGTCACACGCAGGGGCTGTGCTGCACCAGCTGGGTTTGGTAACAAAGTAAGATCCCTAAGCTTTCCTTGATGCAGTCACAATATCCTAAAAAGCATCTTTTGGTATCTCTAGGAAAATTGGGGTGGGTGTACGGTGGATGCATCCTGCAGGCAATATGGTGGGAGAGTTTAAGAAGCAACAGATCTGTGGATCTAAGATTTCTTGGTTCTCCATAGCTCATTTATGGCTGCATAGGTCCCGGTGGTGTTCTCACAGCCCCAGGTTATTGCATTACTGAGTGTGCTTTTCTCCATACTCTCTCCATAGTCGGTCCAAAGACCAACCCCATGGGGTTAATCTGTGCCTTGCTTTGAGATCTTGAGGATGTAGCTCTCCCCTCCTTCTTCACTCTGGGATGCTTCGCTCTAATCTCTGTCCCCAAGAATGGGGGGATCCCAGCATACCAGCTGTGGTGATGTAAATGTGTGGGAAGAAGCTTTTGCTAGAGCTTCAGCCAAAATCTGCTTTCGCATGAGACCTTGTGCAAGGTTCCCACTGTTCTGCATCTCCAGAGCACAGCAGAACAGGAACAAACAGACCCAAAACACTACAGCTCTTCTCTTCCATAGACTGATGCTCAAGTTGTTGTCACCTGTTGCACTGCAATCCTTGAGCCTGCAGATCTCTAAACAAAGCTGCCTAAATAATGCTTAACATCGAAGCTGTGGTCGTAGTGAGCTGTGCTCTTTCCTTCCTACTCAACTTTTTTGTTGAAAGCTTCTGTAAATCCAACACGTAGAGCCAGTGTCTGTTCTTGAGCTTTTGGAGGCACAACCAGAGTAATTTCACGGAGTTCCATCATCCCTTCACTGACCCAACATTAATGAGACCTGAATCAGGCCAAGGGATGAGCCCCTCTCTATGGCAACGTTATTTCTAGCTCATTTTCCCCCCTCCAAGCAGCCAATCCATCTTGCCCTCTATTAAGTTTCCACGGACCAGGGACTTCTGTACAGTGTTTCCCTCTTACGCTTGCTAACTTGTGACTTCGCAATCCTTTGGGTTGCCATGGAAAGGATTATGCTGTGATTAATGAAGGTATTGTCAGCCCATAGGGTTTCTTTTTTTTTTTTTTTTCCCAAAGCCTTTCCTGGAACAGCAGAACGGCAGAAATGGGCAGAGGGGAGAGGTGGCTGCAGGCGCTGTCAGTCCCAGGCAGGATTTTGTATTTTTTCCACCAAAATCTTGCTGTCAGGTAGCAGCTGCTGCCTCTGCTCCTTGCCAGGTCACCTCTGTCGGTTCCTTTTGAGAGTAAAAGGAGAAATGTTGACTTTCATAGTTTGCCTGGAGCAGAGCCAGATGTTTCTTGCTCCCAAAGAGCAATGGGATGAGTGTCACTGTACCAAGGGGCTGGTAGGATGTGTAGCTTTCTGCTGGGAAACACTCTTCTCTGCTAGCAATGTATGGGGAGAATTTGGTGTGGGATGAGCTGTGCTTTGGGGCTGTTGGGTCCCCAAGGCAGAAAGCCTCTCTTTCCCAGCAGTGCCTGTGCTTGGTGTACCAACCATCCCCAGTGAGCAATCCAAAACCTTACTGCACCAAGCACATATGAGCCTCTGCTCTGTAAAGTGCTGGGATGCCAGGACAGAACAGAGTGCAGTTGTTCCTCTTTCATGGAGCGGCAATGAACAATGTGCAGAAATCCAATGAAAAACGGGCATTTGAACAGACAGAGTGCCAAACATATAGGCAAAAAGCACAATCCAAAAGTCTCTGGGGGCACCCCCACTTCTCAGCACTGCTGACTGAATTGCGTCCATCCTGAAGAGATTGGCTTGGGTTGGAGGGGACCTTAAAGCCCATTCAGTTCCACCCCCTGCCATGGGCTGGTTGCCCTCCCAAAGCTCAGGCAGCTCAGGGCCCCATCCAGCCTGGCCTTTGGTACCTCCAGGGATGGGGCACCCACAGCTTTCTAGGCAGCCCTGGTGCCAGGGCTTCACTACCCTCTGAATAAAGAATTTCTTCCTAACATCTAACCTCGTTTTCCCTTCTTTTAGTTTAAACCATTCCTGCTTGTCCTATCACTATCAAACTGTGTAAAAAGTTGGTCCCCTCCTATTTATAAGCTCCCTTCAAGTACTGGCAGCCCACAGTGAGGTTTCCCTGGAGGTTTCTCTTCTCCAGGCTGAAACAAGCCCAGATACTTGAAGGGAGTTGAAACTTATGCTTCAGGTTGAATATAGACTTTATGGCAAGATAGAGCAGGAATCCTCACAGTACTGGAGAGAGGATGGGCACAAGATGAAGATTGGCAGAGGGTAATTATCAGAAAGAGAATGTATCTATAGTGCCTGGATGAGGGGAGCTGTCGATGACATGCTGTAAAAGACTTTTAGAAATATTATGGTTTAATCTCACCTGGGGTTTGCAGGTTACAGCTATGAAACAAGTTTCATTTCAGAGGGTATTGCAAATGCTGTAGTACAGGGAAAATGTTGGAAATGGTAAGTAGGAAAAATTGCTTCTCAGAAAGAGCAGTCAAAACATTGACACAGGCTGTCCAGGGAGGTGGTGGAGTCACCATACCTGGGGGTGTTCAAGAGCTGTGGAGATGTGGCACTGAAGGACGTAGTCAGTGGGCATGGTGGGATGGGTTGGGGTTGGACTTGGTGATCTTAGAGGTCTTTTCCAACCTTAATGATTCTATGAAAGCTGCTCTGAGCAGCCCTCAGGCTAGACTAGACTTGGGAGCAAAACCCACTTTTTGGGATCAGGCTGTTATATGTTGACCAGTGTAGCTGTCATTGTCCCCTCCTCCTCTCTCCCCTCCTTTCCCCTCCCCTCCTCTGCAGTTCCCTACACTCCCATTCCCTTTCCTTCCGTTTTCCCTTCCCTTTCCTTCCGTTTTCCCTTCCCTTTCCTTCCGTTTTCCCTTCCCTTCCCCTCCTCTTCCTTCCCCTCCTCTTCCTTCCCTTCCCTTCCCTTCCCTTCCCTTCCCTTCCCTTCCCTTCCCTTCCCTTCCCTTCCCTTCCCTTCCCTTCCCTTCCCTTCCCTTCCCTTCCCTTCCCTTCCCTTCCCTTCCCTTCCCTTCCCTTCCCTTCCCTTCCCTTCCCTTCCCTTCCCTTCCCTTCCCTTCTTTTCTCTTCTCCCTGTGATGAGATCCAGGCTCCCCCTGCCTGGCTGAGGCTGCTGGGAGGAGACCACTTCATACATTAGGACAGAGGGGTACAGAATGTGCATCTTGTCGTTGGTTGGGCTGCAATATAATATATAATGCTTCAAACCTCTGCCTCCTCATCTGTGTCTTAGGGTGTTTTCCAGCATCAGTGGTGCCTGCCCTTTGTGCTGTCCCTACTATTTCTGTCCTGCTTCCTCTTATCCCTCAGCTTGATTGGATCAGTGCCATCAAGGCCAGCAGATTTACCCTTTGTTGATGCAAACTCCAGAGCTGACATGCATTGGGTTTCTCTCTCCTACAGCCTGCAGAAGGTTTCAATCTAGAGAAATACATGGGGTGGTTATTTTATCTATAATCCCCATCCACGAGCCTTTCTCAAAGCCCACTGAGAAGCTGCACTCAAAGTGCTGTTGGAGTGATTAAGACCCCTCTCCATTTGGTCTTGGCTGCCGTTCATCACAGAGCAATAGGACAACCCAGACTTTTGTGGTCTACCTGTGTTCTGCAGCTTGGGAAATAGAGCATAGGAAAAGAGACAAAACTGTATTTATATTATTTTGTTGATGGTTTGTTGCTGTTTGTTGTTGTTGTTTGTTTTTGTATGCCAGAATTACTGGGCTGGTAGTGCTACTGCATCCTTAAGCTGGAAAAGGATGGATAAAATTCCTGTGGTTTCTGTAGGGTTTCTGGGCTGCTAATTATCCTTGAGCATCTGGGGTGCCTTGGCACAGCCTGCCCAGGGGTCAGGATCCATGGCAGGAGCTATTAGACCTTTTATGTAATTCGGTAAAGCAGCACACGGCAGTCTATAAACAATTAATGAGCAGATCAGCCCAATCTGCTGTGTACTCTGGTATACCCTGAGAATGCTGCTCTTCCCACAGAAGGAATTACTCCTCACCAGCACAACAAGGTGCAGAAGGAAGTTCTGTCTCTGATGTGACAGTGCTTGTGGATGCTAGAGCATCCTTGTCCCAAAGGGAGAAGAGTTTCTAAGAGTCTTTCTTCAGGAAGGCTAAATGTCTCATCTGTACCCAAATGAGAGATAAGCAAGCATCCAGATCTTGGCCAAATCTATATGAGAGACACATGAGCTTGGGATGCCCCAATGGGGGCATATCATGACTGCTCTTCATTCAGGTTTGTTGTTCTGGTACAGAATGGGGTGGTAGGAGAGAAAAAGCTGGTTGAACAACCTTATTGTTTTCAGAAGTAACCCTCTGGATCTCTCTCAGTGCCTTATTTGGGGATTGGAACTAGATGATCTTCAAGGAATCTTCCAACCCAAGCCATTCGATGATTCTATGATCTTTAACCCAAGCCATTCTATGATTCTACAGCTGTATTTTGTAGCAGACCACTCTTTGGAGTTGCAAACCAGACCCTGTCTTCCCACCATATAGCTCAGCAGTTGAGGAGGATATTAAGAAAAACATTGGACTAAGACCAGGAAAATGCTTTGGCATGTCTCCAGCAACACCCATTTCTTACATGAAGATGGGAGCAAATCACAAATAGTAACAGCTATAGCTTTTCTTGATGGGATATCTCAAAGTGCTGCAAACAAGGGTGTGAGTGGAGCAGCTTGTTAAAACTGGAATAAATTAAGTCTCTGATTAGAGCAGCTGACTGGTTCATCTAGTCTAATTTCCATAGGAAGCAAGGCTGGTACGGCCACACTGCCTGTCTCTTCAGATGTGTCACGTAATCATGGTAGAATTTGTTGGCCAATTTCAGTCCAAATTTGACAGAACTGTTGCAAAGTGATTGAGTTCCTAAACACTTCATGACAATCTGCATGCAGGCATGGGTGAAAACTTGTGCCCTGTGGTGTGGTGTCAGCTCTCATTGGACACCAGAGAGACCAGGAGAAAGTTGTTCTGAGTATCTCATCTGCAGGAAAGGCTGCCTGAGGGCACTGTGTCCTGTTGGCCATCAAGATATCATATGGATTGGAGTTTGTTGGATGCAAATGAGGCTTTGGTAGCTGTGCTGCTGATGGAAGGAAATCTAGTGTTATTTCTGACTTCACCAGGTGGGGACTTTGCATAGAACAAAGTCAGTTTACCTCTTGGAGCCTCCAAGTTCTTTGGCTCATACAGGCTGTTTGGGGATGTACTGCCTTTCTGTTTTCAGCCTCTTGAAACACCTAGCACTTCTGCCCTTTAATCTAACCTGTGTTTTGACAAAGACCTCCAAGCACAGCTTCACCTCATCTAGGTGATGCCCTGGAGAGCACAGAGCATTCCACGTGCCAAAGCACACCCAGCAATGCTCCGTCTCACCAAAACATGAAGAGCAGAAGATAGAGCAACGAATAGCCCCTTTGACTCTAGTTCCCCAGCTGCAAAATCAACACAGCATTTTGCATCTGCAGCCAATGAGTCAGGGAGCGTCTGTCCCCTTTCAGCACGGCTATTACAGGGCTGATGTCTCCAGCTTTGCCTCAAGGTGCCCTGAGGGATGCAGAGGCAATTGCTGTTAGTAAAATGGCTTGCATCAAGAGCACCCGGAAAAAGCAGAGCAGAGTTTCTACTTGGTTTGTATCAAGTTTCTTTTCAAGCAAAACTCGATAGGTCAGACTTGGTGACCTTAAAGGTCTTTTCCAACCTAGATGGTTCTACTATTCTGTGAAAATGTCCTCTGAAGTCATCAGGTGTCTCAGCAGCATAATGCAGGGCTGGTACCTTCTCATTTGAACTCACTTAATCCTACTGATACCAGCTGCACCTGGAGAGTGACCCCAGCCTCTCCAAAGGCTCATTCTGAGCTTCTCCAGCCCCACAAGAGACAAGAGAGTGGTGCTGGGGAGGACAGAGGGAGAAAAGCCCAATAAGGGGCTCATGCTGAAAGAAAACTGTGAAGGACTGTAAGATCTCACTCCAGCCTGCACTAATTGAACTGGAATGAGGGAGGTCACACATTCAAGGCCAAACCATTAGGGAGCAGCAAGCACAGAGGCTGCTTATTAGGACAATTTAAGGACAGAGAAAAGAAGGGAAGCTGCCTTTATTAAAGATGTTTTGATCTGGAGTCAGGCACAGACTTGGTGTCTACCAGAAGCATAGCCCTGGTTCTGCCCATGGCCTCCTGCATGACCCTGGGGACAGTCACATCCTCCCTTTGTGCCTCAGTTTCCCTCTGTGTGATATGAGGACAGCATCATCCCCTCCTCTGTAAGTTGTCAGAGATTCATGAGTGAATAACACAGCTCACCAGAGTGATTACTGTACTGTACTGTACTGTGGATGCGGTGAGGACTCTCTTTAATGAACTTTTCTGTAGCAAGAAAATAAATAGCAGAGGGTCAGTAATGAAGGTATTGAACTGCAATTAGTCTGACAAACTCCAAATACTACTGTACAGGAACAGGCAGCCCAGGTGGATGTCATCATCCCTGGAGAAGAGGGGTGATGTGGCACTGAGGGACATGGCTATTGGGCATGCTGGGGATGGGTTGATGGTTTGACTAGATGGTCTTACAGTCTTTTTCAACCTTAATGATTCTATGGTTCTATCTATATACAGCCTGCTATAAAAGGGAGTACTTCATTGGTCTTAGAAGGACCCCAACTGCCTAAATCCACCCAAAACCACCTCAGGAACAAATTCCTACTGTGCCACAGGACAAGTCACTTAACACTTCCTTTTTATTCTGGGGTCCTGGTTCCAGTCTGCTATGGATGCAATGTCCTTTATGCTGCCATGTTACTTGGACATAGTAGATTCTTGAGATAGAAAGCTGAGTGGGGAAAGGACATCACTGACATCACCCAGACCGACCTCCTTCATAATGACATGGCCCAATTATTCCTAGTTAGAGTGAATAATATAAGGCTGGGATATGTGTATAATTTTTTCAGGTGTATATGTAAAGGCTGTATCATTCCATATGGGGGATATATATGATGGAATCACAGAATCACTAAGGTTGGAAAAGACCACTAACATCATGTCCAACCCCATCCCCACCATGTCACCAACCACATCCCTCCGTGTCACAACTACATGGTTCTTGAACACCTCCAGGGACAGTGACTCCACCACCTCCCTGGGCAGCCTGTGCTAATGCTTGACCACTATTTCAGAGAAGAAATTTTTCCTAATATCCAACCTGAACCTCCCATGGCACAACTTAAGGCCATTATCTCTCATTCTAAACATTTCCTTGGACTGACCTGGCATTGTTCTCACATTATAGACACAAACTTTGTAACTGCTCAAGCAATATAACCAAGAGATCAAACCCTCCTATAAGCTAATTGCTAATGGCTGTGGTTCAGCTGCAGGGCAGGTAGAGCCCAAATGGATCAGAATGTTGCTGCCTCCTGAGTATGGTGCAAACCTCCTCTCAAATCCATGTGTTCATTGTAAAACATATCTGTCTGAGGTTAACCACTGCCATGTCTGCATGTACACCCTGCTCTGTTAATGGTAGGGGCTGAGCAGCCCTTGAAGGAGCAGATCCATGGGGATCCCAGTAAAATTCAGGACCAGAAAGGGGACATCCAGTATAGCCCAGCACCATGCAGGAAAGCTCTGTTCCAAGGAGGAGAGCCTTGAGAGCATATTAGTGTCCTTAATCACCCTCAGGTTCAAATACAGGTTTCATTTTTCATATGTTCTTGTTCTGTGACAGCTCCCATGTGTAGACCCTAGCAGGACTGGAAATTCATCTACAGAGCACATAAAGAAGAGATGAAAACAAATTGCAAACACCCTTAGGACAATCTGCTAGTGCAGCGTTGTGCTGGGACTGACTCATTCTGCTAGGTCTAGATTATGCTGAAATTACACCTTGCCACAGGATACTTTATTTGATTAATTATTGTGGCTGTTGAAAAATACTCCATGGCTGGTAGAGGCTAGTGCACAAAAGAAAATTGCCCTCTTCAGGAGGCTGTGAAGAGCATTCTGCAGCAAGCTGGGATCGGATGCCTCAGTGATGCTTTGTTCTGCTCTGACTTCTTGAAAGCATGGAGAGGGAGAAAAGGTCAGGTCTTTTGTTCCACTCCTCTACCTGCTGGGCTTTTTGAGGGATTGAATGCAGGGTAAATCTATTGAGCTTCCTGTTGGAGGCTTAAAAATTTGATGCCTGTTTCCTGATTACTCTCAGAAGTACAGGGGCTAAATATTGATTTCCTGACTTTTCAGTGGAGGGAGTTTTTTGTGGTTTCTTGCTCTAATGCACCTTTGCAGCTCAGGTTGGAAAAAAAATTGTTCTCCAAAAGAGTAGAAAAGCTTTGGCACAGGCTGCCCGGGGATGTGGTGGAGTCACTGACAACAGAGGTGTTCAAGGACCATAGAGATGTGGCACTGAGGGACGTGGTTTAGCGGGCATGGTGGGCATGGATTGATAGTTGGACTTTGATGATCTCAGAGGTCTTTTTCAACCTTAATGATTCTATGATGCTCTGATTTTTTGGCTGGGACTCATTCAGATGGGATGTCTCTGTGGAGTCACCCACCCTGGAGGTGTTCAAGGAACATTTGGATTTTGTGCTGAGGGACATGGTTTAGTGAGTACCATTGGTGATAGGTGGATGGTTAGACTGGATGATCTTGAAGGTCTTTTCCAATTTTGGTGATTCTGTGATTCTTGCTGGTACTGCTACTAAGACCCTTCCAGTGGAGGTTTGAAGGACATGTCAATTGCACAATGGCAACATAGTGGTCTTTTAGCATATTCTTGCTGCTAAGAGAGCACAGGGATGGGATGGAAAAAGGGATGACCAAATAAAAATAGTCACCTCAGACTTCCTCTGCATTCTATGGAGAGAAATGACATTGGTTTCTCCGACAGATTGAGTGCATCAGCCTTTGAGACTACCTATTTGTGACAGGTATTGGAGTTAATCTCTGTTGACTTCATGAACTGCAGTATTTCATCACTGGAGTGGCTCAATCCTTTTGGCTTTCACATGAAACTCAAAGCACAAAGAAAAAAAGGTCAAAACCCACAAAAATCAAATAAATGACAAAATGACATTATCACAGGCAAGGAGATGTGTGCTGATTTGGTGCAAAAAGCCACAGCAGAGCTGTGTGCTTATGAACACTCCTAGGTTTTGCACATTTTTCTTACTCCATGGCCTCCAGTCTGGTTTGGATAAGTCTTGGTGACAATAGCCCCCAGCTCTCTTGTGATCACTGTACATAGAATCATAGAATTGTTTGTTTTGGAAGGGAGATGGCCAGTGGGAGGCAAAGAACTGCTCGGGCATTGTTTTGTACCAATCGTGGGTAGCAAGTGCATCACAGAATGGGCTCTTGGCTTTAGGGAAGCATTCACTTTTGTCTGGAGCCCTGTTTAAAATTGCATCTTAATGCTTGCAACATGTTTGGATTGGTTTTATTTCCTTTCTATCAGAAACGTTTAGATGTTGCTCTAAGAGACAAGATTTAGTGGGGACATATTGGTGGTAGGTGGATGGTTGGACTGACTGATCTTGGAGGTCTCTTCCAACCTTGGTGATGTGATGATTCTTTAATACAGTCCTATGCAGATGTGATGTTAACACAGCGTTGCACTCTTGCCCCCTCAGTACAGCTGAACATACATTTAGAATGAAACTTACAGGAGAATGGTTTTTCTTGTCCTAATCTGAAATGCAAAAGTGTTTGGGTAACTCCTTAGGAGATCACTACTGGATTGCAGAGCCTCTAAGGAGCTGGATTTGAATACCTATGGCTGTTTTGCTCACCGGTGTTGTGTTTTGCTAAGGCGAACAGCATGGCACAGCCTGGAGCTGTCATCACGTGCTGTGACTAATTACTGCAGCTTCTGGTGGAGGAAGGCACAGAGGATCACATTCCTTCCCCTTGCTGCCTATTATATCACTTCACACTCAGAGATCACCATTTTGGCATCTCACGGTGCCCTGATTCTCAGCTCCTGGAAATAACACACTTGCAGTAAAGGCAGTTGTGTATCAAACAGCTCACACTTCTGGGCTCAGGTCAGTAAGTTTTTTCAGATGGGTCAGGAGGAACAACCTCATCTGCATCTACAGCTGGGCCATTACCATCCTGACCAAGTTTATCCTCTGGGCAACCTGATATAGTAAGGGAAAGATGTCCATGTCATGGCAGAGGAGTTGCATAGAAGATCTTTAGATGTCCTTTCCAACCCAAACAACTCTATCATTCTATAACCAGTGAGAAGAGATCATGAGATGAATCACAGGATCACAGAATTGTGATCAAAGAGGTTGGGAGGAACTGGTGAAGATCCCCCAGTCCAACTCCCTGCTACAGCAGGTTCTCAGATGTGACTTCACCATGGCAGAGCAGAGCAGAGCAGGAGGATCACCTCCCTCAGCCTGCTGGTCACACTTTTTTAAATGCACTCTAATATATCATTGGCCTTCTTGGCCACAAGGGCACACTGCTGGCTCATGGCAGCAGTTGTCCACCAGGACACCCAGGTCCTTCTCTGCAGAAGTCCTTTCCAGCAGGTCAGCCCCTGACCTGTACTGATGGTTATTCCTCCCCAGGTATAGGACTCAGCGCTTTCTCTCTTTGAACCTCATCAGGTTCCTCTCCATCCAACTTTCCAGCTTGTCCAGGTTTTGTTGGTCTAACTGCTCTTCTATTCTGAGCAAAGCCATATATTCAGAAACTTTCAGTTCTGCCCAAGGACTGAAAATCCAGTCCTTGTTTGGAGTGCTAAAGTCTTGGGCTGGAAACTCTACCTACTGCCCAGCCACTGACACCTTTCTGTCATTCATGTTGAGTAGATTACCCTCTATTTACTGGTGGTTTCACTTACCAGAGCCATTTCCCTGGTTTTCAGTTGCACTCACAAAATGACAGACTGCAGCATGCATGAGCTTTGCATTTTCTTCCTTGAGCTACTTGCAGAAATATAAAAAAGAGTACTGAAACACAAATAAACCGTGCACCTAATGCATTATTCTACACCCACCCCAGGCTACCTTACTGCCATAGTCTGCCTTGGTGTCTGCAGTCCTTTCTCCCTTTACTTATTTGTCTAACTGATTAGCAATCTGTTCTATGTAGAGAGGATATGTATACTTTGAATAGCTGGCAATTCCTGAGATTGGAGATCCCAGATTAGACCTCTGTGGGATGACTTTTTTTTGTTAAAAAAAATGACCAGCTAGGTCTTCCCAAGGAACATCATCCACTCACCAGAAAGACAAGCTCAGTGGGAGCACCCCCAGATCTAGTTAGCACCTAATCCTGTGGCTCTCATCACTGTAAGGCTGAACGCTGTAGGTGCAGATAGAAAAAATTCTGTATATCCCTGAAACAGCTCTTGCAGGCTGTTCTTTAGTCTCATCATGTTATACTGATGACTACAGAGGCAACAAAGCCTTCCCAAGGACCCAGGGCTTCATGAGGTGTCTTAACCCTTTACAAATCCTGCAGCTCTACCTGAACCTCTCTGTTTTTCCCCATGCAGAGCTGAAACAGAGGTGAAAGGGAGGTAATTCTTTCCAACAAAATGAGTCTGAATATAGCTATTTCTCTGCCTCCCAACATCAGCTTTACTGTGTTCACTAAAACCTTGTAGTCACTCAAGTCTGATCTTTCTAGATGTAGATGCCCCTGTTCATTGTGGGATACTTGGACTAAAAGACCTTTAAATGTCCTTTTCAATTGAAATGATTCCATGATTCTATGAAGTGTGGGAAAGGTGTCTGGATTTGATCTTTTTTTTTTTTTTTTTTGCCTTTCAGTGAACTTGGATCAGGGTTTTTCCAGTAGAGCACGCACTGTGCTAATTTATTCCCAGGCAGACAGGCTGTGTTGTGGATGCACTGCCCACGTGAGAAGGGTGTTGGCATCTGCACCTTACTGGTGCTGTGACCTCCCTTCTTGAGGTGACAGTTTCCTCGCATTCCTCATGTCACCTGCCAACATGACCTCAGGTGATACATTGATGCGGAGGCGGCAATTAAGAGGTAAACAAGGGAACTTCCTCAGCACGTGGCAGGTGGTTTGCTGGCCAGAGAGTGCTCACTGTGTCCTACAGCCCCATCATGAGAGAGGTTTTACCTTGATACGTTTGCTCACCCAGGAAGCGCCTGTGAGTCTCTCTGAGCATGACATTATTTGTGCCACAGGAGAGGAAGTTGTAACTGGGTGTTCATTACCATGAACACATCAATCCATAGCCCATAGGAGATTCTCATATTTAAGCATCATCCCAGTAACTAAAGTAAGCATCTGACAAGACTCAATGTTTTGGACCTTCTGAACTGAGGTGGGGATTGAACTTATATTGCCACCTCTCGATGGGTCCTGGACAGATTACCTTCATGATTTTGGGGACACATCCGAGCAGACTGGAGGACTGACCCTTTGTGCAGAAAAGAAAGCAAGATTGGAGGCTAAAGCCCAGAGACAAGGGTGTCTCAGGCAGCACTGGATGGCAGGAGATCAGCAGTGTCTAAGATTTCCCCAAATTATGCTCAGAAACCATGGCAGGCAGCCTGGAGTTCCTATTATGAGAGGCTAAGTAGTGAGACAGCAGAGTGAGAACTGATGGAGTAGTCTGTGAGTGCCTCCATGGGGAGTAGAGACCATATGCTGAATCTCTTACATATCAACAGACACCAGTCATACAATGGAGAGGGCATAGCATAGCATCAAAGCAAGGATGTGTACTTCTTGGGAAAAGTTTCCCAGGCATGGGTGAAGAGGAGATATTTCATTTTAAACAGTAAGCATCTTTGGAGGTAATTACCTCGAGAAGTGGTTGATTGTCTTTGCTGAGGTGTTTAGATCAAGATAGCATAGAAGACACTTGTTAGCCAAGAAGGTGGATGGCTCCTACATTCAGTTTCATGATCTACAGTCTTCTGACCTCAAACTCTTAATTCTAATGAGGAATGCATAGCACAAATTGTCATAGTCTCTCAAGCATCCAAATTTCAGTAGGACAAGGAGCAGGAGTGGCATATAGTGGCATTACCTTCTTCCTGTCTGCTTAGAGTTCCCAACAACTGATGTCTTTGCTACACTAATTTCTTTCAAGAGCCAGTGATTCTCTTGACAATCAGAATCCTTATTTTATAAGGACTAAGGCACTTGTCACTAAGGACGTAAGTCTAACCTTTTTATTCATTGTTTCTGAAATGAAGAGTAGAATAGATTGCAAAATCTTCAATTGTTCTCAGATCCCTTGCTGGAGGGCAGGAGGTGAAAGAAGCAGTATGCAGATAGCATTGTGTTAAATCTCTATGCTCTGTTAGGGTGATACAATACGTAAGTCAATTGGAGTAGAAGCAAGGGAATGAATCAAGAGCCACTTGTCTTGGCTTTCCACACTGTGAAGTGCCTGGGATATTTTCCACAATTAGACTTTACTCTGAGCTGGGTGACTGGGAGACAGGCCACCACTGAATGTCAATGAAACCCTTAAATCAACTGTTCATTTTCTTCACTGCATCTGCAAATGGGAAATTATATGGGATGTGGGACTTCAGAAAAAAAGGTACAGAATTTGCACTTTTAGAATGATACATCTGAATATCTCCTAATCAACGTTTAGCAAGCACATACTCTGCAGGATTAGAGCCATGGAGAGATCACCAAAGTAGTGTGGCCAGTCATGAGGTTGGATTCTGGTCCTGAGCAATCAACAAGAAGAGAAGAAATGCCAAACAGATGATAAAAGCAACCCTCTTTGCAATTGTAACAGAGTTAAGCTCTGTTGGATTCCCCTTGCTCTTGCATTTGAGATTTCTTCATAACTAGCAAGAAAGTCATAGAGGAGGTCATTGTGGTGGAGACCTAGTATGGAAGACACATACATGGTTCCATGTCACACATCTTGATGCATACAGAACTAGTTTAAAGGGTCTTTTAATCTCACTTCATTGCCTGCCCTGGAAGATCACTTCAGATGATGTTCAACTAGCCCAGAAAGCTGCAAAATGAACCATTTGGAAAAAAAAAAAAATAGGCTTTCCATAGAGATGTCTTCATTCCTTTGTTTTATGTGCAGTTGATGTGGTAGAGATGGTGGACACGTTTTGTTTAACCTAGATTATTTCCAAAAGTAGCTGTACAGCTTCATGTAGGAGCCAAGCATGGGAATGATGTTCTAGCCAGGGCTGCAGGGTCCAGATGGCCACTTCATTCCATCAGGGCTCCTGTGAATTAGCGGGCAGCTGATCTCCCCTGTGCTCAGACAAGCCCAATCCTTCTTATCAATCCCTGTGGGAAGAACAAGGAGGGCAGTCTGCTTCATGCTCTACCTTTCCCTTTTGGGGTTTTCCCTACTGGGAAAAGCTGGATGCCTTTTGTATTCAACCTCCCAAGCAACAGTGTCATGAGTGAGCTTAGGGAGCTCTGAACAAGAGCAAGCTTGATGGATTGATATGAAGGTTATGCCTTCAGAAAAGAAAAAGAAAAATCAACAGGTTCTCAATACTGAAGACCTGTTGGGTACATAAACACTCTTCCAAACATGGCACAACACCTGTTCAGCAGGATGCCCAGTGCAGGGGAGCCATGGCGCAGTGCTTTGCTTCAGCAGCAGCAGCAGGTTCAATGATTGAAGGAGGAGTTCTGAGACCTGATCCTGTGGTTTTACCCCAGCCTGTGAAAAAGATTCCCCCATTCATTGATTTTGCAACACAGAGATTCAAAGAGGCGTGATGGCTGAGGCCCTTTGCTGACTAACATGTCCATGTTGCTGACTAACATGCAAATAATTAATAACGGGAATATTTATGAGCTCCTCTCCATTGGGTGAGACCTCTCTTTTTGAACTCTGATGAACAGTGATGCCTTGGCTTATCTTCCATCCTCCCCCTCTTCTTCCTTCCAATTCAGGGAACTGGGCTTGTTTAGCTTGGAGAAGAGAAGACTCTGGGGAGATCTCATCGTGGCCTTCAAGTACTTGAAGGGAGCGTATAAACAGGAGGGGCAATGGCTGTTTACAAGTGATAGGAAAAGGGAGAATGGTTTTAAACTGAGACAACGGAGGTTTAGGTTAGATATTAGGAGGAAGTTTTTCACTCAGAGAGTGGTGATGCACTGGAACAGGTTGCCCAAGGAGGCTGTGGATGCCCCATCCCTGCAGGCATTCAAGGCCAGGCTGGATGTGGCTCTGGGCAGCCTGGTCTGCTGGTTGGCGACCCTGCACATAACAGGGGGTTGGAACTGGATGAGCACTGTGCTCCTTTGCAAACCAGGCCATTCTATGAATGAATTCCTTCTCCAGGGAAAGGAGACAGGCAGTGCAAAGGGATCATGTAGTTGGTTTCAACAGTTGGATCTTTTCACTTAAATGTTGAGGGTACTTAGATGGCAAACTCCTGCTTTTTCCAGTGGGATGGGTATATGCCTTCAAACATCTACACTGTAAAAATGGAAAGGTGGTGCAAGCCGTGTAGTAAAGAAAAGGAGAATGATAAGACTGCAGTTTAGTCTGCAGACCCTGAAGAAGTTATTCCTATGCCATCCTATCTCACCAGCTTGAATTCGAATATTAATGTCCCGCTGCAGGTGGGAAGCCACAGAAAATCCACTTTGCATGGTCAGTACTGAATGGGATGAGTGCAACTGCTGTTGGTAGAGAAAGGGCTTTTCTTACAATGAGGAATGTGTATTGGGCAGGTTGACACAGGAGATGAACACTTCATATTTTGTAAGATGGAGTCAGTCCCATATCGTGTCTCCTTGGAATGTCTCACCTGGAGACTGTAGAATCACCAAGGTTGGAAAAGGCCTCCAAGATCATCTAGTCACACCATCCACCTATCACCAGTATTTCCCCACTAAACCATGTCCCTAAGTACAACACCTAATTGAGGAGAGGTAGAAAGACATTGCTTTTCTTTCCAATCCCCCCCCAAGAAATGCTATCCTTACAGTGGGAATTATGATTGAATCTTAATATTCGGTTTTGTGTGACCAGTCTGGACCATTCTGTCACCATAAGACAAATGTCTTTTGTCCTTCAAGACTGTCAGCTTTCATATCTCCGGTGTGTCAGGGGAGCTGTAGTTCTCAGAAAGCATGACTTTTTGCCTACTTTCTAAGGAATGAGAGTTTTTACTATAGTGGAAAATGTTCCACATCATAAATTTAACAATTACTGATTGTCATATGAGAAGGATGGCTTAAAGATTAAAAGCTGCAGACATTTAATTATTTGTAGGCAATTTTTGCTCGTAGAGGCCAAACACATTCCATGCTGCAAGCAAGACAAAGCGACATCACACCCCAGGTCTTTTCTTTCCCATCCTGAATAATGTTTTGCTGAAAGTTGTTCAGTCTATCCAGCCTTGTGATCAGTAAGCATAGGGCTGTCCTTCTTCTTGCATTAACTTGTTCCATGGGATTTGGTGATATATGTAGTAAGTCAGCTTCAGGCTGTTTGCTAGTTAATCTTTGGACAACTTTCTAGGACTCAGTTTACAAAATACTGCTTGCATAAGCAACCTCTATCCCTGTCTCATTCACCACCATGCGGGCATTAATCTGAATGTATTAGAGGATTGTCTCACACTGTCTGGAATTAATATTATGAAAGCACTGGCAGTTTAAGTGCTCCTAGCCCTCTTCCATATATAGGGGCTGGGCCAGACCCACCAGTGTTGAGACAGTCCTTGAGTTGGGGTCTATGAGTTGGGGTGTCACTCCATTAACCACAAATTTCTTTTTCTTTAGGTCCATTCCTGGTGATTGCTGATGTGTTTATTCAGGAACCATGGTCATCCTACGACAGGTGAGTGGAGCATTCCCCTCTTTAGCATTTCTAAATTTACCCCATCACCCCAAGGACTAAGAAGACTTCTTTGGGGGGAAGGGTCGAATCAGGCTATTTTTATCCTATTCTATTTCTCTAAAAGGACTGTTACAAGATGCAGGGATACTCATTAGCCTTAATCCTTGATTGGCTTAGAGGAAATCATTGCTCTGTGTGTGTAGTCCAGATTAACCTCATGAAGTATTCTGCTTCTATTTTCTCATCTGGGATGGCCCAGGAGCTGCACGTGAGTCCTGGATATGCAGAAGAGTAAGCCAACTTTTTGCCATCCAGGAAGAATGTTTACTGGATGAACTAATTTCTGATTTCAAATAGCAGTGCTGCTTTGGCTGTGCAAGAAAAGGAGGGGTTATTATCACATTTAAAAAGCATTAAGCTGTAGACTCGGAAATCATTTAGGGCTTCAAACTAGTTTTCCCTGTATCTGGGCATAATTTGAATTACAGAATCACAGAATCTTTAAGTTGGAAGGGCTACTAAGATCAAGTCCAACCGTCAACCAATCACCACCACGCTCACTAAACCATGTCCCCCAGTGCCACATCTCCATGGTTCTTGAACACCGCCAAGTGACTCCACCCCCTCCCTGTTCAGCTTCCTATAAGCTTTTTTAGACCAGATATTATTTTCTGCTCAGACTTCTCAGTTCATCTGCACAGGGTTTTGAGAGTATATAAGGAATCCACAGGTGAGCTCCTAAAAGTTATCAATGCTACTTGATACAGTATTCTGAGTTTAAAACATTATTTTAAGGTTTAATTACAAGACAAGAAAAACACTAAACCTCCAAACAACCTGAGGTTTTCAAAAAGCTCTTCCATTTACAGAAGGAAGTGGTGGAGTCTCTGTCCCTGGGGGTGTTGCAGAACCACAGAGATGTGGCACTGGGAGGCATGGTTTTAGTGGGCATGGTGAGGATGGGTTGGGTTTGGACTAGATGATCAAAGTGGTCTTTTCCACTCTTAATGATTCCATGATTCTAGGATTCTATTCTCAATATTTTGGAGCTGAGCAGGTTTTTGGTGACAAATATCAGCTTACATAGAACATTTCTTGCAAATCTCTCTGTAGCACGTTGGGGTGATCAAGGACCTTCATACTGAAATGCAGGAAGGTTGCCCAATTGTTTTGAGGTAACTTTACATGGTTTACCTCATCTTAAGGTTCAGTCTGAGTCAAAGATTTAAGTTATATATCTGTGCTATTCCTGATTAATATGACTTCTCAGACAATTTTCCCTCTGATTTTTTTTTTTTTTTTTTTTTCCAATTCTTGAATGCCTACAATCCTTCCCTCCCACCCTTTTCCCATGAAAACTTTCACAAAATCACAACACAGCCAAGGCTGGAGGCACCTCTGGGTCTGTCTGCTCTAACCATGTCCCAGCAGAGACTCTCAGGGCAGGATACCCAGCACCACATCCAGGGGCTTCTGGAGATCTCCAAGGTTGACTCTGTGCAGCTGAGCATGGAGGGCAGTGAACAGAACTGAACAAGGAGAAGGCAACACTCAGGGCTCCTACCCTGCTTTCTGTGCTTTCCATTCAGTAATTCAGAAGAAAAGACAATATTGTTCCCCAGCAGGGGCCCACAGGGAGCCAAACTTATCAGCTTTAGTCACTAGCAAATTACCGATGACAACTTCATTTCCTTGCACAAAGTAAGGGAAGGAATAAAAGGAGAGCTTCCCAAATTCCTGCCTTGGCAGCCAGACAAATTCATTTAGCTTGGCAGCACAGCAATAGTTTGTTTCTCCATGTTCTGCCTTTTATTTAATGCAGTGATGTTTTGAGAGTTGGATCTGAGACCAGGAGAGCATGGTGGAGAGTGCCTGGAGAGTGGCACATCACCACTTCACAATGAGTGGAGTTTGCCAAGCTCATCACTGTTCTGATGGCAAAGAGAAAAGATCTGTCACTTGAAACACGACCATTTGTGCCAACTCCCTCTTCTTGCTTGTGTGGACAACAGTAACATAACATGTTTTTATAGCTATGGTGTCTCGGTGCTCTAGATTTCCTGCAGACCAAGAGAAATGGCTTTAAGTTGCACCAGAGGAGGTTCAGGGTGGATATTAGAGAAAATTTCTTCTCCAAAAGAGTGGTAATGCAGTGGCACAGGCTGCCCAGGGAGGTGGTGGAGTCACTGTTCTTGGAAGTGTTCAAGAACCATGGAGACGTGGCACTGAGGGATGTGGTCAGTGGGGATGGATAAGGGTTGAGCTTGGGGATCTTAGAGGTCTTTTCCGACTTAAATGATTCTTCGATTCTATGACAAATCAGAAGCATTTATCTGCTGGGGATTAAAATGTGAAAGTATTTCCTGTAGGACCACGTTCAATGTTCTGTGAACTAGATTTGGTGTGAGGTCATACTGGATCACTCTGGTCTCCTGACCACATCCAGTGCATGCAAGAAGAATGGCTGATCTTACGAGTTTCTCCAAATGTTGACAGCCTGCCAACCAACTCTTGAGGTTATAGATAGAGAAGAGGAATTCGGAATGAAAAGAAACTACATAGACCTAAGTTAACTATGTAAATATAAACTAAGCTCACCCAGAAGTGAAGGCCCTAAGGGATCAAGCACTGCCTAAGTGCCTCCTGCTATAAAGCTCTTGTTTAGTTTAGCATGGAGGTGAAATGCACGCAGATGAAGGTGTCTCCAACTAATCTCGAGCCCTGTAGAAGCAAAAGCTTGGTTGGAAAACCTCGACTCTGCTTGTTTGGCTCAGCGGTGCTCCTTATGAGGTTGTTTCTGGGGGGCAATGCCAAAACCTCCCTCTTTCTCTGCAGCATTTCACCCTGCAAAGTCTGTACGATCTCTGGCATTCTTACAGCACAATATACAAGACTGAGTATTAAACATGCAAAACAGAAATGTCAACACCACAAAAGCCTCTGCGAGGATCCCTTTGCATTAATATTTAAGTGCTTGAATATGTTCAGCTTGGAGTCACCATCTGATTGTGGAATTAGTTTATGGTAATGATTTAGATAGCGTTGAATACCAGCCTGAAAGAAACTGAGCAAAATGACAAATGCTTTCTTTGTATCCTGGTTCTTGAACCTTCCCTATTTCCAGTCTGGTGAATGTGAGGAGGGCAGCAAATGTTCCTCTGATAATTTCTAACAGTGTACGTGTAAGTCCCTGGAGAGAAGACAAGGACCTTGCTAGGCTCAAGAAGATAGAACTGCAGATCTAGGACTGGAGAGTGGTGCAGTGAATCTAGAGCAGCTTGGGGCATGAGGCAACAGCAATGGGAGAGTGACAGAGAAGAGAACCATGTGACAGCTCAGGAAGCATCCCTGTTGATTGCAGGGAAACTGGACTAGATGGTTCCTTCCAACTCAAAGGATTTTGTGCTTTTATGATTCTACAAGCTTGCAATCCAAACCTTGCACCCACACCCATTTCAGCTTTAAACCTCCCAAAATAAGTCCGGCATGAACAACGCTGTCCTTGACATGTTCATATTTGTGTTTTCTGAAGGTATCTGTGGCTCCTGACAGCCACCTTTTCCTATGCCAGCCTAGGCTTTTGGCTAAAATTGCTCTTTCTCCTCCTTGCCATTTCTACAATGTTTATATTGTAGAATGTTTATATAGCGAGAAGTCACATTCCCTCCCAGCCTTGATATTGACTGAAATCCTCTCAAACTCATAAAACAAACTCCCCATTCCTCTTGTGACAGTAGCAGCCCTTTCTGCACCTGCCCCAGTTTAATTTCTTTTTCCTAACACCAGAATTGCACACAGTGCTGCAGATGAAAGAGATTTGTGCAGTTCATTAACGAGCAAGAATAGATTTTGTGATCGACAGCATCCACAGTGACGCTCCAGGAGATGTTTTTCCTTCCTGGGAGTAAGAATAGAAGAGAGAAGAGTTTGAAATCTCTCAGTCCATTCAGAAACATCTCCCTGCTGGGCTCTGTGAGCACTGTTTTCACCTGGAGCTGACACACATTGTTCTGGCCCAGGCTGATATCAGATAATAAGCATTCAGCGTTGCATCTCCAAGTGATTCACTATGCTATATGTTTTGATAGCAAGAAGGGGCAGGGGAGAAAACAAGCCTTGTTGTAGGTTTTCTCAGGGCTGATCTGTAATCATGTTATTATAAAAAGCAAAATGTAAGCCCACTGTTTGGATACTCTAACTCATAAACACTGAATAATTTAAGTCTTCTCCCATTTATGCCTTGTATCTGTCTGATCTATGAGTACGAGGCTTCCCTGGGTAGCTGTAATTCAGCAATGAGAAGTCCAGCACAAGCCAACCAAAGGGCACATTTGCATATAGATTGAAACACGAATCATTGGGAGCCATTCATTAGTTGCAGTGCTCAAGACATTTGGCATTTTAACAGCTCTCTGCATCAAATCCTTTCCATCAGATTTATGGGACAATTAAAGTGCTGGGGTAGCTGTGTGCAGAAAATGAAGCTGCAGGCAAGGGAGATGTTCTTGTAGTGCTATGGCTGTGGAATATAAATTGCATGATGTCAAAGAAAGGTAGTGAGAGCAACTTCAGTCCTGGTATGGAGATATCCTGCCTCTGAGAGAGTCTGTCTGAAACAGTTGTTCCTGCTGGTTGATATGTTAGACAAGTTCCCAGAATCCATCTTTCCCAAAGTCTGATCACTGGACACCTTATTCTATTTGTTCTCAACAGAAGGAAAATGTGGAGTTACATCTGGGGGTGAGTTTTCTTTTGATTTTGCAAGAGGCAGTAGCAAAATACCCAACCAATGGGACCTTCATTTGAAGGTAGAGGAAATCATGAAGCAGCCGATAATAAAATTTATCCTGAATTAATCTTGGGACATTGGGTCTCTCAAGGGAGGGCCTACATGGTTGGGTACAACTCTTGGAAGACATCTTGTCTTGCCTGATGATAATTTCTGTCAGAGTCCTTTAAGATGTCATTTAACTTGCTGAGACATGAGGTCTGGAGCAAGGAGAGAGAAATTCAGCCCCTTCAAGGCACATTTTTCTTTTAAGCCTTCCAACTCCTTCCAGCTTGACTCTGGAGGAGTTGTGCTGTTTGTGTAAGCTTTCTGTAAAGAAAATCATAGAACCCTAGAATGATTTGAATTGGAAGGGACTGTTAAAGGTCATCTAGTCCAACTCCCTTGCAAAAAAGAAGGACATCTTCAGCTTGATCAAGTTGCATTGGCTGGTAAAGAGAGGTTGGAAGTCCTTTGTTTCCCCATTCTGCACCATGTCCCAGTGGTAGAAGTCAGTGTGAAGGTTGATTTCCTCTAGTCCTCAATCCTACTACCAAGGATCTGTTTCCTGTTCTCAATGAGAAGAAGTAACTTCATCCCAGCAGTGGGCAGAGCAAAGGGGACCTGTCCCCTTCCCATCCCCAATCCTGCATACCCGCTTCCCTTCACACCAGATGTGTGGTACAGCTGTTGCCATGTATTATTTTGCCATGATCATTTTTCTTAAACAAATTTAATGTAATTTATTAATTTTTACTTTTTGCTATTATTTATAACCAAGGTCAGTTCTCAGATTGGATATAGGAACTGGAAAACAGGGATCTGGGGAAAGGGCAGAAATTTAGGGCAACAAGGTTGCCATAGAAAATATTTGTGATATGACAGCCCTGATGGATCCTGCTTTTCACGTGCTTCAGCTACAAATGACTGTGCAGCCATAGGTGACTATTCCTTCTCAACCTTCCTCTTCATCAAATTCCCCTTGCACTACTTGAAAGCATATAGCAACAAGGCACTGAGAAACAAACTATCAGTGTTTCATGGATTTGTGGTCAGAAACACATCATTGGAATGATGCTGATGTAAGATCATGAAAGATTTGTCCTTCCCAGTGTAAAATCCATTCCTTTTTTTTTCCATTAGCTGCAGAAGCATTTGTTCATACACAGTGTAGATTTCAAAGCATTCTTCATTAGAAAAGACAATATCTTAAGCCTGGCTTTCCTCCAGTTAGGTTCAAGAAGCTGTGCATGGCTCTCAGGGTCCAGGTAAAGGAAAGCAATAAGAGACCTTTCAATGGCACAAGCTATAAAGTTGAATTTCTCAGAAGTTGATCTGGAGGTAGAGAGAATGTCTGTTGAAGTGTCATTGTACAGACAATAAAATAATTTTATTGAACTTAAAAGCTAACTCGGAAGACAGAATTTCAATGAGAGCATCAAAATGATGCTTTCCACGTCAGTCCAATATTGTCATGAAAAGCTTTGCTGATACAAGTTTCTCAAGGCATATTAGGTTTTGCTAAACTGCACTCACTAAAAAAAAAGATTTTCAATAAGAATTTTGGGGAAGTAAATATACTTTTAGTCGTTTTACAAATGTAACCCAAAATAAGGTTTTACTAGAATATGCATAGAATACCTCTACTGAGGCTTTCAGCACTGGAAAAATGAGATGCTTACATGTCTATCAGGACTTGGAAATTTACAAGCTTACACTTCTGCATTACTTTTTTTGCAACTCTCTAAATAGAGATACTGATCAGCAGTAGTGACTGGCTGGTGACGTCCCCAGGCACAGCCAGAAAGAGGGAGTTGTGCATTCTCTGGTGTAATTGCCTTTTCCCTGTTAACCACATCTATGTGTATCCAAATTTTGTAGACATGAGATGGCCATATCATGAATCAGTCTTCCTCTGCTTTCTTTCCCTAATTACCCTTGCTGATATCTGCACAAGGGAAGTGGTAGCAGAGGAATGCTGCTGCTTGCTTGCACTGGGGAAAAGTCAATTTTCAAAGCTTATCGGGATTTCATCCTCCATTGGCAATTTCATAAAAGGAGAAAACTTAATGAACTACAGATTTTGAGGACTTCATTTTTGAACAGAAATTCCCTTAGTTACAGTGTGTTAGAGTTGGAAACATACATAAAATGGCCATGGTCTATCATACAGAGTAATCTGTCTCCAAAACTAACTGCTGGGAAACATCAAGGGACAAGTAAGCATACAGTGTAATTTCCTCCTAGTATTTTCCTGTCCTTTAGCTAATTTCCCAGCCTCCAACCATGAAATATCATCTCAGAGATTTCCCAAGCCTGATATGAGTTATTTGTTTAGTAGTCAGTCCCCAGTGCTTCTCCTTTCCAACTGTTCAGCTTCCCCTCAACCCTATAAAAACTCATTACTTCTACAGTTGCCCTGTTTACCTCCATAGCTTTGTGCTGAACTCAGTTCCTAATGTCCTCATTTGGTATTCCCTTATTCTTGTGTAGGAAGAATATTTTAAAGAAGGATCTCTACAGGCTTTCCCACAACTTATATTCTACCATAAGAATCCACATGGGCTACTGGTGAAGATAGGATGCTATCTTAGCTGGATGTTGGGTATACCTCTGCCTCACACATTTATTCACATGTCCTACCTGAACCAATTAATTTACATCCTGAAAGCATCACTCCCTCCACGCTGTTTAAACTTTTCCCAGAATCACTTTAGTAGAACCCAGGAGAAAAAGGTGTTGGCTCATTTTGTCTGCTGAAGAAGAAAGAGCCAAATGCTGCTTGTCTTTAAGACTGGGAAAAGTGCCTATTTGGGATAGAACTTTCCACACCATATCTCCAAAACCATTTGTGCAGCCAACATGAATGCAATGTGAGCAATTTAAATGCATCTCCTACCACCCGGCCAGCCCTTTTATTGCCGGCAACATTGCTGGCCAGTGACTCTTAAGGTCACACATTGTATTTTCATGATCTGCAAATCACTTTGTAAAGGGATTTTATTACCCCTTAACCCCATAAAATCGCTACATTCAGTGTGAGGCAGACAGACAGCCCTTTCCCATCAAGTAGATGCTTGAAGTTAAACAGACTCACATCCAGCAAAATGCAATGGCGGCAGTAACCGTATTTCCACGACAATTCTCTGTCAGTCTGTTCCTTATGGAAATGTAGGCATAATGACTATCTCTTTGCAATAATACTTTGGCAGTCTCAAAATTAAGGCTATATGGCAACATCAGAGTATCTCAAAACAACTATAAAATTGATGAACATTTTTCACACAAATTAATTTCAGTTTGTATGATGTAGGGTTTTACATGAGCACCAATCAGCTGGCTGTTGCTGGTCCAGGATGTCTAGGAAACAAGCAAACCAACAATAAGACAGAGATTTTGTTTCCAGCAGTAACATTTAATACAGTTCTTCTGCAATGCAATGTTTCCATCCTAATCTGGATAAAATGCAAGACAACATTCCTTTGGAGGACATATACACCTATGCAGACTGTGCAAACAGAACTCTCCTTGTAACAAAATTCCTAGGAGGAAAATAGACAGTCTCTACAACATAAAAATTAGTTGCTGTTCCAAAACCATGCAAAGCTCATTTCTTTTAAGGTTCTTCCTCAATGATGTTCCCAACAACCATGCCTGCAATGTCTGTCCCATCTAGTGGACGAGGGAAAAGCTGTTGATGTAGTCTACCTAGACTTTAGTACAGTCTTTTACACTGTCTCCCACAGTATTCTCCTGGAGAATTTGGCAGCCTGTGGCCAGGACCAGCTATGCTCTTTGTTGGGTACAAAACTCTCTGGATGGCCTGGTGCAGAGAGTGGTGGTGAATGGAGTTAAATCCAGTAGGTAACCCATCATGAGTGCTGTTCCACAGGGGTCGGTATTTGGGCTGGTCCTGTTTAATATCTTTATTGATGATCTGGATAAGGGGATTGAGTGCACCCTCAGTAAGTCTGCAGATGATACCAATTTTGGAGGAAGTGTTCATCTGCCTGAGGGTAGGAAGGCCCTACAGAGAGATCTGGACAGGCTGAATCAATGGGTAGAGGCCAACTTCAACAAGAGCAAGTGTTGTGATCAGAACAACTCCATGCAATACTACAGAATTAGGGCAGAGTGGCTGGAAAGATGTCCATGGGGAAAGGATTTAGGGGTGCTGGTTAACAGCAGGCTAACAAGAGCCACCAGTGTGCCAAGGTGGCCAAGAATGCCAATAACATCCTGGCTCGTAACATAAATAGCTGGTAGGACTAGGGTCATTGGCCCTGTGTATTTGGCACTGGTGAGGCTGCACTTCAAGGGCTGTGTTACACCAAGTCCCTGGAGCATGTCCAGAGAAGGGCAAAGAAGCTGTGAAGGGTCTGGAGCATAAGTCTTATGGGGAGCAGCTGAGGTAACTGGGACTGGAGAAGAGAAGGCTCAAGAGAGACCTTACCACTCATTACAGCTCCCTGAAAGGAGGGTGTAGCAAGGTGGAGGTTGGCTTTTTCTTACAGATAACAGTGATAGAATGAAAGGAAATGGCCTTAAGTTGTGCCAGAGGAGTTTCAGGGTAGATATTAGGAAAATTTTCTTCTCAGAAAGAGTGGTGATGCATTGGCACAGGCTGCCCAGGGAGGTGGTGGAGTCACCATTCCTGGAGGTGAACCATGGAGATGTGGCACTGATGGACTGGTGGGTATGGTGGGGATGGTTTGATGGCTGGACTAGATGGTCTTAGACATTTTTTTCAACCTTAATGATCCTGTGAGTCTATGATTCTATGTCTTGATGATTACATATCAAGGAACAAATCTAAAAAATCTTGTTTTGTTGTGTTTTGTTTTGAGGAAGTGGCAATTAGTTAGCTTTTAATAGCTGGTGATTATTTGATGAAATCTGAATTTTGGAGCTGGCTTCTGGGTTTGTGTGTGCAAAAAGGACTGATGTTCAGAGTGGCTTCTAATCACTCTCTGAAATACAAATCTCTTAGAAATGTACCCAGCAAGCTATAAACCATCATCTGCCATCACATCCCAAGCTCTCAGTGCACACTTGTACATGTTCTGGTCCAACAAAACAAGCATTTTGGTTGATTCTGACAACTGCAGCTGAAACAGTGAAAAATGATAATCATCCTATCTCTATTATATTGCACCAGGTTGGAAACTTCACTTTTTCTCTGTTTGCAGACTGTGTTAAAGTTTGCCTAGCTGAACGTCCTGACTGTTTCCTTTATATATCAATTCCTTCATACCCTGACCAACCTGGCTGTGCTCTAGGTTTCCGACCTTTGGCCAGAATCTTAATACACCAGTGTGATGGTGTGAAATTTGGGCACCCTCTACCATACCTCATTCTGCTTCACTTAGGTTATTATTTTCACAAAAGTTGAATTAAAACTCATGGAGAAATCATCAGAAACCAAATTCTTGATGCATTTGGCAGTTCCAGAGAATTACAGCAGATGGGGCTGGTATTTTGTTGCTGGCAGCCCATGGAGCATACCTGTGCTTGGTCCACCTCAGCTCTCAGAGGGATTCACCATTAGCAATTGTGAAGCTCTCCAGGCATGATGGGCAGAAGGGCCTGAAGAATCCATGAAAGTGGCTGCAATTGCAAATTTGCTCCGCTTTTCCATTTCAAGAGGGATTTGGAGAGTTGTTCTGCAGCCATGGCACAGAGTCAACTCTGGAGTCCCCACACCCACAAGGCAAGCCATGAAATAAAGATGTTTGTGTGGGGTTTTGATAAACACTTGAGCAGTTCATTCTGTTATCATTTTCCTGGTGTCATGGTTTTATGATTTTTGGTTATCAGTGTTCCACATCATAACATCACTGGGTGTTTGACTGTTGATGCTCAAGTTTCAGGTGCCTGTCTGGAGGAGAAAAGAACATCAGGTGACACCTGGTGACAAAAATGTCTAGATTCTTCATAATTTCAAGATATTCTTGAAGTAACATTTTGGAAAGGAGACTGCCATCATTGAGGCTGGTACCAAAGGGACAAAAAACAGTATCAAGATGGTTTCTATCACAAGCATTTCTAACATGATTTTTATTTTGCCATAATGCTTCATTTTCATTCCTCTCAGAAACCAGCTTTTTAAACACACTCTTGGAGCAGTCCACATTATCTTTAGCAGTCATAGCATCAGCTCCCTCAGGATGCTATCGACTGAGCTGAAAACTAACCTTCCTCCAGACCTCACAGCTTCCTCAGTAACCAAGACAACCCTCAGTGAAAAAGCAGTGCAAGTGCGTAAAAGGGGCAGTGCTGCTCAGAGCTGACATGGCAGTGATAGAAAGGCAACACTGCTCCTTTTTCATTCAGTATTTCCAAAGATGAGACATTTTATTTTAAATATTAGAGCTTGTCTAGACATATCAATGCCACTTTGGCTAATGTAGGCCCTCAGCACAGACAGGTTTCTTCTAGAAAATCTGCATTTACACAAGCACAGGTTACTCCAAATGGGAGAAATACATTTTAAGGATTTCTTTACAGTATATCCATATTTTTGTTCCTGCGGCCATAGATGTACAGATTAGAATAGTCCATCTCTGTTAAGTACACAAGGACTAATTGCAGACTCAATGAGGTTGTGAAAAGGCAAGGAGGAGGGAAGGGAGAGTCTGAAGTAAAGAAATGAAAGAGGAAGAATCTTCCCAAAGCATGAGAGATAATCAGCTGCCTCCACCTGCTGAATACTCTGAAAGAGACTTGGACAGGTTGTGTATGAAAAATAAAAGAGATTTTAATCATAGATGGTGGAAAAATCCTGCTTTGTTTCCCCAGAAATAGAATCAGGTAAAACTGAATGCGTGTCATTGTTTCTGGCTTCTCTGAACAGCCTTTCTGGGCCAGGATGATTAACACTGCTTCAAATTTAGATTTCTATGCCCAATCTTTTGTTGTTTTCTCCCCACCACCAGTGCTTTCTATTCTTTCCCCGCTCCTTCACTGAGGCTTACTGCCCAATGAGCCATTCAGAGGCTAGCAAAAAAAACCTGTGAAAATGATGCTGCTGGGTTAATTCCCTGAGCCAGCACACTTCAGGATCAAACCAAAACCAAAGAAAGGGACAGGAACAGGCAGCCTGGCTGTATTTTCCTGCCACGGGGACTTTCTGGAACAAGAAAACCTCCTGAATTGTGCTTAGTCCCACCTCCCTAAAGCTTGCCACGAAGAATGACATGATATAGGAAGGACATAAAGCTATTAGAGAGCATGCAAAGGAGGACTACAGGGATGGGGAAAGGCCTGGAGGGGAAGAAGTGGGAGGAACAGCTGAGTACCCTTGGTTTGTTCAGTCCAAAGCAGAGGAGGCTGAGGGGAGGCCTCATGGAGGCCTACAGCTCCTCATGGCAGCTGCAGCTCCTCACAGAGGGGCAGTGCTGATCTCTGCTCTCTGGTGACAGACCAGACTCAAGGGAACAACATGGAGCTGTGTCAGGGGAAGGTCAGGGTGTGAGGAAAAGGCTGTGCCCTTGTGGGCAGTGGGCATGGAACAGGCTGCCCAGGGCAGTGGGCACAGCCCAGAGCTGATGGAGCCCAGAGAGCATTGGGACAGCGCTCTCAGACACTGGGTTTGGGTTTGGGTGGTGCTGTGTGGGGCCAAGGGTTGGACTCGGTGATCCTCGTTCGTCCCTTCCAATTCAGGATATTCTGCATTCTTAGATTCCACGCTTCTATTCCTCCTGTTTTGATTTCCCTGCTTTCTGGCTTGCTAGATTTGTATTCCTATGATTGCTCTGCTGTCTTGCTTTGGATGCCTTCTGTTTACATTTAGGACAGTGCCCAGCTTTGGGGCTCAAAAGCTCAGTCGTCATTTTCTGTTCCACTTCTGCATCTTATCAGATTTTGCAGCCCCATCCCAGGGCGGTGGCCATCAGCTTTTTGTGCGAGACCTCACCAGCTCTGCTTTGGCACAGCCTAATCTTCTTGCAACGTCAACGGATTGAGGATGGATTCTCCATGTCTTCCACGTCAGTAATGCTGCTCTCCATCAAATAGGAGTCATGGATTAAATTCTCTATCTCCGTGTTTGTCTGCCTGCTTAAAACCCACTCCTGAGCCAAATCCCAAACAGTCAACAACAAGCTTCTTGCCAAAACCCAGGAATGAGGGCAGGAACCTCGCACCTCCAGTCAAATGCATTATTTTTGCCCCTTTGAACCAAATAGGTGAATGCTGGGACTGGTGCCATGTTTTGCAGGTTGGTTTTTTCCCTGCTATCAGTATTGAAATTACAGGCTGAGTGAGCAGTGCATTGATTATTGAATTATTTAACGATCCTTCCTGTGTCTCTGCCTGTGTTTCAGAGAGCCTGTGGATGCAGTGTGTTAACCTTGGCTGACAGCTGGTGCCTGATGCACTATGAGAAAATGGGAAGAAAATATTACTTATTTATGAAAGAGCAGCAGCAAAATTATTAGGGTGGCTGATTATAAGTGTGTCTCTTGCACCATGTTTTTTTGTTAAGTAGAAATTCAAGATTTTTTCTTTCCTTCCCAGAGATGCTGATGGCAGTTTTGCAAATAAAGATGAGTGCAAAGAATAGAGATGAGCACTCCCAGTTCTCCCCTGGGTGGCACAGCTGTAGATCCAGGAGTAGGCCCATTAAAATGAGCAGCATATGGCCAAGTAATCAAGAGCTGAATTGAATCAGACAGGTGATATCTGGAGGTGATGACAGGTGTTTTTAGCAGAGTGCAGGCTATGTGCTGCCCAAAGGATTCAGGTAATTGTTGAAAGTCCATATAATCATAATGTGCTATGATGCACCAATACATTTGGACATCAGACACTGAAACTGGGAGATGGGGGAATGCATGTATTTGAATCTGCGTGCACTAAGGAATTTCTTCCTGACAAGCAGCAAGGAAAATAAATAGTAAATAAAATGCTCAGCTTGGACCAAGTTCTCCAAACACGTGGGTATATGACTATGCCTATTTCCAAAAAAAAAAAAAAGAAAAAGGGATTGTTTTCCATCAAGTCTCAGAGGCACTGCTCACAGACCACATTTGGCACACGCTGTGTATTGACAGCCATTCTATAGCGTGTCATCTTTGTTATATTAGAAAAAAGTACTTTTTCTCAAAGAGAATCAGCGGAGAACTGCTGACCTGAGTCTGCAGGCAGCTTCAGCCAACCAGTGAATTTCCATGCCTGTTATTAGGTTAAGCAAAGAGCAGCCCTGGGGACCTTTCACTGTCTGTGTAAGGGACCGGAGCTGCCACACCTAACTTTGGGCAGGCTTCTACCTCCAAACTTCACCCAATCCAGTGTCAGCTGACCTAGTTTAAATATCTATTCTATGTAACTTCAGAAATGCTTCTTTCTCTCCTTGATTATAGCAGAGATCTGGATATCCTGAGCATATAGGTTAGTGGAGTCCCACACAATGTTTCACTGAATAACTCAGCTTTTCAGTGACAGTTTCAAATAACCAGCTGAAGGACATTTCTTCTGCCCTGATATGTTTTCTGTGGGCCTCAAAACCACGTTGGTGCAAATCGAACCCAAGCTATTATGAAATCCACCTGTTGTAAGGGCAGCTCTCGCAGGTGGAATTCTCCTTTTTGTCTCCAGCAGTGATGCTCACCCCATCACCACAGCAGGGCTTAATGAGAGCTCAGGTCTCAGTAGCAGCACAAAGCTATTCCTTGTGTTACACTGATTCCTTAGGATAAGAGTTTTCCCCTCGCTATGTGTGTACTCTCAGCTGGGCCTGCTGCTGCAGAGATGTAGCAAATCATCAGATCAGGGTCCAGCGTGGCTCTTTGGACTCGTGCTTCTGTCTCTGCTGTGAGGAGCTAATGTTACCCTGGGGAGCTGTAATCTAAACCGGATGGCATTGCTGACAAGCTGCCAGCCAGCTCGAGGTTTGTTTTCCTCCCCTGCGTCCCTCCCCTTCTCATCCTAAGTATGTTTGTTTGTTCTCATGTAAGGTGTAGCACTTTCTCTTAGATAAAGAGTGCTGATAGGAGGATTTTGCTATTGCTCTGCCCCTCGGTGCATGCAGAAGGGAGGCTGGTTTCCAAGCTGGGCCATCCCTTCTGTGGGATGGGATTTCCCATTTCCAGGAGGCAGCATGCTTGGACTATTCAGGCTATGTTGTGCCAACAACAGATGCCTCTGACTGAGATATGTGGCTCTAACAAGTCCCTGGAAACCTCCTGCTAGCAAGGGAATTATGTGAAAAATATACAGTAGAAATGTGTGGAATTTCAAGTCTTCAGCAGCCCAAGGGAAAAGCTGAGCACACTCATTTAATGGCACTACAGTGACTGGTCCAAGCCCTCTGGGCTCCCTTCTCTGCTTTGTTTGAAGGATAACCTCAGGCAAATCCCTTGTTTAGTCCTTGGCAGCACATGCTGATAAGCAGCCTCAGAAATGTGGTACAGGGCACAGCTGATCAATAGTCACAATGTCTGCAGTAATACTGAGTGAGATAAATTTATTGGCTATTTTTTCTTAGTTTTACAGTTCATCCACTGCTCCTTTCACAGCAGCATAGTAGTGAGGAAAGGAAAGCTAACAAGTAAGGAATATTTGTAGGACTCAGCTCAACTCCAAAGAGTTCATCCTGTGGTTCCTTTATACATATTTATTCAATCTTTCCTTTCATATGGACCTTGCCATTGATTGTTGCTTTGACTGAGCATCTGTATAAATACATAAAAATATAAATGAGCACTGTGTGTTCAGGTCATGATGGAGGTGGACATCTCCCATGAGGACGTCATATTTGACCTGTCTTCTCCTTACATTACTATTTCATCTCATGTACAATTTTGTTTGCTCTTTTGGCAGACTGTAGACATCCTCAATCTCTTACCTGGCTTTGTATTTTTGAAACTCAACCTATTCATTATATTACACGGCTACTAGACTTAAACACTTTATAGAATCGTTTGAGTTGAAAGGGACCTATAAGGGTCATCTAGTCCAACTCCCCGGCAACGAACAAGGACATCTCCATCAGGTGCTTATAGTCCTGTCCAGCTTGACTTTGAATGTCTTATTTTCCAGGACTTAAACCTACAAAGTTGTTAATTCATCATCTTCTCCTTAGACTAGGACTGCTTCACTGATGTCACTGCTGCTCTCAGATGAGCAGAATTAGCACAGTAGAAGTTTGGTATATTCATCATCTACAGATGTTCATGGTGACTGTGTCCTATCGGAAGATTTATAAAGCCTTCTTTCCCTCCTCTAGAGAGCTTTCCATAAAAAATATATCTTCTGTGTCACGGGCAAGTGGCTCAAAAACCCTGTGGAATCAAGGCTTCACTAGAATTTTGTATTAAAATGTTAATAAATGAGAATTGCATTGAAACTTTAGCAGCTTTCTGTCCAGCCGTGTATTGTTCTGATCTGTGCAAATCATGCTGACTTAGGCTCTACATTTCTGTAGAAGATACTGTGCTCTATCTAGAGAATGGTCTTTCTACACAGAGGAAGGGATTCAAGAAAAGGGTCTGTAGAGAGAGCTGTAGAATAGTGCAACATTCTTATCTCCATGGTCCCCATGTTTAGCACATTTTTGTTCACAGCCCAGGCTTTTCTCTCAGAGGTTGTGCTGCTCCAAACACCATCTACTCAATTATTTAAAATTCAGTTGCTATGGATCTACTCAAGGTGATCAGTTTAAAGAAAATGCAGATGGCCTCTGGTTTTGAGTTCCCGCTGCGCTTTGGTTAATTTGGTATGTAAAGGTATTAGGTTAATTAAATGCCATGTGTTGCATGGAGACTGGCTGCATTTGTGGATTAATCGGCACCCAAGTGTGTTCTGTGCTGGTTGTCCTCAAACTGGCAGCATTTTTTTTTTTCACTAAGAAAGTAAAGAACCGAAGAGAAGCCAAGGGGAAATGAAGAGTTTTTCTGTTAATCTTGCAGTCGTTTCTCTGGCTCTGGTGTTTGCAGTGTCCTTCAGGTCTCTGACTAAGCTTCACTCCTTACTGCAGAGACTGCAAGAATTTAAGTGAAGAGAAGAAAGTTGTTCACTTTGCTTTGAGGATCCTACAATATTGAGTTGTACAGGGCGAGTATGACTGGCGGATGGAAGTTTTTATACTAGAAGATCTTTATCAAAAGCCAGATTGTGAATGAGGTCAGTGGGTGCCTTACATGCAGCAGGCATGGCCATGCCAGAGGTCTGAAGCAAACCAGCCACATCTCTCTGGCATTCATGGTGGAAAAAGTATAGAAGGCAGAGGGCGGCAAACACAGCTGCAAGATTTTGGAAATGCTGAAGAGAAAGAAAGTCGTCTTCATGCAGCCATGTGCTGAAGTGGTGGAAGATCAGGACAGAGACCAGGGCAAATGGACACTGCTCCGCAATGTCAACCAGGCCGTGAAGCCTACAACTATTCTAGCGGTAAGATAGGGGGTCCCAGGCTACTATTAGCATGGCTGGGAGCTTTTAAGCTACTTTGAACAATAGATCTCTCTGTCTGATTACATCCTTCAGCTTCTCTCACCTTCCTCCTGAGCCTTTGAGACCCCCATCCCAGGTGCTGTTGCTCCCATGGTGCAGCCTTGTTGTCCTTGCACTTGGAAGCCCCTCCTAAAGATCCTCTTTGTTAATTGAGCTGATCTCTGTGTGCGCCCATCACGGTGCTCCCTCCTCTTGCCCCACTCTTTGACTGTTATTGCCCTTAGGTTGTGAGGTGCCAACAGCAGAGTCCACCACTGAGCCTTTGGAAAGGCTCCAGCACCTCATGGCTGCTTTGGGGAGGAATTGTTGGAACATGGGACATGGTTTTAGTGGGCAATATTGGTGATGCATGGATGCTTGGACTAGATAATCTTAGAAGTCTTTTCCAGTCTTAATGGCTCTATGATTCTAAGACTCTATGTCAACACTGTAAAGTGCTTGGTGGTATTTTCACTCTTTTATTGCTTGTTTTGGAAAATAAACAACATTACGCCAGGCATGAGGGAGGTTATGCAACTTACAGGCCAGTCCACTGGAGCTGATAAATGCATGAATCACCCTGATATACCCTGAAATCCCCAATATATTTGCTGTTATTTGGGCTGATCCAAAAGTGGTTGCATTAGTGGAAGAAATGTCAACTGACTTTCATGGGTTTAACATAAAATTCATTAAAGTGGAGAAAAGAAATAGGTCGCCAGTCTTAAAAGTGATGTTATTTTTTAACCCAACCGGACCTTCCTGAGCTTACTAGCTTAGCCCATCCCATAAGACTTGTGTTGGGTTTTTTTTTCCATCAGTATTAAGAATGGCATTAAAATGTGTTTAGAAGGAGTATTTTGAGGGGACAAGCAGCCTGTGCATTAGGTAGTCAAAGCACAGGAGTTGTCCTAGTGGTAGTACAGGATCAATTTACCTTGGGGATAGAAGACTGCCTTTTTATCTTAGTTGTGTAACAGAATATATGAAGCAGGCTGCCTTTACAACTTTTTTTTTTTTTTTTTTAAGGGAAAAAAAGCAATGTTACAATTTTTTGTTTTCTTGATCTAGAGCAATTTTTACCCAGCTGATGAGGTGTGTCAGAAGGGCTTTCTGCTGAGCAGGGACTGAACTCCCCAGCTCTGCTCTTGCTGATACCTTGATCAAGTTACCTACCTTGTGCATGAATTTGCCCAGCTCTGCAGGTGAGATAATACTGCTGAGCACTTTGAAATGCTTTCAGAGTCTTGGATCAAAGGAGCTAAGAAATAAATATTAATATAAACTGATTTATAATGTATGTGTGCATGACACTGTTTTCATATGTGTGGATTCTTTTCCTTTTTAACCAAGTTATGGGATGTGAGATAAGGCAGTTAATGAGAAAAAGATCAGATTATATTTGTTACAAGTTGCGTGAAGATATTTATTGAAATGCTGTAGCAGGACTTTCTGAGGAAAAGGAAACACAAAGGACCAGATCCTCACTGCATGTAAGCAGTGTGACTGTCAATATCCAGGTGAAGCCTAGCAATCAGCTTCCAAGGGTGGGAACCACCTCAGAATGGCTGTGAATCATTGTGTGTATCATTTCTCTAGGTGTTGATCCCTGGGTGTAACCTGACATCACTGTGACAGATGTGTAGTCTGGGTAGTGGCAGGCAATCCTATCTGCAGCAGTGGTATGGAACTAAATGATTGTTGAGGTCTCTTCCAACCCAATGATTCTAAGATTTAGGAGAAAGTTTTTCACACAGAGGGTAGTGGCACACTGGAACAGGTTGCCCAAGGAGGTTGTGGATGCCCCATCCCTGGAGGCATTCAAGGCCAGGCTGGATTTGGCTCTGGGCAGCCTAGTCAAATGGTTGGCAACCCTGCGCATAGAAGGGGGGTTGAAACTAGATGATCTTTGAGGTCCTTTTTAACCCAGGCCATTCTACGATGAAGTCCCTCTGAGCAAGTATATGTTGGAACAAGCTTCATGTTGCTATATGTCTCCAATTCCCACTGCCTGAAGCAGAGTTGAAGGTTGGCCATCCATCCATGGGGTCAAACAAAATCTATAAGCACTCCATCCACAGAAATGGTCAATAGTGGCTGTTGAGAAAAGAGGCTATAACAGTGCATATGCAAAGGGATCCTTTCAGTTGTTTGCTCTCCTCTCTCCTAGTCATTTTTCAGGACTTCAGAAAATAGATACTACTGTATTTCCACCATGCTTCATAGGTACCAGTGGAGCTGGCCTGCAGGAATATGGCATTAGATGGGCGTCTTGATCTTAGAAATTCACAATGTCAAACCCAGTTGCATGAAAAAGTACATTTTCTTGGTTGTTGCAAAGATTACTGATGACAGTTGAGGTGGAAAACTGATGATAAATGAGGTATTAGGAGAAATTTCTTCTCAGAAAAAGTGGTAATGCATTGGAATAGACTGGTCGTGGAAGTGGTGGAGTCGCTGTCCCTGAAGGTGTTCAGGAACCATGGGGATGTGGCACTAAAAGGACATGGTCAGTGGGGATGGGTTGGGGATGGGCTTGGGAACCTTAGAGGTCTTTTCCAACCTTTATGATTCTGTGATAATTTAACTAAGTAGCTCCCAAATGTAGCACCTCATTCCATTGACGTTAGGGATGGGAAATAATTTTGCCTTGTTTCAAAGAGTCCTGCTTGAGATTTTAGTTTTGGGTTATTTGTGGTTTTGCTTTTTGCATTGGGGGAAAAAAAAATGATGGAAACCTTTTTTTGCATTCATTTAATACCTGCAAAGCTGAAGAGCAGATAGTCCCTGCCCAGCAGAACTGACAGAGGTTTATAGGATGACCAATGACACTATGGGTGGGTAGGGATGAACAGAGGTTAACTTTGTACTCTGTCTTCCAAAACAAAAACAAGTTCTCAAATGAAGCAAGACATTTCTGAAACACACGAAAGGACACAGATTGTCACGCTGTCACTAAACTTTTCCTTTGAGATTATGGTTGCCAACGTTTTTGCACAGCTTCAGGAAGGAGCCAGGCACGCTCACAGTAGACAAAAAATACTGAGAAATATTAATGCAAAGAGCCCACCTACAAATTTCTGTAGCTGGAAGACCTCTTGGGGAAGTGTTCCTCCTCCAACCCTACTCCCACAACCCATCTTTGAAAAATGGATGATACATGGTTTGCAAAGAAAGCCATTTGACTTGTACCAATGTCTTGGGTAGAAAACTTCAGGATCTTTTCTCCCAAGAGATTCTGAGCCTTATGCAGCACTAGACATAACAGTCTTCTCTTTGTTTGCAGGGGGATTATGTGTGGATGGACCTCAAAACCGGTCGGGAATTCGATGTCCCCATTGGAGCGGTGGTTAAACTGTGTGACTCTGGACAGATCCAAGTTGTGGATGATGAAGGCAACGTAAGTATGAAGGGTCGTGGTTGCTCCTCAGCTCTGTAGCTGTTGTGGGCACAGGTCCTAGGTAGTATTAAATGCATGAACTTAGGTTGTATTTGAAAGCCAAACTTTATTTGAATCTGATTAAAGGTGATGGGATTCTCTCCATTAATATCAGAAGATATTAGAACTGGGCCATGGCTTCAGAAGCAGTCCCACCTCTGAACCAAACTCTTGCCAAATAGAGACAGCACAACACTTCAAATATAGTAGATCTAATTTTGCTCATTCCCATTGTTTCCAGAAACTTGAAGAAAAGGGCTTATAACAGGAGATTCCTGTTGACTTTTGTCACAGGCTTCTCATGTGTCCTTGGAAGCTAAAACTGTGTCTCTACCTTTGCGGCTGTACTCGGAGTGAAGTAGTGAGACGCTTCTTGAGTACAACGATGATTCAGTCTGTTTTAAGGGAGCATCCATATTACAAGCAGAGAGTGACCTGAGGATGTTTTTTGTCCTTTATCTCTTTTGATAAACCTTGGTTCAGTTAGATCCTTGTGTCCGGTTTGTAGTGACTTTTTAAGTCCTTTAGAATTGATCAGTCTAAATAGAATTCCATCAATAGATGTGTAATTTACCACCTCGTGCATCTCTCTCTGCTTTTTCAAATCATCTTTTCTATTCTTAACAATGTTTTGCAGCAAAGGGCTAACGAGTGATGTGGAAATGTAGTTCTTTGAAAGGAAGAACAAATTGTTATTTGTTAAAAACACCTTTGACCTGTTGGATGTCCATGCTGCCCCAAATTATGCTCCTGCCAAGATGGCTAATGTCTCATGTCTCTTGCCACTCTAGTAAACCAGAAGATGTTTTCCTTCTTCTGCTATGAATCTCTCAAATGACTCCTTGACATGTCTCAGTGATAGAAGCTATGGTCTGTGTGCTATTGCTCTCCCATGCATGCTCTTCTACTTGGTCCTTCTGCCTAGGACTGTTTATGCCCCTTGCCCTAGCAGTTTCCATTTGACTCATCTTTCCCTGACCTCACTCTCTTCCCAGGAGCACTGGATTTCCCCGCAGAATGCCAGCCACATCAAACCCATGCACCCCACCTCCATCCACGGAGTGGAGGACATGATCCGCCTGGGGGACCTGAATGAGGCAGGAATCCTTAGGAACCTGCTGATCCGCTACCGGGAGCATCTCATCTATGTGAGTATCTACCCCATCTCCATCTACTACTCTGCACTGTATTTCCAGCTCTCCTTAGCTCTTGGAAACCCACATGGGTTTTTCCCTTATTTAAATAAGCAACCAGGTTTCTAGGAACCAAATAGTTGAGTGTTTCTGCACTGGTATGTTGGTCTTCTGTGGAAAAATCATTGCAAAATTTACAGTTGCCCCAGGGGAAGCTGGAGACCCTATTACATGTGATGAGCAAAGTCCCAGCCACCTCTCTATGCAGCCCCTGTTGAAGTTTTTGGAACACATGTCAAGTTTGTGCACATACAGTAAACAGTTTAACCCAGGCCACATGCAGGGTGTAGTAACCATAAAGAAAAAAGACTTTGGTAACTGTAAGCTGGATGTGGCCTTTCTGCATTTTCCCAATGAACTGTTAAGTCAACCAACCCACATGGCTGAAAAGAGCTATTGCTGGAGGTACAAGGACTGGAGAAAGGATGAGAAGATGCACATAGGAATAACCGTGTACTATGAAGTGAGCAGCTCAGAGCAGAGCTCTAAGGTACCTGCCCATTTGTGTTTGTAACCTCTGAAATCCTGACAGCTGAACTTTTAGGACAGTAGTACCACTCCTTAGGTTAGCTTGGTCATGTAACAACCAGTGGGCCCACTGCAGCTTTTCCAATCCAAACAGACATTCAGAAATCAAGGTTTTTATGGGGAGCCAGCAGGAACTGAGCCACACTTCTGTGACAGCACCTCAAAAACCAAATAGGACAAGAGTAAGCATTCTACTCTCTGAGTTGTTTTTTTTTCAGTATGCTATATACAGGATAGTCTGGTGCACGTTCTGGTGATGGAAGAGAGGAAAGTGTGTGCTTGCCACTAGTAAATGAACTCAAACAACTACGTAATATGATATTATTGCTGGGTATTTCTCCCATGTTACAGCTTTCTGCCACTCAGGTGAGTACCTGCTGTGCCTCTGAAGGCCTTTTCAAGGCAACCTGGAGATCTACTTTTTAAAAGGCTCTAGAGATTACTAGTTTTTGAGGCCAGAGGGAATTGCAATGAATTCTGATCTGCTAGACAGCGTAAACTAACAGACCATACACATCCTTGATTTTTTGCATCAAGTCTGCTTGTTCTGCTTGTTGTCCAGTGCCTTTTTAAAGGATTGTTTTGGATTGGAGCTGGGCAGTGATGGAGAACACATCACCCTGTTACAAAGGCTGCTGAAAAGATTGACCACCTATTCTCTCATCTCGACTCTACAAAATGAATTCCTTCTTTCATAGGTGAATTTCAGTTCTAGAGGAAGAGGACAAAGCTACTAAAAAGGCACTCCTACATTCCCAGAAATGGAAGAAATACAGATTCCCAAACGCCTTTCTCACTAAAGCACCTTGTTTGGTGCCTTATGTTGTCAGTTTAGAGAAAAAGGTATAATGAGAAAATAATTCAGATGTTAGATGAGCTGAGTTACTCCCTGGAGCTCTTGTTAGGGGATTTCAGCCATTTATAATGATAAAATAGCAAAAGTTAACCAAATTTGTAGTTGAAGTGTGCACTGAGCATCCATGATAGTCACCAAAGGTATTATTGCAGCCAACAGATCCAAGACTGCCTTTTGGCTGTCTAGATATGGGTATCTGGTGGATGAGGTGAATTGCTGTAGAGTTGGGTAGGGCTCAGATATCCTTGAAAACATTACGTTGGAAGGAAAGTTAGGGTTGGATGTCTACAGTCCAAATTCCAGCTCAGCACCTGTCCACTTTTGAAGTTTGATGTCATACTCATGTGAATAATTGAATTCAAGCAACCTGGATGCCACCCAAGATGTACAGGTAGCCAATAGTTTGAGGTGATTGACTTGTTCACAGAACAGGCTTTTCATATCTGTTCAGCATTACCCCTTTTCTTCTGTTTCTGGACACCCTGTAGTGGTACCAAGGAAAATCCCATGTGTCTCTCTGTGAGAAATTTGGGATCATGCTGGATATTTTTTCAGTGGTGTCTGTGTATCTCTGCTGGGGGTCCCTAAGCCATCAGGCAAATGTCTGTTGCCTTGCTAAGTGAAGTCCTTGGATAAGATTTCACATGTATAATACCAAACTGCCCACAGATAAAAGCTTCTCTTTCACAAAAGCTCTGCCTCTGAGCTCCCTCACTGAGCCATTCACAGGCATCCAGGGAGATTATGAACATGAATGAATGATGTTTGGCAGAGTCATGCTAACAAGTGCTAATGCAAAGGGCAGCTGCTAACCCAGAGGTGAGATTGGGCAGTGATTTGGGTTGAGTAATCCGTGAACAATATGGCTTTTCCATGAGTTCTTTGAGTCTGATGGTGTCAGAGCTAGGTGTACTGCAGGGCTGCTGTGTAAGGAGTGCCCATTTGCCCTGATCTAATTGTAATTGATCACTCCACCTGCCTTCACAGCACCAGGTAAACATTTCCTGGAGTGTGTTCATCTGATTTTAGGATGCATCCAGAGCTTGAGTTTCACAGCTCTTTGGTTTTCTGAGACTAAGGTACATTTGGTTGTTATCTTTGCAGTATGTCACACAAGTACATCCTTGGAGAAGAGCAGCTTAAAGGAGCTCATTTTCTCACCAAATAATTTTAGCAGGTGGTTCTTTACTAGGTTTCTTTGTTACAACCTATTCATAGAATAATAGAATGATCTTAGAATCACAAAATGATTGTATGATAAAATGGATAGGTTGTATTCATAGAATACAATGGAATCTGTATAGAACAATAGAACCCACTCCTTGGGCTAGTCCTGCTCCATACAGTAAACCAGTTGCATTTGCATCAGAGGTCCCAAGTTACTGTGCTTTGATTACTCCACATCACTAATGGCTTTGAAGTGGCAGCATGTGATCCTGGGCACCACAGAGCAGCTAATGTAATGTCAGCATCAGAATGGCACTGAGAATCATAGAATCATTTGAATTGGAAGGGTCCCTTGAAGGTCATCTAGTCCAACTCCCCTGCAATGAACAGGGAATGACATAGAGCATGTAGCTTGATAGAGATATATGCAAACCAACCCTGTCTATGTGAGTGTTATTACAGGGTCAGGAATTCAACTTTAGATCTTCATCTTTTAAGAGTGGAGACACTAGCAGGAGTACATTTGTAATGAGCTCCATGGTAAATGTTGATGGCAGTTTTGCAAAGCCAAGAAGTGTAGGGATACCCAGTTCTATGAAGTGTTGGGGTTTTTTGGTGGTGCGTTGGTTGGTTGGTCATTGGTTTTATTTCTGAGGTATAATTTGTATTGTCTCAAAGTTTGGTGACTTTGCCTTCACTATTTGATAGAATTTCTGAGCCTCCTGAGTGAAGGGTAACTTTTCCAATAAGTCTTCGGTCCCTCTTGTTTCATCATCTCTGTAGCTTTGTGTAAGGTATAATTCTGCTCTAATAAAATATAATTTTCCTTTTTCTCCTCCCCCACATTTTTCTCATAAGACAAACTGCGGCGGGAGGGTAAGTAATGACTCTCAGAGCTGTCATTTGTAATCACTCTTATGCCCATCCATTGGATCACTTGTTTCTGTTCTGTTGCATTTTCACTTAATTTGCACTACCATTGCTGCTGCTTCACAAATGCATTGAGAGCATCATCCCATTTGCTGCAGAGCTTGGCCCTCATGGTGAAGTTGTGACTTCCCAGAGCTAGAAAGTCCCCAGTCTGTCAATGCAGTATTGCATGATTAAAGCTTTAAGTGCTTCTCAGTAATTATCTCAGCTTGCAGGAAAAAAAAACCAAAACAACTGCGACCAAATGAGAAAAACTTCTACAAGAGTGTTTTTGCCTGAGGTTTGGTTTGTACACAGTGGGGGAAACCATGCTGAATAGCAAGGTTATTTGGTGGGGAGTTTGGACTTTGAGTAAGGTTAAATCTCTTTATCTAGAGATGAAAGCCATGTCTGCTGTTGCTTTTTTGTTGCCAAAATGCAGCAAAGTTTGGTAGAGCTTTAACCCCATAAAAATCCAGCTGAAGTCAGCCACAGTGCTCTGAGCAGTGAGGGAAGCAGGCTCAGAAAGGATTTTGTTTGAGGCTACTTAAGATGTAGGTCATGCAGGCAGTAACGAATATGAGTTGTGGTTTCTGATGTAAGTGGTCTGCTACAGCTGAGCCTCTTCCTATCAGCAACACTTGATTTTCCTGATACAGAATGGCTTTGCTCTCACCCAGCAATAGAAACCAAAGAGATAATACTTCCTTGCAGGTGCCCTTTGGCCCGTCATCAGCAAAGCAGACAAAGTTTTTCATGAGAAGTGGGCAAACTGTGAACATTCATCAACTAGGAATGACCTAGGAAAGCAAGCAATAGTACAGGGGTTTGTGCTGACAAAGCCTTTTGTAGATCACAAGGGAAGGGTCAACAAGAGCATCCAGGAAGTGCATTCCTGCAACTAATGGTTATCTCCTTTCATAAGCTTGCTGGCTGTGTTTGGGGTAGGTCAGACCAATGTGGCTGAAACACAAAGATTTCAGAAATCTTTTTGAGAAGATGCTTAAGGAGGATTAGAAATGCTCCTCTAATTAACCTGGTAATGAATTATGAAGAGGAAAACAGTGTTCCAATTCTCTCACCCAGTGTTGGAAGGAAACTCAAGGGTCAGTGGCAACCTTGGTGTCATAAAGCCACCCAGAGATTGAGTTCAGTCCTTCTCTGAATATTAAATTTACTTTCTCTGTCACTGTAGAAGGCTGCTCAGGGACTTTGGTGTTTCCCTACTTCAGAAGCTTCTTCTAATACCCAGTCTAAGTTATTTCACAGCCAATTTCCACCCTTTGTATTTGTGACAGCTTTGTCCTTGAGCTTCAGGAGCTTTTCTGCTTTCCTGACATTTACTCTACTATTACGGAGAAGACCACAACTTTCTCTATTAGTTGCTTCTATAAATTCAAATCTCGCCTGGGCTGAACAGAAACCTCCTCTCTGGTGTTGCCCATGGGGCCACAATGTGCCAGCCCCTAAGGGCTTTCAGCATCCCTAATGCAGAACACAGCTGCCACCTACCGGCTGCCTATCAAGAAGCTGGAGCAGGCGGGAAGCGTGTAGTTAATAAAGAAATTGTCACCTATCTCAACTGAAGCCCATTCTTTCATGATTTATGGATAACAAGTTTTGATGGGAGAAGCTCATCCTGGGGCTGTGTTGTCTTCAAGCATCTTTGCCTGAGACACTTTGGTTCTTTGTTCCAAAAGCTTATTTTTGGTTTTAGGTCATGCAGATGAAAGGATATATTTTTATATTGAAATAATTAGGGGTTTTTGTTGTTGTTGTTGTTTCCTGGAATAATATTTGCAGCAGTGTACTTTTGTACACTTGTACTGGTCTCCTGAGAAATGAAAGGGGAGATTCAGCTTTCATAACATTAGTTGTCAAAAGTTAGCCTAGAGAAGGCAGATTGATTCATTTTTCATAGAATCATAGACTCATTTGAGTTGGAAAGAACTTTTAAAGATCATAGAATCACAGAATGGCCTGGGTTAAAAAGGACCACAATGATCATCTAGTTTCAACCCCCTGCTATGTGCAGGGTCACCAACCAGCAGACCAGGCTGCCCAGAGCCACATCCAGCCTGGCCTTGAATGCCTCCAGGGATGGGGCATCCACAGCCTCCTTGGGCAACCTGTTCAGTGTGTCACCACCCTCTGAGTGAAGAACATCTGGTGGAACTTCCCTGCAATGAACAAGGACATCTGTAGCTCAGTCATGTTGCTCAGAGCCTGGTGGTCATTAAGAGAGATGAACCACTTGGTTACCTTAAGATGGATCTCTGTTGACTTGCATGCTCTAGACAACAACTTTTAGACAATTAGGGGACGACATCCTTACTCTCAGACTTGAGTTGGGATGTGTCCAAACCTCCTTACCTCAGAACTGATCTGAGTGAGAAGGCTAAGGCCTTGAGTTCTTTGTTGAGAAGCTCAAGAAAAATGGCTCCTGGAAGGGCAGAAATGAAAGCACATGGCATCACAAAGTGTTTTGATGCCAAAGGCCCAGGACAACTTCGCTTATCTGTGTGCAGCAGAGAGCATGGTATGCACAAAAGGCATTTTCAAAATGACTAGAACGTGGGTTAGAAGAAGTATATCTGGCCTTCATGAATACCTTGTGTACAGACAGGATTTAAACTGCAGCATGGAGAGATTTGGTTAGATAAAGATGTAGTGAGGAACAGACTGCAGAGGAAGGTGTTAGCAGCTCTGCTGTGGATTTTTAAAAAGCAGTTAAATAGGTATCTGTCAGGAACAGTGTGGATCCAGCTGGCCCTGGTTTGAGGCAATGCTCTCCAGGTCCTTCACATCATTAGTTTCTTAGAACTTGTGCAGTGCACTAAATGTATATGGATGCATATTGGCTCTGGGGGTGTTTTTGCAAATATTAGCTTGACTTAGAACTATAAATCTTAACTGAGAACATCCAAAATATGAATTAAAGCTTGAATCCATCTAGTGCATGAGCAGGGCTGAGTCTGAACTAAATTGTATAGTTTGTTCCAGCTTTGCTCCAGGCTCCACCCTTCAAGCATCTTTGGCTTGTATATCACCTTCCATCCAGCTTTTGAAAAACATTGATTTTTCTTACCTCCACACTCCATCCAAACTGCCAAAGCCTCTCAGCTGGGGCTCACTGTCTCATAAAACTTCATGTGCTTCTCCTCCAGACATATACTGGTTCAATACTGGTGGCAGTAAACCCCTACCAGCTTCTACCCATCTATTCACCGGAGCAGATACGGCTGTACACCAACAAAAAGATTGGGGAAATGCCACCACACATCTTTGCGATTGCTGACAACTGCTACTTCAACATGCAGCGCAACAACAAGGATCAGTGTTGTATCATAAGGTGAGTTGGTAAATTTCCAAATGGAACATACACTGGAAAAGGCAGCTGGCTGATGAGGAACAGATAATCAAACATAATCGGGAATTAGAAAGAGCCAGTAGATACTCTATCCATATAACGTTAGTGTAGAGTTGGTCTCTGTTGTGCATTTCTAAAGTCAAAAATGCCATCTTGCAAGTAGCATCCTGCTTCTTGCCCTGGTTACCTTCTCCTCTTCCCTCAGTGAGACCCAGGTTGATATTAGGAAAAACTTATTCTCTGAAAGAGTGGTTGGGCACTGGGACAGGCTGCCCAGGGGAGCAGTGGACTCACAGTCCCTGGGGGTTTTCAAGAAACCAAGATGTGGTACTTAGTTACATGGTTTAGTGGGCAGTGCTGTTGGTAAGTGGATGGCAGGGCTGGATGAGCTTTAGAGTTCTTTTCCAACATTAATGGTTCTATGATTCTGTGTCTATGGGACCTGTGGCTGTCACCAAATGGCAGTATTTCAGATTCTGCTTTCTAGTGCATTTGTGTACTTCAAGATTTGTTGTAAATCTGCCCCTGTGCCACTGGCTCAAGGTGTGATGATCCTACCTGGAAAAGCACTGTCTGAAAGTGCTTCCTGTTGTTTTTGGTGACAACTGTACAATATTTGCTGGAGTGACCCACACCTAAAAGCCAAAGTTTGGCCACGTGAATTGGAATGTAAATCTGTATCCTGGCTGGAAGCTGCCCCATATTGTGTCCTAACATTTGGATATAACCAGTCTTTGGGGTGTTGGAAACTCATCCTTAGCGGTCTCATCCCACTTGTGCTAACAGAACAGGACTAGAGACATCAGTCCCCCTGGAGATAGAGAGAGGGAAGTTAGCAAAATGCAGAAAGAATTTCACCGATCTCATATTCTGTTGTCATTGCAGCGGTGAATCCGGGGCAGGGAAAACAGAAAGCACAAAACTGATTCTTCAGTTCCTGGCAGCAATCAGTGGTCAGCACTCCTGGATTGAGCAGCAGGTCCTGGAGGCAAATCCTATCTTGGAAGGTGAGGTCTCAAATGGTAGAGGCATGTTTCTGATGGCTAAAAATCAGACTTGAGAAATACAAAATGTGGTCAAATGTATGTAACCATTTGTTGAATTAAAAAGTGTTTTTGAAGTGAGAATAAATTTAAAAGAAAAAACAAAAACTCAGAAGCAGCAATGTAAGTGTTTGTTGAACCTGTATATTCTGGTTCAGACAGATCCTTTCTGTCTGAATTTATTTTTCTCAACAAAATTATCCTCTGATTTTGCCGAATTATCTGCGTAGTCTGGGATTTCAAAAACTGATGAGCAAAGCTGATGATGCCAGAGAATCTGTGGTAGCTCCATGCCTGGCAGTGCTCAAGAGCACGTTGGATGGCCCTGGGAAGCCTGAGCTGGGGGTGGCAACCAGTCTATGGCAGGAATGTTGGATCTTGATGGTCTTTAAGGTCCCTTCCAACACAAACCATTCTATGATTCTATGTAATATACAAAATTCTTTAGAAAATGTGCACCACTTCTTCCAATGTTACAGTTATAACTGTGTGCAGAGCGTTGGTACTACAAAAAGGTGTCATTCCGTTGATTTTTTATTTGTTTTATTTAAATGTAATTGCCAAAATCTCGTTCTTTGCTGGTACAGTAGAATGTGAGATTATATTGCTCAGAGCATCACAGACTACGAGCATGGGCTGGCAGTACTCCATGGTCCTGCTGGAACAGGTTGCCTTGGCAAACTGTGGATTCCCCATCCCTGGAGGTATTCAAGACCAGGTTGGATGGAGCCCTGGGCAACCTGGTCTATAACCAGACCTAGAGGTTGGTGGCCTTGCCTGTGGCAGGGGGTTTGGAACTTGATGATCTTTGGAATCCCTTCCAACCCAAGCTATTCTATGATTCTATTATTCTATGATTCTATGAATAGCAAAGCCCTCCATTTTCTTCCAGTGTCAGAGAATGGAGGCAGAACACAGAAAAAGAAATAAAGAATGAGATAACAATAATCAACTTGTTGGCTATCCCAGATGCATAAGCAAGCATCTGTTAGGGTAAAAAACAGCTCCACGGTTTTAACTGGATGTCCAAACATTAAATAGTTGGTCTGAACCTCCAGGCATACTGCTACATGGAACTTTTCAGCACAGAGAGAAGTATTTTCTTCCTCTCTTCATTAAAGAATAATGAGATTTTAATCTACCTGCTAGTTCCAGTGAGCAGTGTTTGCTTGGTAGGTAGCCCCATAGGAATCAATGGAAATGTGAATATCCTGACAGCTTTCCATGAATAATGCGAGCAGTGCAAACAAGCAAGTTACCAGCTGAGCTTTCCTTCTCTGCTCTCCTCTGGAGAATCCTTCAGTCCAGTATGAAGATGCAACAAGATTGCTCAGGGATGCATGCCATGCACATGTGGGATTTGAACGTACATTTCACCAGGAAAACAGACATTTTGTATTTCAAACGCATCTCCAGCACCTGGCAGCAATTCCAGAGCAAACAAACACCAGGGCACGCTTCCTATGCCCACACAGAGGATAGAACTGCACTTTGTTGTGCCCACACCTTTCCCTGCACGTGGCCTGCTTTCAGGGCAGAGTCTCCCTCTGGAGGTTGGCTTGGTTCCTCTTTATTTCCTGAAAGGATGGTCTCTTTCCATCTATCAACAAATCAATCACCAACATCCCTGTCTTTTCCCACACTATCACCTTGCATACTGTGGAATCCTCCTGTGTGCCTTGCTCTGCCCTTCTGTATTTCAGCAGCTGCTGACCGGACCCTGCGGTTGTCTCCCATTTTCCTGGATAAGTTCACTCTGTTTCCATTCCTCCTTCTTGATCATAGAATTGTAGAATGGGTTGGGTTGAAAAGGACCACAATGATCATTGAGTTTCAACCCCCCTTCTATGTGCAAGGTCACCAACCACTAGATCAGGCTGCCCAGAGACATTGATATTCCTCTCCTTTTTCTGAATAGTTATGTGTGGAATATCCTGTCCCCCCACACTGAAACTGAACCAGGCAAACTACAAGAAAAGGCTTTGGGCTGCTTTCTACCCTCTTTTGTTTGTTTTTCCTAGACAGTGGGCTCAGAAGAACCTCATGAGGTTCAACAAAACAAGTGCAAGCTCAGCTCCTGGGTCATGGCAACCCCCACTGTCAATATGAGCTGAGGGACAAAAGGATGGAGCACACAGCCCTGCTGAGAAGGACTTGGGAGTACTGGTGGATGACAGTTGGACATGAGCCAGAAATGTGCTGGGGAGGTGTAGATTGGATATAAGGAAAAAGTTTATTACAATAAGGGTGGTGAGGCACCAAAATATGTTGCCCTGAGGTGTGGTGGATGTCCCATCCCTGGAGACACCCAAGGTCAGGCTGGATGGGGCTCTGAGCAGCTGGTGGAGCTGTAGGTGTCTCTGTTCATTGCAGGAGAGTCAGACTATATGATCTCTAAGGTTTCCTTCCAATTAAAACAGTTCTAAGATTCTATAATTCTGATGCCGGTTTCACAATCTTTCCCATGTCGGGTCCTCTCTGACCCATTCCAATTCTTCCCTGCAGCTTTTGGGAATGCAAAGACGATCCGTAATGACAACTCCAGCCGATTTGGGAAGTACATTGACATCCACTTCAACAAAAGGGGAGCCATTGAGGGAGCCAAGATTGAGCAGTACCTGCTGGAGAAGTCCCGGGTCTGCAGACAGGTAAGGTGACATATCCGCAAAGCATGAGAGTGGGTCCATTGACATTTGCACTGACATTATCAGAAGAGCTGATGGTTGCTCTTCTTCTGCAGGCCCAGGACGAGAGGAATTACCACGTGTTCTACTGCATGCTGAGAGGAATGACAATGGAGCAGAAGAAGAAGCTGGGTCTTGGGAAAGCCACAGACTACAACTATCTTGCAATGGTGAGGGTGCAGAGAAGTGAAGGTTTGGAGGGATGAGATGGTGTGAGCTTCTTAGCAAGGGAGAGAGAAGTGGAAGCTTTTCCTCCAGGAGACTATTTTGCTGGTTATAACCTTCTTGAGTCTTGAGTCACCAAATAATGAGAATTATTTGTCCCAGCACTTCAATCTTAGGATGAACCTTTAACCCCTTTGCATTAGGCAGGTTACATCCTCTATTTCTGTCAGATGATCGGGGTGTTTTTTCCTCAGGTCACTTGTTTGGGCATAGCTAGGATGCTAGATACAAACCAATGCTCTTGGAGAAACGATGGAAGGGGATGAATGTGTGACTGGCAGCCACCACACACACACAAAACAGCAATTTATTCTCACCTCAATGAGCTTTTTCTTTGATTGATTCTCTTGAGTGCTTAAAGGGAGCCTACAAGAAAGTTGGAGAGAGACTTTATCAGAGATTATAGTGATAGGAGAAGGTGTAATGGGTCTGAATTAAGAGTGGAGACATACATTAGATATAAGGAGGAAATTTTTCATTCGTAGGGTAGTGAGGCCCTAACACATGCTGCCTGGAGGAGCTGTGGAAACCCTGGCAGTGCTCAAGGTTGGCTGGGGCTTTGGTCGCCTGGTCTATGGAAGGTGACCCTGACCATGGTAGCGGTTGGGACTGAATGGGCTCTAAGGTCACTTCCAACTCAAACCATTCTATAATTCTATGACGCAGGGTGGCTAGGGACAGTAGGGCAGTGCAATTCACAGGACTGAGAACCAAATCATAGCCTATACCAAAAGGTAGAACCAGACCAACAGGTTCATCTCATTTATTCCTTAGGCAAAACTTCTGCCTAACTAGGGCTGATGTGGTTGTTTGTTTTTGTTTTTTTTTTTGCTTTTTCAGCAAAGCCCTGTTAGCTTAAAGTTGCACCAATCTGTGCCAAATTCACTCATCTTTACCCCATGCAACATCCTTGCCTCCCCAGGGTAATTGCACAACCTGCGATGGCAGAGATGACAGCAAGGAATACGCCAACATCCGCTCTGCCATGAAGGTCCTTATGTTCACTGACACAGAAAACTGGGAGATCTCCAAGCTGCTGGCTGCTATCCTGCACATGGGGAACCTGAAGTATGAAGGTAAAAGGACAAAATGCAAGGGTGTGTTCCAGCATGCTTTTCCTCCTTATTCTGCACAGTGAGATGGAGCCAAGGTAACGCACCATATCTAGACCACCTGCCATGATACTGTTTTAAGGATTCAGCTGTTTATTGTGATTTGTAAGGACACTTGATATTATTGTAGTGTGTAAGGACAAGAAAGGAGGAATAAATCCACCTGACAACTCTGCAGGGCTGCCAGACTCTGGTGCACACAGTGCAGACAGGCAGTCATGTTCAGCCATCTTCACTAGGACCCAATACATGTCATCTCCACCTTGCTGTGTCTGTTCCATCAGCATGGGGCTGGCAGCCCTTTATTTAAGGCTGTGACATTCACCTCTTCCGAATTAGGGAATTTGGATATGACCATAGATCATTCAGCAAATCCAGATTTGGCAAGGAGAGATCAACAGTGTGGTCAAGAAGTGCCTAGGTTGTTTGATAAGTCTTTGTAAAAGTTCCAAGCTGCTCTGATGTCATTTCCATATGGTTAGTATGGAAAACAGAAGCCACGCATACATCCTAGAAATTTTGTCATCCCATAAGCCGCTGAATACAAGTCTGTTGCTGGCAGTAGCAGATCTCCAGCAGCTGCCTTAACTTTTCTCCCCCCACTAATGGTTAGATTTTACCTGGCCACCAAGATGAGGCATTGAGGAGAGACCCTTTCCCTCTCCTGTTATCTTCTGCAGAGCTACATCCCTTGCTGACTGCTTTCCCTGTGCTTCTCTTCCCCCAGCTCGGACCTATGACAACCTGGATGCTTGTGAGGTTGTGCAGTCAGCGTCACTGATCACTGCAGCATCATTGCTGGAGGTCAGTGTCTCTGTAGTGGTGAGTGGTATTGTCCTTTTTTTGGTTTGTTCCTGCATTCTCAGTGTTGTGGAAAGGCTTGGAAAGCTTCGTCTGAGCCAGGATGTCTTTGCCCCTCCAGCCCTAGGAGGCTGTGTAAGCTATACTTGGCACTGGCAGTATGGAGGATGTCTCCATCTGAGCTCCTCTTCACATGAGTGGAGAGGAACAGACATTGTAGTGGCACATAGTCCTAAGAAAGACACCCCAGAGAGTCCCTGAAATAGCCTGTTTCTCTCATTGATGAAAGATCATTATGGGCAGTCAAGAAAGATACACACCTATCTGTATGTGTCTGGTGAGGTGAGGTGATCCTCACCCAGCCACCCATAAAGGGAATGGAGTGCTCCTCTGTGCTTCCCCATCACAAATCTAGGCTCCCTCAGAGGCACCCACTCATCACTGTGGCCCCAGAGTGTTACCCACACCCATCTTCAGGCTTCATGAGCTTTATGAACTGGATGTTTCTCTTGCATGATCTCAAGTCTACAAAAAGCTGACAAGATGCAAAGCTACATTGATGCTGGCAGGCTTTGCAGGCTTTCCTTTTTCATCTCCATTCCCCACACCTTGTTAGCATCTCTCACTATGTCACAAAGAACACTTTTCATAGTAAAACATTATATTAATTAGTCTTTCTGAAAGTGCCTGTGACATCATTTGAGATCTGTGAAATGATGCTTACCTCCAGTTATGAGGATCTGCACAGTTCTTTTCCAGCCATTTATACTCAAGCTATGGTAAGGAACTCTTCACCTATAAAGTCAGCAGCTGTGTTTGGTGGTACGTTTGCCAGGTTGAGCCTCAGGATGTGATGAACTGCCTCACCAGCCGAACTATAATCACCAGAGGTGAGACTGTTTCAACTCCTCTCAGCATGGAACAAGCACTGGATGTGAGGGACGCTTTTGTAAAGGTAAATCTTGGGGTATTCCTTCCTGTTCCCACGATGAAGCAATTTGTCAGTTTTGAGACCAGAGCATCCACTGCATGGGAAGAGTGAGCTTCAGGAATAGATCCTCAGCTACTCAGAGCAACACTTGCAACCCCTGCAGCACCCACACCTGAGTTCCAAGATTTTGACACGCTTAATTCAGTGAAATTGTGCTAGTAAATAAAACATGTTGACAGGGACAGAGCTGTTCAGCTGTCACCAAAGCACTTACAGAGAGCATCACCCGAGGCTCTTAGGTGATGGAGGTTAATAGGTTGTGTATGCATCACTGTTTGCAGTCCCATGTAATGTTACAAAACATGCATAAATAGCTCATTACAAATTCTGCTCTGGTCTTTGTTGGCCTCATTAGGCATGATATCCTAGGCTTGCCTAATAATGTAGTGTGGCTCTGCTGACCCACAGAAAAGGAAACCAGGGGAAACATGAGCTGGGGTTAGAGTAAGCACATAGGAAAGTATCAAAATTTGAGATTTTGCTTTAGGTTTTATTTGGTCTAGGCTTTCAAGTCCACTGTCCTTGATCTACACAGTGGCTCTTGCAGCTTTAAAATATGTCAAGAGTGTAGCATACTCTTCTTTGGGAGCGGTCCAGTTGCTGGTTGTGCTCTAGGGATTTCTGTGCCATCAAGGAGGAGTGATGCCACAGACTATCAGGGTGAACTTCTAACTTGTCTCAGTAAGCTCTGCATTTGGGATATTGCAGGGAATTTATGGACGGCTCTTTGTGTGGATCGTGGAGAAGATCAACGCTGCAATTTACAGACCTCCTTCGCAGGAACTCAAAAGTGTTAGAAGATCCATCGGCCTCCTTGACATCTTTGGCTTTGAGAACTTCACTGTGAACAGGTATGGAGCCTGCAGAAGGAGACCCAGGTCTTAACCCTCATTCACCAATCCAAACTAACGTCTTGCAGTTCTTTCATCTCCCCTGGGATGAACAGGGCTCTATTTCTGCATAAGAGATTATCAGAATTAATCATTTTTTATGTTGCAGAAGACAAGATACTTCCATTATTTGTTTAATTATTGTCCAAAATGTATCCACAGGAGATGACCTCCAACTAATTTGTTCAGGCTACATACATACAACAGTGGTGACATTGTTTTGGGGGAGAAAAACTGGACCAATGTGGTGATTTTTAGCCAACAGCAACCTTACGAAGTGATTAACAAGACCTGAAGATATTGCTTCAAGCGTTGGAGAGTAATGGAGAAATAAAGACTATGGTGGATCTAAACTGACCTTTCCTTCAATTTCTGTCCACAGTTTTGAGCAGCTGTGCATCAACTTTGCAAATGAGAACTTGCAGCAGTTCTTTGTGCGTCACGTTTTCAAACTGGAGCAGGAGGAGTACAACCTGGAGAACATCAACTGGCAGCACATCGAGTTCACTGATAACCAGGATGCTTTGGACATGATTGCCATCAAACCCATGAACATCATCTCTCTCATTGATGAGGAGAGCAAGTTCCCCAAGGTGTGTTTTGGGCTCAGCCTTTCTTCCAGTGACTCTGCTGGTTTTACCCTCTTTATATTTTCATAATGGCACCCCGTGAGAGATCTAATCAGCCCTAAATCAGGCACCAGGGAAAATGAAACATGCATTTACTAGTCAGTTATCAACTCATAGCTTTCATTATTCCATTAGTATCACGACCATGCTTAAGACAAATTAACATTTCTGATGGAATAATACACCTGTAAAGGCTCTAGGACAGCTTTTGACTGAAAGTTTAAGAAAAAAATATTGTTAAATATACTCACTCCTGACTAGTTTGAACACAGCACAGAACACCATATTTTTTTTGCTTTGTTTTCTCCATTTGAGATATCCCTTCCAACCCATCTCTTGTCAAAACAAATGCACATTGTCCCCTGAGGGGAAAAAAAAAAAAAATGCACTATTGATTGGAAAATTACTGTCATGGGACAAACCTTGGTTAAATGGGTGACCTTTTCCTATGTGCACAGGGTACAGATGCCACGATGTTACACAAGCTGAACTCCCAGCACAAGCTGAACACCAACTACATTCCTCCAAAGAATAACTATGAAACCCAGTTTGGCATTAATCATTTTGCTGGAATAGTTTACTACGAAACAAAAGGTATGGGCCCTTGGGGGACTGCAGGTGTTAGGGAATGCTCAGGGAAGATGAGATATTGCTGCAATGAAGCAGAGTTGGATGGCAGTCAGTACTAGTGTCAGTGTTCTCCTTTTCTGGCAGCCATAGTCTTTCAGCAGTGCCCGTAATCTGCAGAGCTTTGAGCTCTGTGTCCCCAGGAGAAAACTGCAGTGCTTTTCATCATTACTGTTTTTGATCTGGTCTCAAGATGTGTCTCGTCTTCTTCCTCTCTGCTCACTCCACCGTTTTTGCTTAGTCTTTCCTAATGAAATCCACTCAGGTCCATCCCAAGCTACGGCTCTGTCAGGATATTTAATTGTCCTGGGCTCTGGGATAACCTGCATTGAATTTTTCACACATGAGCTCTGCAAGCTCTGTTTCATTGCGCAGCACAGCATGTCCTTAACCCTTAAGCAGTTCCATACAAATGAAGGGCACATTTTCATTACAGTTTCTTGCTTTTGTGCGCCTCTCATTACCTCCAAAGAGAAGCCAGTAGCCCAGCAACCCAGAGGCTGTATACAAGCCACCTGTTGGCCATCTCACCTTATGTGATCGACCTATGTGTTGTCCTATTATCCTTCAGGTTTCTTGGAAAAAAACAGGGACACGTTGCATGGAGACATCATTCAGCTGGTGCATTCGTCAAAAAACAAGTTCATCAAACAGATTTTCCAAGCAGATGTGGCGATGGTAAGGCATGCAGCAGGTGGGAGAAGATCTTTATTTACAGGGAGAGTTTTCTTTGAAAGGGTGGAGGAATTGCAAAGGGTCTTACTGCTTGGGTGCTCTTTGGGGTGTTTCAAACCTATTAGTAAGAGCCAAAAGCCACGAAGTATGAATGTGGTACAACCACATTCACACTCCCAGGTCACACAGTTCAGTTCTTAAAAGACTGTTTCGTTCTGTGATTTGCTCTTCTATTAATTGTATAGGGATGAGAACAATGGGGTTTTTGATTGTAGAAATCTGAGAAAGACCAGCCCTTACTGTTGAATAGTCCAAATATTCATATAATGGAGTGAGAGATGGAAACCGAATAACTGCTCTGAATGAGTTGAATATCAAGGATGCTGGGTTAAGACTTTCCAAAGTAATCACGTTTTTCAGGTGTTGATGTCTTGTTTCCAAACATCAGTCAATGCCACTGATGGTACAAGGGACTTAGGGACTTTCAGGAATGCCAAACAGATTTAAGTGCTGAATATGATGGACTCTGAAGGAAAATTAATGTTTAGATTCCAAATAAATTTCTTAAAATGGGCTACAGGTTCTTTTGTAAGTCTTATACAAAACACGGCCACTCAGCTTTGCTCCTTCTGCAGTGAATAACTGATATCACTTTGACTTTATTAGGAATGAGATAAGGTTTATCAGCCCACTCAAGCTACCACTTGGCATGACACTGTCCCCACAAGTGGATGCTCCTGCTGAACTAGATGCTAACTCCCTTAGCATCAGTGATGCTACCCTCTTTGCTTTTTATTGCTTGTTCCTCAATGCTTTTTGTTTTCAGTGCAAGATTTGCAGCTCACCTTGGAAATGATTTCTTGCTTGTTTGGGTAGAACAGACATAATGTTTGCTCTGGGGAATTGATAAGAGGGAGCTCTCAGGTTTATGCAGTTGTGCAGACTTATTCATGGGAACATCTACTGAGCCGCTGTCTTTAAAAGATGCTCTCAGTATGGCAAGCCAAACTGAGATGCCTGCTAGGGCATTGTCTATGATTTGAGAACTGAGACATTTTAAACCATCAGAGCAAGTTGTCATTAAACACTATCAGAATCTGTCCTGAATGGTGATCCCTCTGCCCATGATGTTTAATTATCTCTGCTTTTCTTTTCTGAATGAGGGATTTGTAGTCTGATACGGAATTGGGAAGGGAGTAAAAATTCTGTCATAGGTTGTCTAATCATGCACCATATTAGCATGAACTGAGAGAATATGAATCTCCTAACATGCAAACAAAATCTGCAAAGAAAAGAAGGATGGTGTAGGAGATGACTTTGTCATTGCCTCTCACAAAAATTCAGCCATCTTTGCAGCCTCTTTCTTCAAAGACATCTCCTAAAAGAAGGAGTAAGTAGGTAAGCACAGGTTATACGAGTGCATGCAGCAGTGAGCTGGGAAAAGATTCTGTTTAGAGGTCTGCAATTTTTTTTTTGAGCATCAGGAGGACTTTCTTCCTGAGAAAGACTGGCCAAGTCAATCAAAGACAATCTAAGAATATTTCCACCAAAGAAAAGACCAGTGGCCACTCTGGTGAGAGCTAAATTAGGCTTTTGTCCTCAGGAACTTCTCAGTGAGCTCGTAGGATTTGGTGAAAAGCAAATCTGTATCTAGTTTCTGGCATTCCAACTTCAAATGTGTTCTTTATGTGCCAGAAAATTGAAGGAGCCACTGGTCAAGAAAGTTTCAAAACCAACCTAAAGCATATGTTTGAATATGTTTGAATGACCTAACCTTTGTGCACACCAAATCCTGTGTGGGGGAAACCAGATATTGCTGGACCACACAGGGCTGAGCTTTGTTCTTGGGTGCCCATTGTGGAGGAAGTCTGTCTGCATGCACTGACTGAATTGAAACATTGCTTTGAGCACTGTCAAGTGAAATGACACATTCAGTGGGAATTGTACATGGTTTCTCAGAGGAATCAACATGGCCCATAGCCATCATGGTCTGACAGTCCTGCATGCTCCACTTGCAGATAGAGCAGGAAAGGTGGAAATCAAAGATGGAATATTGATGAAGGGGAAAAGAAAGAGCAGATCTGGGTGCTTTTCCCTCAGTGAAAAGTTTATTTCTGTAGAATCTATATGACTAGAATCTGGGGACGAAGAGAGCAATATCTTTAGGATTCTTGTGAGGTTTTTTTTTTTTATTTTTGATGGTATCTTGCAACTGGTCAGAGGAGAGCAGGGATTTGCAAGGCAGAGGACTGGGGAAGGCTGAAACTGAATGGTAACAAGTGAGTTATTTCGAAGAGGCAAGAGCTGGACAGCAGTGGTTCCCTCAGGTTCAAGGATGTGACATTAAGAGAAAAGGGAAAACTCAGGATGAGGATCTACAAAAATCTACGAATTAGCATATTTTGTTGATGGGGTGTTTCAACACCTCCAAGACTAACAATGTCGGGCTCCTAGTTTGGTTATTCCTTCTTTTCACTGTTTGCTCTTTTCTGTCTCTGTTCTTTTTGTTGTTTGTTTGTTTGTTTGTTTTACCTGTGCTTCATGTAGTTTCTCTGTGGCTATGCATCCAGCACTTTTGGCCAGTCGCCCACACCCACGCCAAAGGTAAACTGAATACATGAGTTTCTCTGCTGTATGTTCACCTCTCCTTGGCAAAGATTGTGCTTTTCTCTTGTTGGTCTGTTGCTCTCCCTGTGTTCTCTATAGACAATCCATTTCAAGCGTTGGTGTGACAAAGAGCTTTTTTAGGGCTTGCTGACTATGTACAGAAGTATGAATCATTTATTTCAAATATATAAATTCAACTCAGAGGAGATTTATCACAATGGGAGTTTGGTTTGGATAAAATCAGAACCAGCCTGAGACAAAGTTTTGGATTTGGATTTTTGTTTGTTTGTTTGTTTGTTTTGTTGATGGTTTTTTTTCCTTTTTTTTTTTTTTTCCCCTGATATTTGAATCCTTTTATTTAACTTCAGATTGACCACCTGTGGGATTTGGTTGATGTTTATCATGTTGCCAACATTGGCTTCAGTGGGACATTACACCTCAGTGCAATGGCAAATCTGGCTCTGTTTTGCACAGGGGGGGCAGGAAGCTGATGGTTCATGCACAGAGACTCTTGGATTGCATTATGGGATTGCTTGGAAATGTTATCATTTTCAGGGACATTTCATGCCTTGTGATAGTTCAAATTCAATTCTTCAAAGGTGCAGTTAATATTGAACTTTTCCATGCTCATCCAAACAGGCTCTTGTCACCTGTTTTAGGTCTTTTCTGTTGTACCTCACCTCCTGACTGGTTCTGATGGCTTCCCAAACCTTTTGTGCTAGATGTTTGACCATAGAGTATTGTGTGCTAATGGTTTTGTGACATCAGCTTTGTGACTCTGCCTACATTTCCATGACAGCCCTCTAATAGCCAAGGAATTATGTTAGAGATGGACCTGGCTTTCAAAATTCAGATCCTTGCATGGGCTGAATTTCAACCCTTCTTACTTCCACGTTGTTTCAGTATGTTTGTATTTGGAATTCCAATGAGGATGACCTAACCCAAAATGAATCAAAGCCATTCATTCCAAAGCTGAATTCCTTCCCCTCCATATCATGATTGAAAAGTGTTTGGGAGCAGCATCTTGTTGAGCCCTGTTCTAAGGCTGTGGCAGTGCCACATACCAAAAGAAAAAATTATTCCTGAGTTAAGATATGGTGAAGTAAAGCACAGGAGAGAATTGTGCAAAATCCATCAGAAATGCCCATGTCAGTCTTTTTCTTTGATGACAACAAGAGATACAGGGAAATGGGAGAAATAACACTGATGATTTCTGAGAGTCTTGTTGTCATTACAGTTCTCATAATGTAGCCTAGTGTTTTGTAAATTTTCTAATAAAGAATTGATCATGTTTGGTAAGCACTGAGGCAAGGGAAAAACAACAGTTACAACAGTAACTTGTAGAAAATTGAGCCTTAGTTCAAAAGAGTAATACTCAGAACTGTTATTTATCCCATGTCAGCTTTGCATCTCAAGGCAGTTTCCAGATTGCACACCCTTTAGGACAGACACTGTCTCTTCACTATATGCTACCTCAAAACCTGCTATGAAGTGGCCCCAACTTTCAGTGGTCACCTAGAGGCGACCCCAATGACATTTCCCACAGCAAACAGTGAGCATCAGTGTCCTCAGACTTGACAAAAATAAAAGGCTAAAGCACATGCCATTTTGGCATGGCTCAGGGCTGCAACCATAGTATCATTAAGGTTGGAAAAGACCTCTGAGATGACAGAATTCAACTCCAACCCTTTCCACCATGCCCATTTACCATATTCCTCAGTGCCACATCTCCACAGTTCTTTAACACCTGTAGGGATGGTGACTCCACCACCTCCCTGAGCAGCCTGTTCCAAGGCCTCACCACTCTTTCTTTATGAGAAGAATTTACCCAGCACGTGTGAATCTTGCTTATCCTTCCCCATTACACAAATCTCAACCTCCTTGAGCTAGGCTATCTATGGACACTGATCAAGAAACAATGTCTGTCCCAAAGATGCTACTATAGGAGTTTGAAAGCTAGGACCTATCTGGCCAGGAGAAAAGTAGAATGTATTCAGCCCTTTATCCTTCAGTTTGTTGGGACTGTGTCTATTTTGAGCTAAAAAAGTTCTTCCTCCACAGCACAGTTTATATTTTCAGTGCTTCACATTGTTGGCAGGCTGCTCCACTTACTTTTTTGGCCATTTTGTTGAAATGACAAAGGAGATGTGATTGTCCCCACACTGGTGTTTAGTTGAGGCAGGAGGAACAATGACTTCAGCATTGTCATCCTGTCCATGCAGGAAGAAGTTGATGAAAAACTCTTGCCTGAGGTTTCATTGTGTAGCTGAGAGCCCAGTTAGTGCCCATGGAGCTGGTGCCCACCATGGAAGGGTCAGTGTGAAATGTCAGAGATGCAGGGGACATCCATCCATTCATGTCCCAGATCCATGTGAATGGATGATGCCTTCTTGACAGGAGGGGCCTGGAGCTCTCTAATGATTTGAATAAGAATTCAAATTCTGGCCAAATTTTGTCCAGGTTCTGGCCAATGTTCCTTCTCTCCTGTCATTCCCATCAAAAGGCTCTTAGGATGCAAATAACACCACTGCCTTACACCAGAGCTGGATGCGTGCAAGGAAGAACTGCAAGGCACCAGCAAGGCAGAATCTGCTGTCTGCTGGTAAACCACTCTTTCATTCCCATATTGGGGACCCTTGTATGAAGTCTTCCACCCTTCCAACCACAACAGCTGACAAATGACCTCTCCCAGCTAAACCCAAATCAGCAACTGCTTCCAACTCCCAGCTGTGCTCCTGCATCTGTTGCTGCTTCTTGTGACTGTCATTTCATATTGCATGAAGGTGACCCCTTACACAGAATGAGCAAAGTGCTAAGAAAGCAGCCACCAAAATTATCCAAACTAGGATTCTTGCTAACACAGCCTATTCCTCATCAAATCTGTGATGGAATGCGAGCATCGAACTTTATGCTGCTCTGCAGGTAGCAGCTGCATCCATTAATTACCTTAGGTTTGTTAATAATTTGTCCTTCAATGGAGAATTTTGCTGGGAGAGATCACTGGTGACCCCCCAAGCTCTCTTGGCCAAGACAAGCAGGTTTTTCTGGTGTGTGCATGAGCTGGGTTTTCTCTGCTCACGTTGTCTTGTTGGAATTCCATGATGACTTTGTGTTTGTGCTGATTGGGTTTGTCCTGTTATTGTGTCCAACCTGAGCTCTGGAAGTGCCTCATTTTGGGGGGTTGGGGATGTTGTCTGCTGTAAGATGAAGCACACGTAAGGATTTTAGCAAAAGAAGTCAAAATAAAACTTACCACCTTGTAAAACAGAGGGGCAAGGTCAGTGCAGTTGGAGACTTTGTGGCTCCACACCATGGCTTGGCCACCTGCAAAGAAGAGGATGTTTGGAGGAAACATGCATGAAAATCCTGCTGGAATCCTCCCTTTGGGAATTCCATGGCCATCAGGTCATATCACAGGCCATGTCACAGTGTGTCCTATTTTCAGTCCAGAGGGAGTTGTAATGTGGGGCCTGCCTCTTCCTCCTCCAACCCATCAGCAGCACCTGCTGCCCTACAAATGCTCCCTGGACACCAGACCACTGTGTCTGATGTTTGACATGCTATGGTAGTAGCAAAAAGAAAGCCAGTGGCTTCATTTAGTTTGGAGGAGTGTTCTCCCACAACAAAGAAAGGGCTATTGAGAGAAAACTTTCCATTCTTCTTTAGAAATACTTGCCCAAACCTCTAGGTGAGATTATTAATTTCACCAATGGAGCTAAAACTAGCAAAATAATCAAAATCATCCTAGAAGAACAGTGAAGCAAGGTTGGCTATACTGTACCCATCCTCTAAGGTGTTCAAGGCCGGGTTGAATGGTGTGCTGGGCAGGCTGAGCTGGTGGTTGGCAACCAGCCCATGGCAGAGAGTTGGAAATGGATGATCTTTAAGGTCCCTTCCAAACTAAGCCATTTTATGATGTATGGGATGGGGAAACCCAAGCGTCTCCTGGTAATGCATTGCCCCAGGTTCCAATAGGGAAATTGCTGAAGACCTAAAAGGGGCTGTTTGCTCTCACAAACCAATCTTCTTTATAGCTTTGCACAAGATGCTTGGGAATGTGAGTCAGACAGAGAGGCTTAAGCAGGACAAATTACATTCCAGTACTATTCCACCTTTGGATGAGGCACACGGGGCAAATTGCAGGTTGTCCATCCAATACAAAAGAGAAAAATTCAGGTGCCCCATGTCCAAGCCCTTTCCCCACATCTTCCACCTCCATCTCAGCCCTGAGGCCTTCACTCCCACCTCCAGCTGCAGCAGGAGTCTCATGGGATCGTGGCTGGAGGGGAAGGGCACTGTTATCCTTTCATTTCCTGAGCCTGCTCTGCTGTGGTTTTGCAGGGAGCGGAGACGAGGAAGCGCTCACCGACTCTCAGCAGCCAGTTCAAGCGCTCCCTGGAGCTGCTGATGAGGACTCTCAGTGTCTGCCAGCCCTTTTTTGTCCGCTGCATCAAGCCCAATGAGTACAAGAAGCCCATGGTAAGTTCTGCTTTTCGTTCTTGCTTGCTTTTTTTTTTTTTTTTTTATGGGATTATCCACTGGTGCTAACGGCTAACACAGCCCTTTCTGCAAGCAAACAAGTCCACAGAATTTATTAAGGTGAATTTGGGCACTTTACCTTCAATGCAGCAGCACGCCAAAACTTTCTGTGAAGGGGAGATGCTTCCCCCATCTCCCTTCCCAAGGATGACCTCGAGGAATTCACCCTTTATCCTATAGGAAATGCCTTTTATTTTCATAGTGGGTCAGAGCCTCCCTTCTAGCCATAGTGCCCTGCATTGTGTCCTCTTGCCAGGTCTGATGTTTCCTACAAGTGATCCCCTTTCTGTGCATGTTTTTTACAAAATCTTTGAGAGATCTTACTTTTTTCACTCCACTAGATTCTTTCCAACTGTTATCTCTTTTTGTTGTTGTTGTTGTTTATTTTGGGGGGGTTTTGATTGTTTGTTTGTTTGCAACAGTAGCAGATGTACAATTAAAAATCACAGAGGGAAAAAAAAAAAAGGTAAATAGCACAAAGGAAAAATAAAAGTTTTGTTCTTATTTTTGGGTGGTCCTGTGTGGAGCCAGGATTTGGACTTGATGATCCTTATGGGTCCCTTCCAACTTGGGATGTTCTGTGATTCTATGATTCCATGAATTAGAATCATAGAACTGTAGAATCATAGAATCCTTAGAGTTGGAAGGGACCTCTGAGGGTCAGTTATATAGCTGTGATTCCCAGGGCTGGGGGTGTTTGACTGTGACGGAGAGGATTATTAGAACATTAGGTATTTTATCCATATGAACAACCCATAGGCAATCCTCCCATCCCTCAAAGCGCTCTTAAACCAAACAACACAAAGGCTTAAGAAAGAAAAAGGTGAAAAATTACTCAGAACCTTAAAAACAATTGGCAGCCCATTAAAACTGCCACTTTTTATTGTGTTTACTTCCAAAGCAGTGAACGCTCTGGGATAAACTTTAATGAATAAATGAGTGTGTATGGCTGTAGATTCCCCAGTGATGTTGAATGGCCTCAGGTTCAGCACCCTGATGAACTGAGTCCTGGATCTATCCCTCTTAGACACCACTCTTAATAGTGATTCTTCTTGGGGATAAAGAGCTTTATCTAATAGTAATTTCAGCTTTTATCTTTCAGTGGCTTATCTAGAGAGTTTATCTAGGCAGAGGTGGAGTTTTATCTAAAGTTAGAAAACTCAAATGAGTGCCAAAAAAAAGCACAAAACATCAAACTTTGGACATCCAAGCAGTGTTTGCTTTTAACTTATGGTTCAGTGAGCATAACACAGCACAGGGCAAAGAGTTTGATGGCTCCGAGTGGTTTATTGTTCTTTGGGTGAACATTAAAAGGCAGTTAATGGCGTATTAAAAGAGTATTTTGGGTTAATATGTAACAGTATGTCTGAACTGAGGTCGCTGAGCTGAGGCCAAAGCAAAACCTTGCTTCAGAGCATGGGTGGTGCTGAGAAATAGCTGCACGTTCTGAACTGATGTTAACAAATTGTTCCTGGTGCCCCAACTCTGAGCTGCTTTTTTGTATTTGGGTATCTGGGATTCAGTCAGGCATTCTGCATCCTTTGTAGCAAATTGTATTTGACCAGCTGTGACAAGAGCTAGCTAGAATATTGTGTTCAGCACATTAACTACTTTTGGTGGGACATAAAAAAGAGATATAAGCTTGAAAGAATCAAAGATAAATTAATCTCACTGTTATAAAAGTGGATGAGTTAACCCTGCATCAAGGACTGCAGTGATGTGAGAAGTGTGTTTTTGTTCTATTTATTTTTGGCATGGTTTAGTAATCCAAAGGAAAAATCTCCCAGATAATGGAGCACAGAGCTGTGCAGGGTCATTGCAAAAGAGAACATTTTCTGGGAGTTCATTTTCTGTCCCAGGCAATGAAGGAAAGTGTGCTGATAGTGATAGGAAACAGCATGCTGGGAAGTGAAAGGTCATTGGAAAGTCCTGGCTGTTTGTTACTTTCTGTTATTTTAAAGCTTTTGTTTCCTTTCTAAAATGTACTTCTGAAAAAAAAAAAAAAAAAGAAAAAGAAAAGAAGAAAAAAAAAAAGAAAAACAACTTTTTTTTTTTACAAGCCTTCAACTGCTTCATGGAGCAGGGAGAGAGGAGGAGAGGAGAACACAACAGGGCTTACTGCCCTAACTTTCTGTGCTGTTCCAGCACCACACCATGCCTTTATTTCACATTTAATGACCATGGGTGGTCATTACAAGGTGTTGTTCACTGTTACGTTGTATTCTCCAGATCTTCTCTTCATCCTTTTCATAGAATGTAGGGCATCTGCTGCTTTGCATAGAGGAGTTAAAGAAAAGTCCATGATAATTAAAGAAAAGTCCATGACTCCTTAGCCTCGGGTCCACCACACGGAGGGTTTGAGTGTGTGCCTGCCCTCAATGCCTTACATAGCTTCCATCTTATGGCCAGGCCAAGGTGTGCAGTCATAAAATTATTTAGGTTGGAAAAGACCTATAGACCAAACCCAACCTATTAGCACCATGCCCACTGACTGACCATGTCCCTCAGTGCCACGTTTCCATGGTTCTTGAACACCTCCAAGAACAGTGACTTCACCACCCCAATGGGCAGCCCGTGTCAATGCATTGCCATTCTTTCTAAGAATAATTTCTTCCTAATATCCAGTCAAACCACCATGTCCTGTAACCTCCCCAGCTGTTTGACCGGGAGCTGTGTGTCCGTCAGCTGAGGTACTCAGGGATGATGGAGACCATTCGGATCCGCCGGGCTGGCTACCCCATCCGCTATACATTTGTGGAGTTTGTGGACCGATACCGGGTGCTTATGCCTGGGGTGAAGCCAGCATACAAGCAGGTGAGTGTCTTCTTCCATTGCCAATAATTGATCCCTCTGAGGTGTTCGTAGGAGTTGCATCCTCTCCGAATGCAATTGCACAACATTTGATCCCCAGATGTGGCAGCAGTGCTCTGGGATTTTCAAGTGAAAGAAGAGTGGTCCCAGGACTGGCAGGGACAGAGAGCTGAGCACCAAGGGGCCCTATTCAGCCATTACCACTCCCTCCCCTTAAATGTGGTGAGAAGTTAATTAGCAGAAAACTACTGGAGTTTAGATCAGAAAGGGTCAGCAGTGAGCAGAAAGGGTGAAGCTGGTCCTGATGAACAACATTTCCATTCCCACTAGGGGGACCTGCGTGGGACATGCCAGCGCATTGCTGAAGCGGTGCTTGGAAAGGATGATGACTGGCAGATTGGCAAGACAAAGATATTCCTGAAGGTACTGGGATCCCTGCATCAACCTGCTATCCAGGATCCCTGTTGATGAAGGGGCCTCCTACCAACCCTTTCCATCACAAGACGTGACCCTTACATCCGGTCTCTGGGCTGGCACAGCAATAAGCAGAAACTGAGCCAAGGCAGGATATTTGGAGCTGGTTTAGGAAGTGTCAGGCAGGAGGAAGTCCTGACACGCTGCCAGCCCTGATGCATGCACATGCTCGTACAGACACAGAAATAGTCACATTAAACTCACAGCCTTTTCCCTCTTAGGCTGAGATGCTTTATTTCGGATCCTGCCTTCACACAAAGCAAAGCAGTAGGAGAGGTGTGCATGCAAAGCCCTGCAGAAAGAGGGATTGAGAGTACAACAAGCTCAGTTTGGTTTTGGCATGTCCTTGCACAACACAGGGCATGCCTACAGTTTACCTCTCTGCATTGGTTCAGCTAACAGCCAGCATTTCAGGTTTCCCAGTAGCCCCCTGAATGAGACCATCCACTGACCATTTATACTGCATTCTCCTTACAAACAGTCTCCTGCATTATGCTTGGGCCATAAGGTTGAGCTGACCAGGAACCAGAATGGAAGCAAAGCCTTCTCTCAAACAAAAATCTCAGATGCCACTAGATTCTGATGGCTTATATTTAAATAACACCCACACCTCACCTCCATCCCTTCCCTAGAAGCTGTTTCTACTAGTCACTCTTTCCAGAGCCTGTTATCAAGATCCCACAGCTGTTAGGGCAGGAAACAGAGAAATCGGGAGGCCCTGAGGGGTAGTGTGAGGTCAAGCAGAGCAGGAAGCATGTGGACTTGCCTCCACTGCACCCAGTGTTGCAGGGCTCAGCATGCTGCAACTGGGACAGAAAGTGGAGCTCAGTGTGGGAGGAATGAAGAAAAAAAGCTTAGATCGGTGCATCTGAATGCTTCAGGACAAGGAAATTCCACGTAATGAAGCTGTTTTGTCCTTAGGATATGGAAGAACTGCAGCTTTAGCTGGAGGGAGTGATGTGGCCAAGGCAGTCTGAGGTTTGCTCCCAAACCTCTCCAGTGCTCCTGGGACTTGTTCCCGTGGCTAGTGGCACTGACATGGAGCTCACCATGGAAGGGCAATATAATTTGTGTGCTTTCAGACACACAAAGTTCAGCATATTCAGCCTGTTGCTGCTCTGGTTCAATTGGGAATTAAGGCAGTGAATCACTAAGATTTATGTTAAGATTTCTCCAGGAGAAGGTAAGGAATGCTCAGGAATTAAAATGTCCAAAGAGTTTGTTTTGGTCTTCTTCCCTTGTGAAGGGCCTTGCATCACCTTTACTGCCACATTTCAAGTGATTGTAGATTTTCACACATGAGTACTGTGTTGTTTCCCCCCTCAGGATCACCATGACATGCTGCTGGAGATTGAGAGGGACAAGGCCATCACAGACAAAGTCATCCTCATCCAGAAGGTTGTGCGTGGGTTCAAGGACAGGTAACCAACCTTTCTGTTGGCTGGGATGTGGGCTAACAAGCATCTCCCATGGGATGCATTGTTCCCTTTTCACCCATCTGACCTGAGCTGTCCATAGCTGGGAAGAGGGGACTTGGCATGCAGTTGCAGCAAATATTGGAGGAAAACAATAGAAAAAATAGAAGTAAAATTATTCCTTGCCTCAAATATGGACAGAGTAGAACCTTCTGTTCCTGCTTGGCGGTGTCTTCAAGGGAGCAAATATTTGTTAAGTGAGACTCTGCTGAAGGCAACACTAAGCCCCCAGTCTGCAGGAGATCCCCACAAGACTGCAACGGGGCTATTGAATCCTCTATTACAACTAACGTTGTTCCCATCTTAGAATTGCAGAATCGCAGACTAGTTTGGGTTGATCAGCTTTTGGCGGATCAGTTTGCCCAAAGCCCTGTCCAACCTGACCTTGAGCACTTTCGAGGATGGGTCACCCACATCTTTTCTAAGCAGACTTTACCAGGCTCTCACCACCTTCAGAGTGGAGAATATCTTCCTAATATCTAATCTAATTCTACCTTCTTTTAATTTGAAGGCATTACACTGTCCTATTGCTACACTCTTTGATAATTACTCTTTTCCAAGCTTTAAGCCCTCTTTAAGCCTTCTGGAAGTCCTTACCACAGCAATCCTATAGAGATCTCTGTGTTATTGTGATGCTGCTGCTCCCAGGGTGTCTATGCACGTGATCAGACCAGTCTCAGGAGCATGTAGTGAGCAGATGAAAGTAGTGGGGTGGTATTGCTGAAGTTTGAATCAGATTGAATCAATTTGCACGTGTCTGGGATTGAAGCAGGGAGAGCAGGCAGTGAGATTTCAGAGGAGAATGCAAAGGGGGGAAGGCAGGGACTGTTCCCAGTATCTGCTCTGCCCAATCCCATGGATCAGTATATGGAGACCCATCAGAGAGAGACCATACAGACCTTCTTGTAAAGGCAAAGAAAGCTGGGGAAGGGGAAATTTTCAGGCAAAAAAATGCAGAGTTTGCTCCACCCAGATGCTCAATTTCAAGTCTCTAAAGAATGAGGCCCAGGAGATAGTAAATCATGCCAAACTGTAGACACAAGTCTGAAATGCCTTTACAGGTCCAATTTTCTGAAAGTGAGAAATTCAGTCCTGATGATTCAGAGATACTGGCGTGGACATAACTGCAGGAAGAACTATGGTGCTGTAAGTATATGGGTGCTTCCTCACACTTTCGCCTTCCTATCTGTTTTAATTGGGACCTAAATTAGAGTTTTCTGGCTCAATTTGCCCCACCAGGTTTGGGTTGGTGGGATGAAAGGAATTGTGTCCTTGCTGTTGTGCCTTCTCATTAAAAACAACTCCTTATCACCTCCATGCTGTCCCTTTTGCTCATAGATTAGATTTCCATTGTATCAAATAGTCACTTGGGCTTTTAAAAGCCTTCCCCTACTTTCCAAGTGATTGAAAACTCTGAAAAACAGACTCCATCCCCATATGTGATCACATCTGCAAACAGGGCTTTCTCCTGGGCTCTCAGCCTAATCCATGGCCTTCATCTCTCCTTGTCCTAGCTAGTTCTGACCCCAAAGTAGGTCATTTCAGAAGTGTGCTGTGGTCTAAAGGGTTCAGTATCCTGTGAGGCTGCAATAGGATAGAAATTGCCATTTTCAGACTGATCAAGGTGCTGCCTGCTTCCACAAAGCCAATTCACGGAAAGAGATCTGCAGGAGCAGTGATTAGCAGGGAAGTCATAGAATCACAGAATAGCTTGTGTTGGAACAGACCTCAAAGCTCCAACCCCCCTGCCTTGAGAAGAGTTGCCAAGTGCTAAAATCCATGAGAGATGTTAGAACTCCATGGGAGCAGGCTCGAGGTTGGTATCAGGAGCCAGACCTTTTGAAACCTCTCAAAGACAGAAACCACAGGTCTCAGTGGGCAAGAAACTCCCTTCATCCTCCTTAGGCTTTAATTAATGCACCAGCCAGAGGGCTTCATTTCTCCACCCTCTTGGAGAACCTCCCTCCCAGAGGGCTTGTCTTGGTGAGATCTGATTTCAGTCACTCTTATTTAAGAAGAAGATTAGCAAAACAAATCTGCTCAGGGTGAGCTGCGGTGGCTTGGTTTCATCGTTCTCCCTTTTGCAGATGCGTATTGGCTTCCTGAGACTGCAGGCCCTCTACAGATCCCGCAAACTCCACAAGCAGTACCACATGGCCCGCCGGCGCATCATCGAGTTTCAGGCCCGCTGCAGGGGCTACCTGGTCCGTAGGGCTTTCCGTCACCGCCTCTGGGCTGTCCTCACTGTGCAGGCCTACGCACGGGGCATGATAGCACGGAGGCTGTACAAGCGCCTCCGAGGAGAGGTACGTGTTGTGGAGAGGATGGTAGTGGGAAAGAGAAGTGGGGAGAGAGGGAGGACAAATAGTTTAAAGGGCACCAAAGAATCCTAAAAAGTAGGAAACGTCTCTTGAGAAGGGCTCCTGTGTTTATTCCTCAGTATCATCGGCGCCTGGAAGCAGAGAAACTTCGGCTGGCGGAAGAGGAACGGCTCCGAAAGGAGATGAGTGCCAAGAAAGCCAAAGAGGAAGCAGAAAAGAAACATCAAGTATGCCAGGATCGCTCTTTCCAGGGCTCTCTCACTATTTTCCAGGGCATGCTTCTGCTCCACTGAGGGGGAATGCCAAAAATATCTAAGGGATTTCTGCCCTGCTTGAGTTATTTGTATTTAATTCACTAAAGCCCCTCTGTGCCCTATCTAGACTTAGGCTGCTCCAGAATTTCTGATCTGCTGCAAAGGAATGTCAGAGATTACGGTTGTTATTTGCTTCCTTTTGGTGTTGTATGAAGGCTGAAGGTGGAATTGTGTAGATAATGTGTATGTGTGCAAGTGTGCACATGCACGGATGTATAAAATATAAAAATACCAGTGAGAGTCTCAGTGCAGGGATCAGACCTTCTAAAAAGGCACTGTAGAAGAGAATATATTATTTCTTTGTCCTTCTACAGTTAGGGAGCTGAGATTCTATATAAACATGCTACTGTTTAGCTCCAGCTCACATGGCTGGGATAGTGTCCTGAGCACTGAGAACCTCACATTTTTAAAGCTGGTCTCCATGGAATTCAGTGCCAGCTCTCTGGAGTCAGCGGTTCAGTCACTGTACATTTTCTCTTCCAGGTACGCCTTGCCCAGCTGGCCCGTGAAGATGCAGAGAGAGAAGTAAAGGAAAAGGAGGAAGCACGTCGGAAGAAAGAGCTTTTGGAAAAAATGGAGAGAGCGCGCAACGAGCCAGTGAATGACTCAGAAATGGTGGACAAAATGTTTGGATTCCTAGGGACTACCTCCTCCCTGCCCGGCCAGGAGGGGCAGGCACCCAATGGCTTCGAGGTACTTACAGGTTGATGCACACAGGTTGACTGTGACATAAAAGGCTTCAGCAACACATGTGAATTTATTAGGGTACAATGGGTCAGTACTAAGGGGGGCCTTCCTTCAAGAGTTCCTTCCTTCTGCATGGCCCCACAGGTTTGCTGTGCTGTGGCTGGGACAGACGTGCTGATGCAGGTTTTCTGTGGGGCTGCTACATGGAAGGGAGCAGTATTGCTGTAAGATCAGTGAGGACCTGTGGCCTTTGTGATTTTTTTCATCACTGCTCAAGTCATTCGGTACTTGGGCAGCCATTGCCAAACTTAATGCTTCTCCAAGTGCTCTGGGGACATTATTGAGCAAAAGGTGTCCTTCTGGACTCATGATTTGCTTGGGCTCAGGAGTTACATTTCATGGTTTTCCCTCCAGTTGGCTTTTCTTGATGGAAATCAGATAGTCAGTGAAGTCACGCCCAAGGGGGAAGTACAGTTCAGCATCCAGAAACATGCTGACCACCTGACAACCACTTCCCCACCAGGATCTCGAGCGAGCCCAGAAGGAGCTGGAGGAAGAGGACCTTGATGCTGCATTGCCTCTCCCTGAGGAAGAGGAGGAAGATCTCTCAGAGTACAAATTTGCCAAGTTTGCAGCCACGTATTTCCAGGGCACGACAACACACACCTACATTCGCCGACCTCTCAAGCAGCCTCTCTTGTACCACGAAGATGAAGGAGACCAGTTGGTGAGGCAGGGGAGGAAAACCCTTGAGCAGGGTGGGTTGGAGCAAGCCTGGGGAGCCTTTCACCTGAAGGGCACCAGTTTGCCTTTGGTATACACTGGTGTGTGTTCATGGTTCAGGGGAGAGCACAGCCCTTATCCACTGGGCATGCTCTCAGACTAAGACAACAAACATTAGAGGGACACAGTGGTGAGTTTATCTCTATGCCTTGATATTTAAGACAGTTAATGAAGTCTTCTGGGCTTAGGTCATGGAAGATACAAATTGTTGTGCTGGTACCATTTGCAAATCTGCATTTGCAGATGCAAATGTTGTTTCTTATCTTGACACGTGCATCAGTACAGAGCTAGTAGAGGAGAAAGGCTTGCCCCATAACCAACAGTACAAGGGCAGAATTGTAATGAACATTACAAAGGTCATGAAGTTTGCCTTCTCTATGATTCTCCTTCTCCTCTACAGAGGGTTAGAAGTTCTCAGTCACTGTTTATGTCTTTAGGACAAGAGGTAATTGTCATAAGTTGCTCCAAGGGGGAGGTTGATATTAGGAAAAATTTCTTCTCAGAAAGAATAGTCAAGCATTGGAACATACCACCAACAGGGAGGTGGTGGAGTCATTGTCCCTGGAGCTGCTCAAGGAAAGGGTAGATGTTGCACTGATGGACATGTTTAGTGGATATGGTGGGGATGAGTTGACAGTTGGACTAGATGATCTTAGAAGTCTTTTCCAGCATTAATGATTCTGTGATTCCATCTGAATGTGACATCTCCTAGCCAAGATGCAAATCCCTTGTAGGATATGGAAACATATTCATGATGGCAAGAACACAGATCCTGAATTTGTGGTCCTGGCCACCAGTATATCCAACTTTTCTCTCTCAGATGAGATTCATGCTGTGAGCAAATTAGTTTTGTGTCACACAGGTAGACAAGGAGACTATGGTCATGATCCCAATGGATTCATAGAATCATAAGATATCCCAAGCTGGAAGGGACCCACAAGGATTATCTGGTCCAATGTCTTGGCTCCACTAAGAACGTGGTTTGACTACCACCTCCATTGCCCTACTGCAATCTGATGGAGTTAAACTTTATTTCAACAGGCAGCACTTGCTGTGTGGATCACTATCCTCCGTTTCATGGGAGACCTCCCTGAGCCAAAATATCATACGGCCATGAGTGATGGTGGTGAGAAGATACCAGTGATGACGAAAATCTATGAAACTCTTGGGAAGAAGACTTATAAGAAAGAACTGCAGGCTCTGCAGGGAGAAGGAGAGGTAATTGCTTTCCAATTGAGGTAACTGTCTGTCAGAGAGATGGTATTTTCATATCAAAATATGTTGGGAAGAAATTAGTTTGTCAATTTTATCTGCAGTTATGCTACAAAGGGAGAATTGTCTGTGCATCAGGTGTTGTTTCTATCACTTATTTACAAAGATAACCAAATGCCTCCAGCAGTACTGTCAGGGAAGCACCCTGATATTTCTCACGGGGCTTTCATCTCTCTCTTCCTCCCCAGATGGCAGAGATAAATGGGAGAAATGCAGTGTCTTGAGTCATTGGTCTCTCTTTTGGGGGATTTTGTGTTGATTTGCTCTGGGTCAGCAGAGAAAAATTTAAAAATATGCCCTTAATCTTGGAGCAGGAAGTGAAGAATTACCAGGAGATTAGGCTGCAGAAATCCCTATTGCATCCTCAGAACATTCTGGGAATATTTGGAGGACTTTGTCTTAGGACCCCTCCCAGATAAGACATCGCTCTGGATAAATCACTGCCCATAGCACTGATACATTCTCATTTTGACAGTTGTTTTGTACAATATGGTAAGCTGTTACCTGGTATTAGGATTTTTTGTTTTTATAGATGGTGATTTCATTCAGCACTTTCACTCCAGCACCTGAGAAGGAGTGCAATCTGATTTGGACTTGTATTTTGTAAAAGTATGCTCTAAGAATTACCTTCCATTCCTTCTAGCTATCATGTTTTTTGCTTGTTTATTTATGAAAAGGCATATTTTATCCAACTGAGTTGTTAAATAGTAGAGAAGAGAAAGAAAAATTAAGTTGTCATTTGCATCTGCTGTTATACGTGCTCTGAGGAGTGTACAGCAGTGTAAAGATGTTTGAGCTGACCCTAAACCTGATGGCTTGTGAATCCAGCTTGACTTTATAATGGATACAAACCATTAAAGCTGCAGAGCTCAAAGTGTTGATCTGGTGTAATATCAGTCATTTCAAAGATGTTCAGTTTTGAAGAGGTTAACTGAGTTAAAAAGTAAAGCTATTGTTCATGCCATCTCGGTCTCACAGCTGGCAGAAAGCTGGCAGAAAGTCAACAGAAAAATCATATCGTCTGCTTGATGATATGTAATCAGTGCCACATGAAATTTTATTTTTCTGGGAAATCTGATAGAGCACAGAGCTAGGTAATGATGATGAAACCATAATGGGTAACAATAGCTGCCCCTGAATCGCTGACAGGGTGACTTCCATCTCACAAGTGTGCTATGCAAATCACACATCTCAGAGGGTGATTTTGCTCATCTCACTTGTGAAGTAGGAACAAGCCTGAACAGGGTACAGTACAAGTGATGGGGCATAGTTGGACTAGGAGTCAGCCACTTTTTCAACATGGCTTGGTCTTTTTGCAGCCATGTCCAGTATGTAAGTTTAATTTGGGGTAGGTTCATTGATAAAACAATGATCATCTGCCAAATTCAGAGCCCAACCTGATTTATCATGGGGCAAAAGGAACATTCTAGTTCCTGTCTTCTTCTGAAATGTCTCAGTCTCTACCCCTTGCAGAAGTCCTGGAGAAGCAGAGACAGCTTGTATTTGGCAGGGCTCTCCATCACCACACTGCACTGTGTGTTTCTTGCTTTGCAGAGTACTCACATTGACGGGCACAAGAAGAACAGTGTGCGGCACAAACTGGTCTCCTTAACACTCAAGAAGAAATCCAAACTGACAGAGGAGGTGAGAGGAGACGCTTGGCCGCCTGGCAGCACAAGTGCCGTTGGATTGTCTGCAGCCCTCTCTGACTCTCTTCTGCTTTTCCCTAGACAACATAGAACCAGCCCTCCTCTGGGTTTGGCGCTACCTGTCTCTCTGCCTGAAAGATTTAAGGAGTGTTTAAGGGGAAAGGTTGGCTTCCCGTGTCTCCTTGAGTCATTCTGCACCTCGCGCCGGCCTCCCCTCGACTCCTGTTCTCCATCCATTCAGCACCTTCCCTCCCCTCTTTCACAGCCCTCCGTCCAGCTGCTGAAACCTCTCACCACTTGTGATGGTCTGAATGTTACCCCTGCTTTTAGCTTCCTGCCCTCCTCTGCGTAATAGGTAGCAGAAGAAGGCCATTCAAAAGTGCTCACCCATCCTCTGCCTCTCTCTTCTCTAATTCTCCTATGCGTAGCTATCCAAAGCTGAGAGCTTTTGGAAATACCATCCCGAAAGAGTGAGGAGCAATAAGGCTTTTGGGTAGGGGGATGAGAGCAAAGCAAACACATGGATTCAGTCTTTTTCATAGTGTCTTGTCCACTTCCAGAGCAGGCACCAAATCAGCTGCTTGAGAACATGAAAACCTCTCTCTGATATAGTCATCCTTCTTCCCTTTAGTGTCAGAGGAAAGAAGTAGGAACCAGTTCAGCTTATCCTAAAGTATCTCAGAACACATTCTCTAGTGGCTCTAAATAGAGAATGAGTTGACCAGCTGAGGTAGAGAACTGTGGGCAGAGAGGTGGATGAATGCCAACCCAAAAAACACCATGCATTGTTAGCATGGAGAGAGGGCCCATCTGTTAGTATTTTAACATTTTTTTTTTAAATATGACTAAATTGAAAGGACCAGCCTTCCTTGACAATAAGTTGGATTATCCCAAGCATCGTTGGTGACTGTTTTTCAGCTGTGGGTCCAGCCTAGTGTTGGGTTGCCAGGGCGCCATTGTAGAAAACAAAAGAAAAAACTAAGCAGGTAGAAGCGTGACCAGGCAGAGCCATTTTCATCTTCATCCATACGTAATTAAAGCCAACCAACTCACAACCTCCCATCACTGACAATGTATAGACCGAAAAGCTTCTGAGTCCCTTCGGGGCTGGTGGAGGAGTCCTCCTTGGGGGGGGCACACCACATGTGGGTTGGGGGTGGGGGGCCACAGTAAATGGCTGTGCTGAAAGAGAGCAATGTGTCTGGTTGGCAGGTGACAAAAAGACTTCATGACGGGGAATCAACACTCCAAGGTAATAGCATGCTTGAAGACCGACCCACATCCAACCTGGAGAAGCTCCATTTCATTATTGGTAATGGCATCCTCAGGCCAGCATTAAGGTTAGAAATCAGGACAAAGGCATAAACATGCCATTCTTTTAATTCCTTCTTCACTGAGCTATTCCTGTCCAAATGATTTTGCTGGTGTGTGCAGCTTTATCATGCCCTTATCCTTCTGGTTGTATTGCACAATTGGGCTGGGTTAGGTCACTTCTTTAGTGTTCATGTCAGACCTGATCAAAAGACCATGCAGAGGGATTCAAAGGCTTCTGAAAGAGCTGGTGGGTGCTGTATTGCTTCATTAGCACTTATGCTTGCTGTTCACTATCCTTTGCTTTCCATTTGACCATTTAGGCCTCTTTCATTTGTGTGAATATTTTTGATGGCACAAAAGTGAAAAACTCAAACTCATTTCTGTTACTAAGTAAAGCATTCAAAAAACAGAAACAATCAAATTAGAGATGACTGTGTATCTGTGTTTTAGCCCATTTGTGTGTGTGTGTGATGTACTGCAATGCATTTCATTTTATCCTCCCACTTCACCGGAAACCCTTAGCCTTATATTTCTGTACATCTACTCAATCTAATAGCATACTCATGAGCTTTTCCATGGGGTTTTTCGGTGTAACAGGTTGGTTAACTAGTTTTTGCTGCTTCGCATGTAGATAAGGAAGTACCAATATCTCTCATTTTGCATGTGGAGAATTAAAGTCAAAGGCAAAATTGGACATTAATTCCCCAGATGAGATATCCATCCATGCATCAGAGTATGGGTCTACTTAAACATGAGATGGACAAACCTAGATCTCTGCTGGAACAAATAGTTCCCAACATTTCTACAGTTCATGTTTAGGTGCCCCAAAAGTAACAGTCAGCAAATAAGGACTCCTGGTAGATGGCCCAGTTTAGGAGGCTCACTTGCTATCAGAGGGAAACCTTTGTAAGACTCCATCTCTGTAAGACACCATTTTCCAGAAAAGGCATTCAGAGACCTGAACCTTGAGACTCCCTTTTATTTCTCTTTTCTGAAAACACCAGTCAGCAATGGAAAATTTCTGCAGAAGCACAGGGAAAACCCAGTTGAGAACTAGGAGAACGAAAGCATTTGATAGACCATGAAGTGACCAGAGTGACCATCATTAGGACTATTATATGAATGTCCCTGTAATTCCGAAATGAACCTGCAGACAGGTTTGGCTCTTCCTCTGTTAACACTGAAAAGCACCACCTTGTTAATTCTAATTTTTATTTTCACTTCTATTGCAGGGATGAAATTTATTGTCAAATCTGCAAGCAGCTGACTCAGAACCCATCCAAAAGCAGCCATGCCAGGGGCTGGATCCTGATGTCCCTCTGTGTAGGGTGTTTTGCTCCTTCTGAGAAGTTTGTAAAGGTAAATTGTGGATGAAATTTATCACGGATACCATCTGCTGACACATTTTCTTCCCCACCCATGGGACCAGCTTTTCTCTTGAGTTTGATAGTGAAAGGAATCCTGGTCTTCATCTCTGTCAGGAATGACAATGGCAAAAGTTCCCTAATGAGAAAGAAAAATGTGCAAGATACTGAGCTCAATGTCTTAGCAAGGATCAAAGAAATTACTCCTGAGAAATTGGCTCTCTCTTTCCACTGACTCTAAAGAGAGAGTAGATCACAAATTCAGATGATGCCTCCTACACTCCAGGTGAAGAAGATGTGATAGGTAACCTCTGCCCAGAAACTGAATTATCAGAGATCACATGTGGAATTTGCACACCCAGAAAGGCC